>NC_092499.1:33873653-34181923 GCF_047511675.1 Marmota flaviventris | reverse complement strand
TGTCGAATGCTTTTTCCGCATCTATTGAGATGATCTTATGGTTCTTATTTTTAAGTCTATTGATGTGGTGAATAACATTTATTGATTTCCGTATATTGAACCATCCTTGCATCCCAGGGATGAATCCTACTTGATCATGGTGCACGATTTTTTTGATATGTTTTTGTATCCGATTCGCCAGAATTTTATTGAGGATTTTTGCATCTAGGTTCATTAGAGATATTGGTCTGTAGTTTTCTTTCTTTGAAGTGTCTTTGTCTGGTTTAGGAATCAGGGTGATGTTGGCCTCGTAGAATGAATTTGGAAGTTCTCCCTCTTTTTCTATTTCCTGAAGTAGCTTGAAAAGTATTGGTATTAGTTCCTCCTTAAAGGTTTTGTAAAACTCTGCTGTATACCCATCCGGTCCTGGGCTTTTCTTAGTTGGTAGTCTTTTGATGGTTTCTTCTATTTCCTCAATTGATATTGGTCTGTTTAAGTTGTCTATATCCTCCTGACTCAACCTGGGTAGATCATATGACTTAAGAAATTTATTGATGCCTTCACTATCTTCTAATTTATTGGAGTATAAGGATTCAAAATAATTTTTGATTATCTTCTGTATATCTGAGGTGTCTGTTGTGATATTGCCTTTTTCATCCCGTATGCTAGTAATTTGAGTTCTCTCTCTTCTTCTCTTCGCTAGCGTGGCTAAGGGTCTGTCGATTTTGTTTATTTTTTCACAGAACCAACTTTTAGTTTTGTCAATTTTTTCAATTGTTTCTTTTGTTTCGATTTCATTAATTTCAGCTCTGATTTTAATTATTTCTTGCCTTCTACTTCTTTTGCTGTTGTTTTGCTCTTCTTTTTCTAGGATTTTGAGATGAAGTATGAGATCATTTATTTGTTGGTTTTTTCTTTTTTTAAGGAATGAACTCCAAGCAATGAATTTTCCTCTTAGAACTGCTTTCAATGTGTCCCATAGATTCCGATATGTTGTGTCAGTGTTTTCATTAATCTCTAAGAATTTTTTAATTTCCTCCTTGATGTCTTCTATAACCCATTGATCATTGAGTAACCTATTGTTCATTCTCCAAGTGATGTATTCTTTTTCCTTCCTTCTTTTATCGTTGATTTTCAGTTCCATTCCATTATGATCAGATAGGATGCATGGTATTATCTCTACTCCTTTGTATTGTCTAAGAGTTTCCCTGTGACATAATATATGATCTATTTTTGAGAAGGATCCATGTGCTGCTGAGAAAAAGTGTAACTGCTTGATGTTGGGTGGTATATTCTATATATGTCAATTAAGTCTAGGTTATTAATTGTGTTATTGAGTTCTATAGTTTCCTTATTCAACTTTTGTTTGGAAGATCTGTCCAGTGGTGATAGAGGTGTGTTGAAGTCTCCCATGATTATTGTATGGTGGTCTATTAGACTCTTGAACTTGAGAAGAGTTTGTTTGATGAACATAGCTGCACCATTTTTTGGGGCATATATATTTATGATTGTTATGTCTTGTTGGTGTATGGTTCCCTTGAGCAGTATGCAGTGTCCCTCTTTATCCCTTTTGATTAACTTTGGCTTGAAATCTATTTTATTTGATATGAGTATGGACACTCCTGCTTGTTTCCGAAGTCCATATGAGTGATATGATTTTTCCCAACCTTTCACCTTCAGCCTATATATGTCTTTTCCTATCAAATGCGTCTCCTGTAGGCAGCATAATGTTGGGTCTTGTTTTGTGATCCATTCTACTAGCCTGTGTCTCTTGATTGGTGAGTTTAAGCCATTAACATTTAGGGTTATTATTGAGATATGGGTTGTTCTTCCAGCCATATTTGTTTATTTATGTTACTAAACATGGTTTGTTTTCCTCTTTGATTATTTTCCCCCCTTTACTGTCCTACCTCCCACTGTTGGTTTTCATTGTTATTTTCCATTTCCTCTTCCTGTAATGTTTTGCCAAGGATGTTTAGAAGAGATGGTTTTCTAGCTGCAAATTCTTTTAACTTTTGTTTATCGTGGAAGGTTTTAATTTCATCTTCCATCCTGAAGCTTAATTTCGCTGGAAACACAATTCTTGGTTGGAACCCATTTTCTTTCAGTGTTTGAAATATGTTATTCCAGGATCTTCTAGCTTTCAGAGTCTGTGTTGAAAGATCAGCTGTTATCCTGATTGGCTTACCCCTAAATGTGATCTGCTTCCTTTCTCTTGTAGCTTTTAAAATTCTCTCCTTATTCTCTATGTTGGGCATCTTCATTATAATGTGTCTAGGTGTGGGTCTCTTATGATTTTGCACATTCGGTGTCCTGTAGGCTTCTAGGATTTGGGGTTCTGTCTCATTCTTCAGGTCTGGGAAGTTTTCTCGTATTATTTCATTGAATAGATTGCTCATTCCTTTGGTTTGAAACTCTGTCCCTTCCTGTATCCCAATGACTCTTAAATTTGGTCTCTTGATGTTATCCCATATTTCTTGGATATTCTGCTCATGGTTTCTTAACAGTCTTGCTGAGCTGTCTATGTTCTTTTCAAGTTGAAATACTTTATCTTCATTGTCTGATGTTCTATCTTCTAAGTGTTCTACTCTGCTGGTAGTATTCTCAATTTAGTTTTTAAGTTGGTTTATTGCTTCCTGCATTTCTAGGATTTCTGTTTGTTTGTTTTTTATAACCTCTATCTCCCTGTATAGTTGATCTTTTGCTTCTTGGATTTGTTTATGTAATTCATTGTCGAAGTGACCTTTCAATGTCTGATTTTGCTGTCTGATGTCTTCCTTGAGACTCCAGATCATCTGAAGCATGTATATCCTGAATTCTTTATCTGACATTCCATCTGCTGCAGCTATTACCTCTTCTAACGTTGAGTTGACCTGCATTGCTTGTGGTCCTTTCTTTCCTTGTCTCTTCATACTGTTCGCGTTCCTTTTTTTTTTCCCCCTATACATTTATATTGGTCTTGTATAGTTGCAAAGTCTCCCTCACAGGCGCGGGCGGCGGCTCTGCCCCTCCTCCAATTGGGACAATGTGCCTACCACGCTGGCAGGCCACTGGGCCTCCTCTGCCGGTCGGTAGCAGGTCCGCCTACCTTGCAGGCGCGGGCGGCGGCTCTGTCCCTCTGCGGGCCGCTAGGCTTGTTCTGTCGGTGGTCGCAGTTCTGCCTACTTTGCAGGCGCAGGCAGCGGCACTGCCCCTCTGCAGGCCTCTGGGGCTGTTCTGCCAGTGGGTCGCAGGTCCGCCTACCTTGCAGGCGCGGGGGGCGGGGCGGCTCTACCCTTCCTCAGGCCACTGGGCCTGTTCTGTCGGTTGCAGGTCTGGCCTATTCTGATGGTGGTCACAGTTCCGTCTACCTTGCAGGCGCGGGGGGAGGGGGCGGCTCTGCCTCTCAGCAGGCCGCTGCTCCTCTTCTGCCGGTGGGTTGCAGGCCCGCTTACCTTGCAGGAGTGAATGGAAGCTCTGTCCCGCCACGGGCCACTGGGCCTTTTCTGTCGGTGGTCACAGTTCCGCCTACCTGGCAGGCGCGGGGGGTGGGGGCTAATATTATCTTGATTAGCACCATTTTTAAATTTTCTCATGTACTATTATCAATCTTTCCCAGAGGGTTTTTTCTCACTCTCCAGCTCTTTCCCAAGGCCTCAGAGTACTGCCTGTGTACCATGAAGATACCTGAGAAGCTTGGTGGAGGCTATAGACTTGCTCAGAGGCTGCAGCTCCTCATAATTCTAATCTCTCATGCCAGCCAAAAGATGGCCTTTAGGATTCCATAAATATTTGGCTGATTTCCCCTTATCCCTCTCTATAGTAGGTGAGGGTCAAGGATGCTCAACTTTCCTCTCTCCTTTCCCACACATCTCTTGACAGTTCCTATGCAAAGGCTGAATCTAGTAAGATGTCCAAAAGTGAAAGAAGCCTGGTGATTCTGTTCATAGAGGTTGAATTACTACTGTATGGAGTAGGACTGAGAGGGAGGAAGAATGGATTAGGATAAAAGGGAAAGCACAAGAATAACCAGCAATAGAATCACTAGCAAGACAAGGGCTGAACCCTGAGTGTCCTTTTTCCCATCTCAGTGAAGTCCTCAATTCACAGGGCAGCTGAATCATAAGGCCCATCATAAGAACCCAAGAGAAATGTTCAGTGTTTCTTATCAGAACTCAGAGTTCATCCTGGGTCTGAAGTTTGACCAGTGTTCATGTTAGAGACCCTTATTTTTCCATGTATTGCTGCTTTAGTTCAATTTTGGAACTCAGAAACATGGGATTTGACTCCCTGGTCAATAAGGGAGAGTGTATATCTTTCCAGCTCTTTTACACACAGACAAACTTGGATCCTTTTTGTGACAGGAATCTATGGTCTTTGCTTCCAGATCTTTCTTACCTTACAAAGAAAAATGTAAGAATACTAATAGATTTAGTTTAAGGTAATGTTTTGCTGAAAGAGTTGAGATTTTTAAGACCTCGCCTCCTTTCTCCTATATCAGGTAAATTATCAGAAAACACAAGCCCAACCCCAGGTGCATGACCATACCACATCCTTGGGATTTAAAGGTCAGGGTGAGGGCAGAGGAACCCAGACATGAAGAGGGAAAACTTCTTGGACACAGCCTTCCTGATGTCGCTGCCTCCCACCTAGTGTGTGATGAGGACAAGGAAAAAGGTGCCAGTTCTTAAGCACCTCCCCACATCAGTGTATCCTCAGCAGCTTCATGAAGTGAAGGGCTGCAGAGGGGGGGGGGGCGTTTGGGCTGAACCTTCTGCAGCATGGACCAAGGAGAAGCAGAGCCCACCTTAGTCATGAAGCTCTAAAGAGGATAATAAGACCTGCTTCTCTGTACCTCTTTTAATTCATAAATATCTGCATGAGAAATTGAATATGGGGGAGATTTTAAATAGCTCAGTAGGTGAGACATCTTGGTAGAGATCAATCCTATGTCAGAATTTTTTTGGAAATTACTCTGAAAGGTACGATGGTCTGGAGGAGAGAGAGGCCTACAGGCTGTGCTGGCACTAATGAAGATCAACACTTGGGTTTTCTTTAACCCTGCCATCCATCCTACCATACCTCAGGGTAATTCAAGCTCTCCTAGGTTTCTAGGATTCAACCTGAGTCTGGCTCTTGTTCTGGAGGAAACTAAACACTGCCCAAGAAGAAAAAATAACCCTCCCCTCCCAGGCTCTCCTGAGGGTGGGTTTGTGCTCAGCTCCCCCTGCAGTTCCCCTCACTGTGCCTTCCACAGCGCAGTAGTACACAGCTGAGTCTGAGGTTTGGACTGCAGGTTTCTAAAGGTGGAAGGAGTTCTCCTTCTTAACAAGAGTGGCATGAAAACCTTGGCTCTTTGTCCTCTGCTTTTCTGTTGCACTCTTCAGGAGCAGCTGAGGAGCTTTATCAAGATATTGGACATACCAGCAAAGGAAATATACTGAATAAGTGGTAAGTGCAGTTCAAGATCACAGGTGCCCCCTCTGTAAGAGTAACCAGGCCTGCTGTCTAGGTCACCATTGATCCTCCCTAAAAGAAAAAGAAAAATATTTTGTTATATGGAGAGAGAGGTTAAAGTTGTCAGAATTGTAGGAAAAATGAAATATTATTAATGGTTAGAATAAAATGTTACTTACTGAACATTAAGAGGGTCAAGAGAACTGAAACAGTGACATAAAGCATGATGAGCGAAGGAAATGATCCTTACTACATGCAATACACCAAGTTACCTGGGGTCAGTCTCCAGATGGATCTTATATAAACTCTTCACTCCTGAGCAAGAGCCCCTTTTTGCATAACAGCAGTTGATCTTTTGACTACAAAGATAGTAGGTATGTTAAACCACTACCTAAAAGCAAAACTGAACCCACATTGAGGAAAGTTGCTCCCTCTTGTGGTTTTTCTGCAAACTGCACCCAAATCTTGACTTTTCATTTTTAATAATACAGTGCCTTCCACCTCTTCATCCATAGCAGCTGATCTCCAGTGGATGCCTGAAAACACAGATAGTACTGAATTCTGTGTTTCCTATGCATACATGCTTTGATAAAGATTATTTATAAATTAGTCACATTGTTCTCCGGTACAACACATTGCTGTCAATTGGAACATGTTTTGTGTTCACGTCTTCCACCCATGAATGTAGTGCCTTTTCCTCATTAGCTAAGCACTTGTTGTGCATTGTGGATGTAACTTTTGCAGTTTGATGGGTGACCTCAAAACACCAACTGACTAAAAACAGGCTAAAAAGCAGGTAGTTGTATAGCATGAATAGATTGGACCAAGGGATGATTTAATCCTGGTGACAGCAGAGCAGTGCAAGATTTCCTCCCACTACTCAGAATGGAATGCATTTTGAAATAAGAATTGTTTATTTTTGGAAATTTCCAGTTAATATAATCATATCACACTTGACAGCAGGGAACTGAAACTGTTGAAAGCAAAATATTCTATAAGGGAGGAGTATTGTAAACTAGCTTCACAGGAAGGTAGATAAAGAAGGAGGATGACATAGCACTCTTAAGAAGAAAGCATTCAGCATTTGTTTATATATTCCAACCAGACTTGGAATAATGTTCCATCATTACTTCAGCATTCTCTTCATGATGAGATCTCTAGCTTCAAATAATCCCAGACACACACAACTTTGAAGTGAAATAGTCTGAGGCCTCTTCCTGTACACATCCCTGTGGGTCTATTGGGTGCCTGGAAAGTCCCCTCCCTCTCCTCCAACCCATGACTACCTTCACCCCACCCCCAAGTCAGCATGCCATCTCGTAAGAAACATCCCATAATGTGATCTTCAATCTACAGAGAAGGGCCAGTGTTTTCCCAACACACTATGGACTGATACATTTGTAAATACAACAAAAACAAGTTTCTGAGATGTCTGATTCACTGATAAAGGTAGAGCACTATAGGAATTAACCTTCACACTCACATTTAATCCTGGATTGATTTGCACACATGTGGAAGAACCTCCCCAAGACAAAGAGAAAGCAATAGGTAAAATAATTTCTAGAGTTCACACAGTGCTGAGCATTGTATGTGTTCACAGCAGCCAGGATTCAAGAGACATTTTAATACAAGGGGCAGGCACTCAGAAGGCTGATACATTAGCAGTAGGCTAAGAGAGTTCCAGAATAGAGTCCATCCAGGTAAAGATTAAAGCAACTCATCAAACTGATGAGCAAATTACTTCACTGGCCTGGCAATGTCCAATAAACTTTAAAGTAGTTTAACAAAATTCAGCATCCAAAAATGTAAAGTGCACATATTTAGCATCATCAAAATTATCAGAAATGAGAATGAGCAGGGAAATGTAATCTATAGTCAGGAGAAAAATCAACCAATAAAAACAGATCTAAAAATGACACAGACAATAGAATATTATAAAAGGATACAATTTTTATAATGTATCAAAATTACCTGTAATAAAATATATTAAGTGATGTAAAGAAATATAGGCAAATGAAGAAGAGAAAAACGGAGGAAATATAAGTATCCAAAGTTATTTTTCAATTGATTAAAGATTTTTATCTCTTTAAGAGATTAAAATCTTTAATCAATTGAAAAGAGAGAAAAATCTTTAATCAATTGAAAAATAACTTGAATAGAGTTGGTAAAGATTAAAAACTACAGAAAAATGCTCAGGATAATAAAGTATAGTGGAAATTGAAGAAAATTTTCAGTGATCCTGAAGAAAAAGCAATAAAAATTGTTAAAACTGAAGCAAAAATAAAACAAACTGAATAAAAAGGAATATAACCCACTAGCTATGGTAAAAAGTCAAGTGGTCTTATATATGTATAACTGAAGCCTGAGGAGCACAAAGGGTGGGGGGGGAAACAAAACTATTTAAAGAAATAACAGCTGAAATTTTCCAGATTTAATTATTAAACCCCAATCCAAGACAGAATAAATAGAACAAAATTTTTCCAAAGTTTCATTCTGATTGTCTAGTTAATTTTGTGTTATTATAACAAAATGTGTGAGACTAGTTGCTTTAAAAGTAATAAGGTTTATTGGGCCCACAATTCCGATGATGGGAAAGTCTAAACATCTGGCAAAGCCCCCTAGCCACATCACAACACAGAAGAGATATCACACCACAGAAGCATATGTGAAAGTGGATAGTGATGTGTGAAAAAGCTTCAATGGCAAGAGATGAAGCAAGGCAGCAAGCAAAGAAGCCAAAGTCATTTTCTAACAACCAGCCTCACAGTAACTAATGAAGTCCTGCGAGACCTAACTCACTCCTGAGAGACCTAGTTCAGTCTAATCCAGTCTTGGGAGAACTGACCTCTTCTCTCAAGAAAAACCTGAATTGATTCATGGGAGCTGTGCTGTGGTGATCTATTCATCCCTAAAAGGTACCACTCCCACACTGCCACACTGGGGATCAAGCCTCAAGATGAGCTTCAGTGGGGACAAGCACATTCAAATGTGTTAGTCACTTTTTTGTTGCTGTGACAAACACCTGAGGACAAAAGCTTAGAGCAGGGAGATTTAGTCTGGCTTGCTGTTTCAGAGGTTTCAGCCCAAGGTTGACTCCATGGCATTGGGCCTGAGGTGAGGCAGAACATCATGGTCGAGGGCATGGTGGAGGAAAGCTGCTCAGGTCAGGACAGCCAGGGACTGGAGAAGGAGAGAGAAGAGTGGGGAAGGAGATAGGGAACATACATAGTCCCCAAGGGCACACCACAGTGACCTACTTACCCCAACCAGGCCCACCTGCCCCAGTTTCATCCTACTCCCACTAGTCCATTAAAGCTATTGACCCATCAAGTGTATTAATCCACTGATGAGGTCAGAGCCCTCAGGACCCTATCCCTTTCCAAAACCCCACCTCTGGACATCTCTGCACTGGGGACCAAGCCTTCAGCTCATGAGATTTTGGGGGACATTTCATATTCAAACTTATAAGAAAACAAGTAAATGAAGTTTCTGAAACCCAGTAATAAAGAGAAAAAATTTTAAAATCAGCTGTGTTCAGGTAGGGAGAAAATGGAAACAGCACAGAGGATCAAAACTAAGAATGACATTTGGCTTTTCACCAGAAACAATGCACACATCAGAACATAACTAAAGGGCTAAGAGGAAATGTCCTCCAAAAGATGATTGTTTAAAAGGCAAAATTATAAAACTTCATTGTGGATTTTTAACATATACAGAAAAAGTGGGTGGCAACAGCAGGAAAAAGGATGGAGGAGGAATGCTGTGTGTCCTGCACCACATGTGAAGGGGTAAAGTACTATTTAAAATCAGACAGAGATAAGTTAAATGCACAGCCTCTGATCCATCAGCTGTCACATGGGTCTGAGGATCATGTGTAGTGTCAGAAAGAGGCTCTAATAGAGAAGTTTTGTTTATGCAGGAAGGAGTGGAGATGGAGATAAATTCCATCAACCAGGCAGTCATCCATATCACACATGAACTCTGGAAAATGTGCATAAACACCTGTGAGAGTGCATAAGAAAGAAGCAAACACTGTTTTGATGCCATTATACAAAAGGTTTCTGAATGCAAAGGTCTCCCTAGGGGTCCCTGGCCACACCTGGATGGCAGCAGCCCTCCCTACCGCCTTGACAGGTAGGTCATGATTCTGCTGTAATTCAAATAAGTATTTTCTTTTGGAATCCGGGTTTTAGAGGCTTAATGTGACTAGCCAGGCTCTCTTCATTCTGTATTGTCTTGTATTTAACTGTCCCCCTTTAATTTGTTTTATTAGTGGTCTCATGAATCTCAATTAAGGAACTGTTTTCTTGTTCTGTTGTTCTGTCGGGTAGTTGCTTTGTACCTATTTGTGCTAGTGAAACCAGCTCAGTGGAAGAATTAAGAAGACTAATTTCAGAGCTCATTGCTTCTCTATGATTGAGTTTTATTTATGCAAGATATGATCATATCATAGGAGGAAGCCATGGTGTGGCTCTCTGCTTACATAAACCATTTTGAAGCCCTGAATCTTGGCTACTGCAGACAGCTATGCTATCTTCCAACACGACTCTGAGAAGTGCTGCTGCCCAGGTAAAAACAGTGGCCATGACTAAAATCAGTTAACACAACAATCATCTCCAGATGATAAATACTTTCTCTAAGTGGGTTTTTACTCCAATTCAAATGAGCTTAGACTGTTTAACTGTTACTTAAATTATCACCTAGAATATAATTACTACACAGGCAAGATTCCCTGATAAGCAGATGACCCAGCTGCTCTCACACTGTTGTGCATGCTCAGGAAGCCCTAAACTCAAGCATTCATTCCAGAAGCTGACAGAGTTACCTATGATGTATAAAGCTCTGTTTAAAAAAATAATAATAATAAAAATAAGGCCGCACCTGTAATCCCAGTGGCTCAGAAGTCTGAGTCAGGAGGATCATGAGTTCAAAGCCAGCCTCCACAAAAGCAAGACACTAAACAACTCAGTGAGACCCTGTCTCCAAATAAAATACAGAATAGGCCTGGGGATGTGTCTCAGTGGTTGAGTGCCCCTGGGTTCAATTCCTGGTCTCCCACCACCATCCACAAAAAAAAAAAAAAAAAAGCAAATTGCTTTTTGCACAGTGAAAAAGAGGTAAATAAAATGAATCCTATTCCACACCAGTGCTCCCACCAGCCTGGCCCTGGTGTGTGGAATGAGGAACAGGACTGGAAATAGATAGCTGATGGACCTATTGAAAAGGAAGGAAAGCCTGTCTGAATATCTTGTTCCAGCCTTTAGGTTTGCTTTTATCCTTCCACCTCCTCCTCCCTCTTTTAGGCCTGCTGTCCTGATGGGCTCTGACTCAGTGAGCAGGATGGAGCATGCTGTGGGAGGAGGCAGCATTACCTTAGGGCTTACCCAGACATCTCCTGGCTGCCTTCTCCATTCTCTCTGTTTCACCACATTAGTTGGTAAATGCTTTCAGATATATTTTATATTGTCTAACACTTGGGACAAAGGTTAAATTTCATATTAATACCTTCTAATTTTATTAAACAGTTTCAACATCTAAAAGTTCTCCATTTTACTTCCAAATTATTCAAGGAGTGGTTTCTGGAGTTTGATCCACTTAAAGCTGATTTAATTGTGATTTAATGGTGATTCTTGGAGCCGATTGCCACTCCTTCTGCTAGCCTCCCTTGAGCCATTTTTCAATTTAAGCCCAGGATTCAGAGGTAAAATCAAGGCTGCCCTTGCCTTAAAAGGCTGGTTCACATATGTCTTCCTCCTCCCCAAAGCTGAATACTTTAGAGCTGCAGTGAAAGGTTTCTTCCAACAATCAGCCTTTGCTCCAGAAGAGCCATGGAGCAGAGGTGGTGTGCCAAAGTCTGTCCCTTCAGCCAGGTGAGGACAATGTTGAAAATTAATCACTTCTACAAAACAGCCCAGGTGACTTTTTTAGTGCTGTGAGGGATATAAAAGTGTGGGCATGTTTCAAAAGACCCATATTATTTGGGGGTGATAAGACATAAGCTCAAACACTGGAAATTTGCTATAGGAACCTAGAAGACTAGAATAGGCTCTACCTTGGCTGAGTTCACTGGATCAAGTCACTTCACCTCTCTGAACAATAGTTTTGTTTATGAAATGTGTTTAATTCTCTGTACTCTGCCTTGTTCACAAAGGTATCCTGAGGAGTAAATGAGATAATGCTTATGATAGTGAATTATAAATTTAGGTGGCATAACTGAAATATTTTTTTAAAAAAATTGGATGATTTATCAGAGGCAGTGGTTGAGTGGCAGGACTTACTGTAAGAAGGGAGAGATGCTGTGGGCAGGAGAGATCAGGGATTCTTCATGAGGCAAGAATGACTGGACAGTGTCTGGGGTCAGGAGGAAGAATGATGGCAAGCATTCAGACAGCAGTGATGATGGGAGCAAGGGGCCATAGGCAGAGCTGGTGATGGGGGACAGAGGGTGTTTCCCTGCCCCATTCTCATATTAGACTTCATTTGCTAAAGGAGAAAGGACATGACAAAATTTGTTTAGCTTTTCTATTGTTGTGACCAAAAGACTTGACAAGAATAATGTAAAGGAGGAAAAATGTATTTGGGGCTCACAGCTCCAGAGATCTGAGACCATGAGTGGCCAACTTCATTGTTCCATGCCTGAGATGAGGCAGAACACCAGGACAGAAGGGTGTGGCAGCTAAGGACAGAAAAGCAGCTAAGGATATGGCAATCAGGAAGCAGAGAGAGTCTAAGCTTGGCTCATCAGGAACAAAATATACACTCCAAAGGCATGTTCCCAATGACGCACCTCCTCCAGCCACAACCTACCTGCCTTCAATTACCACCCAGTAAAGTCCTATCAGGGGATTAATTCACTGATTGTATTAAGGATCTCATAACCCAACCATTTCACCTCTAAATGTTCAAGTATTGTCTCACATATGAACTTTTGTGGGGGATGGTGGGGGCACCTCATATCTAAACCATAACAAAATTATAGAGACCATGGAGAGCCTCATCAACAGGCCTATCTTACTCCATGAGCAGAGGATGGCTACTGCATGATGTCAAGCAGGGGACATATGTGATTTGAACTGTGCTTTCTGCAAGAATAAACCATTTAGAGGGAAATTGGATGGATTAGGGATGGAGACCCTAGAAATTGGGAGGCCAGTTATTATGCTGTTACAGAACACCAGGTGTGAGACTCTGTGAGTCTGAACTGGGAAGTACTCAGCAGGCGGCAGAGTGAAGTTCCAGCCCACCTGGTAATATTTTGGTCTCTTGGGACTGGGAGCAGGGCATCTTTGCAAATAAACATAGCAACAGTCAAGTCCTTTATTGGGTGAACATTTTTTCAGCATTGCTTAAAAGAGGGCACAGCATAAGAGGAAACAAAAATGTGAAGGCAAATTGAATATGAAATATCATCTCAAAATTTAATCAGTGAGGAAGCTAAGGTATAATTTAAAAATCAAGTATAACATACATTCAAAAACAATCACAAAACCTAAGTACAGAGTTTGGTGAATTGTCACAATGTGAAACCACCTGTGTAATTATCCGGGAATAGAGAAAATGACCATAACCAACATTCCAGGAGCCTCCTTTGTCCTAACTCCTAGTGACTAGCAATTATCTCTTCATAAAAGCACCCTGCCCCAGTGTCCTACTCAAAACTTAATAGTTGTGTTGTGCTTATTTAACATCTTTAAACCTATAATGTTTGTGGGATTCATTCCACATGGAGTATATAGCAACTTAATTCATTTCCATTTCTGTTCTATTCCATTATCATAAATTAGATACCCTTGAAACTGATGTCAGATATCTGAGTTATTTTCCAGCTTTGGGTATTATAATTACAGATGCAATAAATTTTCTAATTTATATATATATATATATATATTTTTTTTTTTTAATAAATACATGTTATTTTCCAGATTTGGGTATCATAATTACAGATGCAATAAATTTTCTAATTCTTGTATATATATTTTATGAATAAATATATGTTGTCTATTATTGAATATATGCATAGAATTGGAATTGTTAGATCATAGGAAATAAATATGTTCAGTTTCAGTAGATGCTTCCATATGGATTTCAAAGTTGGGCTGTTCCCATTCCTTCTAGCAGATTATGATAGTTCCTGTTGCTCCATGTTTTTGCCAACTATTAGTGTTGTCAGTATTTATCACTTTAGGTATGATGTTCATGTATATATAATTTTTAAATTATGCAAAAGGTCAAGTGGCAAGTACTAATAAGTGTTAAAGAGTGATTTGGAAGTTTAGAAATGGAGGAATTCACCTCTTGTGCTTATGTCAAGAGACCTAAGTCCTGAGATAAGAATGGCAACTATGCATTCTCCAGTGCCACTCTATGATTTTATAGTGTACTTATAATTGTAAAATGACAATGATTTGAGTTTAAACCATGTCTCTCAGACTACCAACCAGCAAAACAGGCATCCTTCCTTACCTTTTGAAAGTCCCAGATATAAAATTGTGTCATTGATAATTGTGCTGCAAATCTCTAAATTGTTACTTTTAGAAACAAACAAAAGGCCAATCACACCTAAAAATTAATAGTAATTCCTTAATGCAATTGAATTTTCAATATATGTTCAATTTTTCTTTTATTTAATATTTTTTAGTTATAGTTGGACACAATATCTTTATTTTATTTATTTATATGTGGTGCTGAGGATTGCACCCAGGGTCTCGCTCGTGTTAGTTGAGTGCTCTACAGCTGAGCCACAACCACAGCCCCCAGTTTTTCAATTATTTTACAGTTTGTTGGATTCAGCATACACCTAAGGGCCACACAGTGTGATTAACTGATTCATTTTCAGACCCATTAATCTCTAGGTCTCCTCAGTCCATTTCATTCTCTGAAGATTATTGTTGAAAAATTCATAGATTTTGTCCTGCAGAATTTGTTTCACTAATTTTGACTAATTTCAGGGAGCACCTGGAGAGGAGGCAACAGGGCTGGAGCCTAATGGTCGTTATCAATCACCTTCTTCACTGTGCTTTTCCACCTACAATAAGCTTGCAGCCTGACTCAGATTGGAATCAGAGACAACGTGAAAAACCTTCAATCTTGGATAACCTATTGGCAGCCCCACTCTACTTTAGAGAATGTTGAGTTTACCACGTCACTTTCTTTCATCCTTTGACAGTAAGGTCCAGT
This sequence comes from Marmota flaviventris, assembly GCF_047511675.1. Taxonomy (NCBI): domain Eukaryota; kingdom Metazoa; phylum Chordata; class Mammalia; order Rodentia; family Sciuridae; genus Marmota; species Marmota flaviventris. The sequence continues at coordinate 34,167,331 of NC_092499.1, read as the reverse complement.
GTCAGTTGATACAGCATCAGGTTTCCCCTCTTTTTCAAATACCTAGACAGCTACACTCATATCAAGTCTCCTGTAAATACCTGTGAGCATCTGCCTTTGCAACCAAGCTCTAGATAGGGCCCTGAGGCTGAAGGAGACCCAACTACCCACAAAGTTCTTAGTTCCTTTAGAACAGGGAATTATCTTCACCTTACAAGGAACATTTGGCACTGCTGTGATTTAAAATGTCTGTCTCTCCATCTACCTTAGGACTTCTCAAGAGGCTGTGTCATCTGGAGCTCCAGCTAGCTGGCAAATGTCAGTGACCTCATGTTTGTCAAGTGGGCATCTGTTGGATCCTTTTACCTCCCTTGGGACCATGGCCATTATTGGGTGTTGGCTGAGGCGGCCTCATGGGTTAGCATTTTCCTATATGTGACCTGGCTGGATCTGCCATTCTCCAGCTTTTAGCCCCTGCATGGGTTTTTGACCTTAGTCCTGCTTAATGGTTTAATCTGAAATCTGCCTAGGCCCCTTAGTTGTAGTGTCATAACTGCTGCTTATTGGTTCTTGCTACTGTCTCTTCTTAGTCCCTCCTATCACTATATAACCTTGTTCCTGACACAATAAAGTTGAGATTATTGCACCTTCATGGTTGACTCATCTCCCTACCTGGTGTGAGTGTGTGGGCCAGGTTGGGTGGCAGGCCTGGTCACGATACTTACCCTCTCGCTCAGCCCAGGAGACACTAGCTGGTCTAGTGCGCTTCACTACCCCTGTCAAGGGGGAGGGCAGTTCCAACAGCTGGTGCCTTGGAGACGACAGGCTGGCTCCCATGTAGCCTTGTCGCGGGGTGGGGGGGGCAACAGATATCTTCTACACATCCTGATTCTCCCACACAGAAGAAAGAAAGTGCATCTGATGAATTGTGAAAGAGACCACAACAGCATATTTAAATAGAAGCTGCTTTATTAAGTGAACACCTGTTCTCTTCCTTCCTCCTTTCTCCTTCTTTCCTTTGTTCCTCCCCTGGTCCCTCAATTTCATCCTTCCTCCTTCTTCTCTCTCTCCTTTCCTCTTTCTCTTACCCTCCTCTTTCTACTTTCTTCCCTCTCTTTCTCTTCTCCTTCTTCCTCTTCCTCTCCATTATACTGACATAGAACAGCAACACCTATGTGTTGGTAGCAGGTGACTTCCCAGGTCACTCTCCTCTCTCCCCACTCCCTCTGGCTTCTGGTTATTCCTGTTACACAATCCTGCAGTGGGTGGAACACTATGAAAGTTTATATGACACTCAGTTGTCTTCTTCCAAATATAGAGGGGTAGCTAAAAAGTATTAGGAACTCAAAAAAAAAAAAAAAAAAAAAAAAGGTGAAATAAGTGATTTGTGAGGCCAGCAAATTTTTGGAAAGAACTATTCAATAGCACTGCCTATTTTAAACCTCTACACTTTGCAGCTAAGGAAACAGATGTTCAAAGAAGTTAATTGCCTTAAAGTCACATTGGTTGTTTATGTAATGATCTCTAAAATTTCAGTTCAATGTTCTTTCTGCCTGATATTCTGTACTAGATACCACTATAGCCCACTGAATATGACATCTATAAAGGCAGGAATCTTGTTACCTAATGATTTTCTAACACCTACCATAGAAACTAAGCATCTTTCAAATTAATTATACCTTGATGAATATTTTACACTTAAGTTTCCAGCCTGGAATATACAGGGTGATACATAAAATCATGTGAAAAAACAGATGTAGTTTAATAAAATGTTAAGTCAGATTTGTCTGTCTTATGGATTTGTTTATAGATACAAATAATTTTTGTAACTAATAATTTGACATTTTAAATTTAGATAAATTTATATTATGAAATAAATGGTGAATTTGCATATTTTGATATGAATATCCATTAAATATTCATAAAAGTCTTTAAAATTCATTAAAGTCTTTACATGTTCCAACAGAACATTTGTCTTCTACCCCAGAGGGCCTAGCATTCATAGATCTCCCATTTTATTAGGTAAGCAAGAAATCTTGTTCTTATTATGATATTTGAGTTTTAAATGATGACAATCAAATTCAGAGGTTTTTGAAAACATGTGTGGAGAAAAAGAAATAAAATGGTGTTGGCTGCTATGACAGCTGTCATTCTGGCCTTGATCTCTTCTCATGTTCAAACTGGCAGTAATCTGAAGAGAAAGGATGAAGACAAGAGAATCCACAGATCAGGTCAATTTTTCCACTAATCATCTCCTTTTGTAGGCAGCAATAAAGTTAGATGCTTTTACACAATCATAATCATATCACAAAAGGGAGAAGCTAGACAGTGGTAACTTTGGGAACATTTTAAGTCTACTCTGTAGAAAAGGGTGCTAGTATATTATGGGAAAAGTTCTAACTTAATTTAGTCTACTTGATTGATTATCAACTTATTCTACTTGATTAATTATTTTTGAGAAAAAAAATATACTAAGAAAATTTCTCCAGAAAAAAAGGAAAGGCATTTGTTTTACAAGTGGGTTAAACTTTCTACATACTAATGAATGTATAAATGCATCTATGATTTTAAAAATTTAACAACTCATCAATAAAATGTCTCAAATCCAAATCATACATTTGGCATAAAGGTAATTTGAAAACTTTTTCAACTCAATAAAACCAATATAAGATTAATAAGGTCTCATTAAATTGTATTTTGAAAATAATTTTTGTATGTGCTATAAAACATGATGTTCTATCTGAATCTATCACATAGAACAGGAGCTACAAATCCTTCTCACAAGTGAACATCTGGACATTCTACATGAACTGCACTCAGGTTTCCTTGCCAAACCCCCACCTGTGCTGACACAGCCCCTGCTCCTCCCTGTCTGTGGTGGGGTCCCCCCCCCAGAGGCCCTAGCTCTTCTTGAGGTTTTTGTGGGACTCCCACAGGCAGCCTTCTCACTGTGGCCTGTCTCAGGGCACAGAAATACACTGCTGCATCCATGAGCTGTGAGGCTGTGATGATGAGCTGGATGGAACTGGATGCCTTCTGGAAATAGAGGGAATAGCGACCCTCTGTTGCATTTTGCTCATTGTAAGAGCCCTGACGAATAAGGAGAGTCAGTTCACCACTGGGTAGTTGTTTGTACCAGAATAAATAATAAGTAGAATCACTGGTTTCATACACACAGTCCAAGGTCACAGCCTCCTTCTCCACCACAGAAATTGCAGTCTGAGCTTGAATTACCTTCTGGGCCATGCTGGTTCCTGCAGAAGAGAAGAAGAAATAGACTGATCCTTTATCTGGAACTATGGCAGTCAAAAAGATGAAGTGACTGAGGACCCAGTGCTCTGATCCCATTGCCTTTTATTCATCCCTCAGAACCTCATCAGAAAACAAAGATTTTCTCTGCAGGACCTTAAGGGCTGAGGAGAGCCTGCGCCCTGTGCTTGTGCACATTCTTACCAAGACAGATGGAGGCGATGGCTGCTCCCAGCAGGCTGATGGCCAGCATAGTGGTGCTCTTCCCCGAGAGAACTGTTCTGTTTTGTCCCAAATCCAGATCTTAATTCTGCACCTGGTGCCCAAGAGGTACAAGCAAAGTTACTGGGCTATGCACTGCATCTGCTCCAACAGGAAATGCAGTTAGCAGATGTGGAGAAAGTTTGCCTGGGTCCTGTCACATGCTTCCTGTATAGTGGGAGATGCCTGACAGCTCTGAGCAGCTGCTTTATCTTATTATAATTTATTGGGTTGGATAATTTTCAGTATATTCTTTGATGTAAAATGGAGGACTTAAAATTATTATGAACTCTAGTCATGGGCTATCATGGTCATATGTCTTTTGGTCTTACATATGCCTTTTTATTCCTACAGATGGTAGTAAGGTAAAATGTAAAAGCAGAGTTTGGACTCTCTAACAAGAAGGTAAAACTTTTAGTCTCAATCTTTGTTCCTACCTTACCAGTCATGGAATCTGGCAAAAATCACCAGAAATACTGTATTGTTAGTGAATAATTTCACATCATGTCTCCTGAGTCACAAACTGACACTGACCTCTTCATACATAGCCTCCCTCTATCAACATCCTGCAAAAGATAGATACATTTGTTGTAACTCAAGAAACTGCATGGACCCATCGTTGTCAGCCAGAGTGTGTAGTTTTCATTAGGTTTCAATGTCAGAGCCAGATGTGAGGTGTCCCCCCAAACCTCACATGTGAAACAATGCAAGAATGTTTACAGGAGAAATGATAGGGTGGTGAGAGCCTCAACCCAATCAGTGAATTAATCCCCTGATAGGGATTAACTGAGTGGCAACTGAAGGTGGGTAGTGTGCAGCTGGAGGAGGTGTGGCATTGGGGATTTGGCATTGGGATATATATTTTGTTTCTGGTGAGTAGAGTCTCTCTCTGATTCCTAATCATGTGAGCCACTTCCTTCTGCCATATGTTCTGCCTTACATCAAGCACCAAGGAAAAGCACCAAGGAAAAAGACTGAGTTCTCTGAAACTGTGAGTACTCAAATAAATTTTTCCTTCTCTAAAATTGCTATGGTCAGATCTTTTAGTCACAGCAACAACAATAACAACAACAAGAACAACAACAAAAAATCTGAACAAAACACCTTCCAATACTGATCAGTCTTTCCTCGTCCTCTGTTGGTATCCAGGACTTACTTTTTTCCTGATAAAATTAGAATACAAAGAATCATTTGGAGTCAGTGATAAAAATCCTTCAAGTCAAGTGAGGATATAGAAGGCACCTACAGTGAGGATGAGCCTGAGGACATGGAGCCAAGATGGGCAGAGCTGAGCCTGGCTTTGCTGTTCCCTTTCCATATCTCATGACTATTCCAAAATGCTTCCCAAAACCCCCACAAATATGAACATGCTTTTTTCCCACAGCATGGAGAATGTGAAACCACCAATTCCACCCATGGAGAGGGCTTCTGGGAAGCAGCCCTGACAGGGTTTGCGTCAGGGCTGCAGGTGCCTGCTGATCACTGTGCATCTGTAGCACAGAAGTAAGTGGAAGCGTCTGCAGCCTGGGAAGCCGTGATGGACAGGACACTTCTTTGGGTGGAGGTGTCCAGGGTGGCTGTTAGTCTTCCACTGTGTTTTTCTCTCTCATTTGAACGTATTAAGATCACCAAAGCAGGACCTTTACCTGAATCCTGTCTATACCACTGCAGAGTGGTAGTACTACTTTTGTAACTGCAGTTCATGGTGGCATTTTCACCCTCCTGGATGGTCAGGACCCGAGGGCTCTCTTCTTCTTGTTGGCTGTTCACCCCTAGGCAGAAATGAGGCCAGAGACCAGAAGTCACTACTGAACTTTCAAATCCTATTCCCCAAATCACAGGAAGATTTTACCTCCAAATCTGGTCTCCCTATTCCCATCTCCACCAGCCCATCACTCACTGGCCAGCTGAAGCCACAGAGTCACCAAACACACTCCCAGAAGTTTCTGCATATTCCTTCCTTATTGGGGTCACAGGAGGCACAGATCTGGCACCTAAAAAGGAGCCAAGTCCCTCAGTCAGAAGAGTTCCCATTATTGAACATTTATCTAGTCTTCCAGTCCCCTCCCAGAGTCTCGATTTTACTCAATCAGCAGCAAACTCAATCCTTTGCTTTGAACACACATGCAAGCAAGCAAGCAAGCAAGGGCACATGTGTGCGCACACACTCGCATGCACACACACACACATACACACACACACACACAGATTGAAAGTAGATCTAAGAAGAGGGAGACACTGACATCTGGTGGTGGCAACATCATCCCTCTGATGGAATGTGCTCTGGATGGTGAAGTGTGCAGAACTGACACAGAAGGAACCTGAAATATAGTCCATTCTCTGCCTACATAGAATTCTGGTTATGGCTTAGTCTAAAAGCAGATACAGTTGTTTCTGGTAAGAACTCAATGAAGGAAGGATGTCAGCACCCAGAAACTACTGGATACCTTTGAGAAGAACTGTTAACTTTGCCACTCTTACAATTTCTACACATGTATCTTCAAGATGATGTGACTTTTTTTTTGCCTAATGTTGGAATGAAAGTATATATGACAGACTTTTATTTTGTGAGAAATTAAGTGGACTGTGATTTGATTAAATTAAAAAGGAACAGATTAGTGAATACCAGGTTTGCCTGGAAATCCCCAATAGGTTCAGGGAACTGGGCTCAAGCCCCTAAGAATGAAGCTTGCTATGCCTAGAATGATACCTGGAAACTGTGAGTCCTCAAATAAACTTTTCCTCCCCTGAAATGGTTCTTTGTCAGATCTTTAAGCCACAGCATGAAAAAGATAACTAAAACTTTTGCATTTATCATAATTATACACATTCATGTGTCTAACAAGATCTGCACTGTTACATTAAAAATATAGTACATAACTTTCAACTTGAGGTACTCCATATTTATATGTTTCCTTCATAAATACTGCTGTCAGCTGCTAAAATCAAACACACTGAGGCATCAGTTGCTACAGTGTCTTGAGTTAGCTGAGCTTATTAAATTCCTCAAACACAAAAAAGACACTTCAGCATAATTATGTAGAAATTAGACCATTTACTTAAAGACTAAAGAATGTTACATTCTAACTGCTAGTCCACCATCCCTTATCCCTGGTATGAACAATGACAAGGTCTACCAGATACTTTGGGGAAAGCATGTTCAGCTTACTCTCTGTAAAGAAGTTGTGTTCATACACTAGAGTCACCTGGCTTGTCAGAACAATGGTTATTAGTTTTATAAAACCTACAAAACTCAAAATTACCAAAGAAAACAAAGCAAATAGGGTAAGCATTAGCTTTCATTGTGTTTTGTTGAAAATACAGAAAAGGGACTCAGTTTGAAAGGTATAATTTTTACTCTAAATACAACTTTTGAATTTTATCCACAGCTCTCAGCACAGGCCAGTCAGATGTGAATAGTTTAATAGTAATTAACAGAAAATTAAGTTCTTCTATACCCCATGTACAGGATCTCCTGGGGCTTTCAGCCAGCTGTTTCCTAGCTTCACAGAGGGCAGCTCAGCAACAGGACCACTGATGGTGACCAGGGAAGGAATGACACCACTCAAACACTATCACACTCACTTCCTCAACTATGAATTAGTGCTAAGTAACATTTTATATTCTCTGGCTTAAGAACAATTTCCTTCTAATCAGTCCTACCTATTTTCATGGTAGTTATGAGTTGCTAAAATGTTTAACCAGAAGTCATAACATTAACATGATCTTTTGTAGAAATATTTTAATTGAAAATTTGCCGCAGTCTGGCTGGGCACACAATCACGAGCCACCACACAGCTTGTAGATTCAAACAGCAACTCTTTATTCCCGAACTCACACCAGCCGTCTACAATCACGTTCTGGGGAAATCCACATTCTCTGCCCAAATCCACACCCACTGGGCTTCTGTCTCCCAAAATATACTGTCTGAATCCCGTGAGAACTCAAGGGGAACTCAGGCAGCAGGATATGCCCTATTCCCAGCAGGAATAATCTTAAACCTGGAATGCCCTAAACTGGAACGCCCTAAACCCAATTATCCTAAACCGGGAACACCCTAATCCGCCCTGGTCCTTTGAGCAAGGTCACCTACATGCAATGTCACTGCAACATGGGGTACGCTGGCAAGGAAATTGTCATACCTACTTGGCTAATGGCTCCCAGCAAAAATTTATCTTTATTTCATCACTCATTGTGTGAGCTTGGTATCCTTGACAAAGATCAGTTGAATGTACATTCATGGCCTTATATCTGGGCTCTGTTCTGTTCCATTATTTTGTGATGATATATATATATATATATATATATATATATATATATATATATATATGACAGAATCACACTGCTTTAATCACTGAAGATTTTAATATATTCAGAATTCAAGAGGTGTTCTACCTTCAGGTTTGTTCTACTTTCTTAAAATGGTCTTAGCTCTTCAGGGTCCTTTTTGCTCAACTCACCAATCATCAGAGGGATGAGATATTGCAATTAGATTTTACCTCACGTCTATGAAGATGGCTACCATCAAAAAACAAAAGACAATCAAATAGTGGTGAGAATATGGAGAAATTGGAACCCTTGAACATGGTTGTGGGAATGCAAAATGTTGCATTCAGTAGGGTAAGCAGTATGGATCTTCCTCAAAAATTTACAGATATAACTACTGTATGATCCAACAATCCCACTTCTGGGTATTTATCCAAAATAATCAAAATTGGTATCTCAGTGAGATATTTTCACTCCTTTGGGTTTTGCAGTACTATTCACAATGATCAAGATGTGGAAAGAACCTAATATCAGTCAGTAGATAAATGGGAAAACAAAATGTGGCATATGCATAAATGAAATATTATTCAGCCTTTAAAAATATGGTGACCTTGCCACGTGAACCTTGTGAACATGATGCTAAGTGAAATAATGCAGTCATAGAAGGTCAAATACTGCATGATTACACTTAGATGAAGTATCAAAACGAGTCAAACTCAAAGCAGAGTAGAATGGTGGTTGCCAGGGACTATGGGAAGGTAATATGGGGAGATGCTGGTCCAGGAGAACCAAGTTTCAGTCATGATAAAAAAGCTCAAGAGATCTGTTGTACAATATTTTGCCCCTAGTTACACACACTGAGTTGTGATCTTATAGTTAAAAAAAAGTAGAACTTAAGTGTTTTCACCAAAATTTTAAAAATAGTCATGTCCCTGAAAAGTGTAGACCTGATTGAAATAAAGGCCAATGAAAGTATAAATTTTGTGTCAGGAAATCTCCAAATAGAAATGAAAAGGGGTACAGAAGTAAAACTAGAAGAAGTGACACACCAAAAAATAAATAAATAAATAAATAATAAACCAACTTGATGATGTCTGTAGCCAGACACTAACTGTCCTTTGAGGCAATGCTAATCATTACAGTGGATGCTAGAAGTGACTTTTTAAAATAAAAGTTCTGCTGCCTTTTTAATTTTAGAGGCCTTATAGCTATGCTGTACGTTCTTCAGAGTGCAGGTGTGAGGTGGGAGTTGGAGCATGAAGTTGTGGGGAACAAGGGTCCCTCCTGGAGAAATTCATCACAAGACTTTTATCTGGGACTCAGCCAGTCTGACGGTGGCAGGACACAGACATGGAGGCAACTATTCAGGTGATAAACATTCCCAAGGGCTCAGTCCACCCTGCTATCTTGGGCTGCACAGAAATTGAAAACTCCCCAGCTTGAGCCTGTGTGTCACAGAAAGTCCCTGTGTCAGGAGGTTTGTGCTCAGTTCCCCCTGCAGCCCAGGCACTGTGCCACCCAGAGCACAGAAGTACTCAGCTGAGTCGCACCAATGGGCTGAGGGCTTCCTCAGGTGGAAGGAGGTTTCATTCTTCCTAAGTTCAGCCTGGAAACCATTGATGCCTGTCACCAGGGTGGCCCCTGACATGTACTTCAGGAGGAGCTGGAGGCCTTGGCTGGGGCGTTGCTGGTACCAGAAGAGATAGGGTGATACAGAAGATGAGTAGCTGCACCTCAGCTGCAGAGGGGCTCCTTCAGAGACCAGGACGTGGCGGTCAGGCTGGGTCACTGACTGGGCTCCGCTTCCTCCTGCAACATTGATGCTGAGTAAGGAAAAGCAGCGCAGACCTGGCTGTGGAGAAGACGCGTCTCTCTCCAGTTCCAATCAAAACACGGTCACTTTGGTGGGAGGGGAGAGGGAACAGCATGTACTCACTCAGGGTGAAAACCATCGCGAGCATCGGCACGAGCAGCAGGAGCATGGCTGGTGGGGAAAGCTACAGGGATCCGCGGGTGGGAAGGTCGCGGTGGCTGAGCCTCTGGGACACTGAGTGGAGACCCGGCGGCTGCACGAGTCCCTTGCTTGGACAAATCTCACAAATGGTTAGAAAGAGGCTTTCCTTTGAGAAGTGTGGATGCTCTCTGGTCCCTTGTTCTAGTGACAGGACCCTTAACCACACATCAGTGAGGAAGCATCAGGGAGGCGGGGCTCCATGGATGAAGAGGATGCTCACTGAGAACTGACGCCTCCGTGTGCAACATCGCCCTCTGGAGGCCAGAGGCGGGACCGGGGATCTAGACAGGCTGTGCCCATCCCATGTCAAGGTGTGATGTGCCAACTTTGATGAAATGTGCATGTCCCTTTCAGAATCTGTGATGATGTCACCTTCTGCAGTACATGATATTAATCTTAAAGTACATGAGAAGTGGTAGTTATGTAACAGGAGAAGAGAACAACAATTTAACTGAAAATTAGTCACAGAAGATTGTATTCTAGAAGATTGTATTCTAGACTCTGAACACAGAGTCCATAGTATTTTGCAAAGCCATTCCTCAGACAGAGTGGGTAAGAACCAGTGGCCTTAGGCTGAGGCAAGTCTTCATATGGCCACGTGCTGCTACAGGTAAGCATCAGAGTGAAGAAAACAAATTATTTATTTGTTGCTAAAGCAAAAAAGCAAAATAAACAAGAGACTCATACTAAATCTCAGCCTGGATCACATGTCATCAACTAATCAATCTACCCAAACTAATAAAAGCACAATTTTCTTTTTCAGAAAGTATGAAGACTCCTTGGTTTCAGGTCAAAAAATATGACATTTGTTATGTCTATGAGAAAATAATTCAAGTACCACATGATTAATAAAAGAAAGTGAGAGTCCCGCTGTCATTGTCAATGTTTGGAACAGACTTGTATATTATGCACAATTATGGGAACATCACACTAAAAGGGAGACTAACAGAAACCCACCTACAGACACACTTAAGTAGAACGATAAGGATTAGGAAGATATGGCATAAATCCCTGATTCTGGAAATAATTAAAAATAGACCCCCCCCCAAAAAAGGTAGCAAATATTCATGAAAATAAGACAGGAGAGAGTACAACCAGCAGACCAGAAATAAAAGGAAATTTGGGCAGTTTCAGAAGACAAAGGAGAGGTTTTTCTCACCTGAGTCAAGCATGCCATGAGCCCATACAGGTGAGAAACATGCCAAACAAATGAGAGCAGTCTGCTCTGTGACTTAATAATAATAAAACTCTTCCCTGACCAACTTATTGTAACATAAATTCCATTGGAACCTAAAAGTGAAATAAGGAGAGAATTGCCAGTGAAATCAGAATCTAACCAATAAGAATCCTTTTCCAAAGTCTGAAGAACTCCTTTCTGAACACTATACCTGTCCATACCAGCCTGAAACCACTTCTCCCTTGGGTTCTAATCTGTGTCACCATCCTGCATATAGTTTCTTCCATTTAAGACCAAATCATATAACCAGTTTGAAATTTTAAATATTTCTAGAATGTGCTTCTGATTAAAATTTTCTAAGTACGTATATTTATCTCTTATCTCTCCAAAATTCTGACTGAAATAAAATTTAGAAAAATAAACAGGATAGGAAATTAGTAACACAGAGGAGTCCAGTGTTGCAGCAACTCCCCACTAGTGAACTAAACTAGAGGGTCTGAGGCAAACTGAAAATAGAGAATTAACAAAGGCAATGGAGGGGGGTGATGTCAAGCATAGTGTGGTTCAGGAGGGAGGAAAAGCACTCCTCCAACAAGCTAAAAGACATTCTGGTCAACATATCAACAATCAGAACAAAAAATAAACAGTAAAGCTGAGCTATGTGTGCTAGACAGAGAGTACTTGACTCTCCAGCTGGGGGAGAACCGTCAATCTCCATCAAATGTAGTTGAGCCTTATTGGGTTGGTAGGATTGCAAATTAGTATAATTGCTCTGGAAAGTATTACAGGTACTTCTCAAGACTAGGAATAGAACCACTACAGCTATTCAACTCCTTAGTATTTATCTAGCAGAGGTGGTCAGAGTGGGGCAGCAACTGCTAGCTTGAAGGGACTTGGTGATTGTACTTCCCAAGTCAGCAGTCTAGGAATTCCTGCAGTTTACATTTTTTTTTTCCCTCAGAAATCATTCTCTTTTATACTGGATTTTTTCCTCTCCCCCTTTTTTTCCTTTTTTTTTTCCTTGTACGTGTTTTATTTTCATTTTCAGTATCCAAGACCAAATCTCCATTTAGGCTTTCATTTTCACTGGATTGTAGGTGCCCATAATGACAGCCAATCTGATCATAGAAGAGACTCCTGGACTCACACTATGGAGGAACTGAGTAAGCACACTCTACCAGTCTGAAGAGTAGAGAAGAAAAAAAAAGGATGCTTCTATTTGAAATTGGCAGCCTGGTCTTTGGGATAAATACTATGGCTGACATGGGGTAGAGGAGTGGTGCAAATCAAGATTGGATGGAAAGTCCCACCTCCCCCAAACCCAGAATTGGCTTCCCCATACCTCTCCACAGCACACAAACAGGGACTCTCAGAGTGAGAGGAACAATTCAACATAGATTGCTCTACACACAAAGCAGATGAAGGAAGTAGACAGCTAATCTAACAGATTTACACTCTTACCCCCAGAAACAATAAAGCCATTTTGAGAGTATAACATTATTAATCTCCATACTCCCCAACTTTCTCTAGCAGTGGTGGCCAGGCAATGATGGAACCTAATTCATCATATGCACTCACCTAACAAATTTGGCCAATTTGGGTGAAAGCTGAAAACAGCAAAGGATACAAGACTTAAAAAGACATTCTGACCATTGGCAGCTTCTAAAATTGCAACACCAGATAAAAGGACTTCGTTTTGAAAATTTCAGCAATTTGAACATCGGTATGACAACTATTGCATTAAGTGACTCATATTAACTAATACTTAGCATCTCTTATATACAACTATTACACTTTGGTCTCATCTTCTGCACCTAGCTTACTCACAGAACTAGAAATAAACAGTCCTAATACTCATGTGAAAAATAAAAGCCCCAGAATAATCAAAGCAGTGAACAATAAGAGCAATGCTGGAGACATTACATTATTTGATCTCAAATTATACTACAGAACTATAGTAACAAAAGTAGCATGGAATTGGTGTCAAAACAAACATGAAGGTCAATGGAATAGGATAAAAGACACAGAAAAAGAAAACTCCACATAGATACAGTCATCTGAATCTTGATAAAGATGCCAAAAACATACATTGGAGAAATGATAGCCTTTTAAACACATGGTTCTAGGAAATCTGGATGCCCATACGTAGAAAAATGATAAATGCCTATCTCTCAGCCTGCACAGAAAATCAACTCCAAGTGGATTAAAAACCTAAGAACTAGACCACACTCTCTGCAACTGCTAGAAGAAAAGATAGCATCAATACTCTGACATATTGGCACAGGCATAGGTTTCCTTAATAAGACTCCTAAAACCAAGAATCTATAGTGGGATGGAATAAAATTTAAAACCTCCTGCACAGCAACAGAAACAAGTGTGTGAGTAAAGAGTCTACAGAATGAGAGGAAATCTTTGCCATCTAGTCTTTGATAGAGGGTTGATATCCAGAATAGGTAGAGAACTAAAAAAGAATGACACCAGAAAAACAAATAACCAATCAATAAATGGGAAAATGAGCTAATCATACACTTCTCAAAAGGAGAAATACAAATGTACAACAAATACATTAAAAGAAAATGCTCAACATACCTAGAAATCAGACAAATACAAGTCAAACTACATTGAAATTTCATCTCACTCCAGTTAAAATGGCAGTCATCAAGAAGACAAATAACAATAAATGCTGATGACAATACAGGAAAAAAAGGCACACTTATACATTGCTGGTAGGATTGCAAATTAGTGTAATTGCTCTGGAAAGTATTACAGGTACTTCTGAAGACTACGAATGGAACCACCACAGCTATTCAACTCCTTAGTATTTATCTAAAAGAACAAAAGTCAGCATATTGTAGCAATGTGTGAATACCAGTGCCTATCACAGTGTAATTCACAATGGCTCAAGTTATGAGACAGGCTTAGGTGCCTGTCAACAGATGAATGTATAAAGAAAATGTGGTCTATGCACACAATTGAGTTTTTTCTCAGTCATAAAAGAGAATGAATTTATGTCACTTGCTGGTATATAGATGGAGCTAGACAACAAAATGGTAACTGAAATAAGTCAGACTCAAAAAGTTGGAGGTCAAATATTTTCACTCATATTTAAAATCAAGAGTGAAAAAAGGGATATTACAAAAATAGAAGGAGACCAATAAAATAGAAGAAATGGATCAGGAGAGAGGAAGGAGGGGAGAATGTTGGGAATACAGGGGAATTAAATCAAACAAATTATGCTATGTCTATGTGCAAAAATGCCACAATGAATCCCAATTTTGTACATAATTATAATGTACTATTTTTTAAAAAAATAGTTAACAATAAGAAACCAGTAAGTAGAAGAGTGTTCCAGGAGAGAGGTTGGAAGGGAAAGGGCTGGTCCTGGGGAATGAGGTTTTTCAAAGTACATCATGTATATGCTTAAAAATGTCACAATGAATCCCATTATAAGGTATAATTATAAAGAACCAATAAAATCATTAAATAGGTGAAACTTTGGTGGCCAGGAGTGGACACACAACCCTGCACTGAATTCAGTTCTTCAGTGACGTGTCTAGAAAGTCCACTAGTTTCAGAATTGGATTTCAGCATCTACACTTCGCAGGAAGCATGGGCCCCAGAGAAAGAAGTTCATCCAGGGGAGACTGAAGATGTGACCTGGATGCAGTGTGGAACATAAAGCCCAGAGCCACTGCAAGACTGCATGGGGTGAGGAAACATCAGAAGCCTCCAAAAGCACACAGGGCAGAGAGATGCACACATTTCCTGCCTGGGAAGGTGCTCTGTTGTACAAGGCTGGGGATGCAAAGGGCAATGTTCAAACAGGGATATCACAGGGACAGTGGGTGAGGAATAGTACAATTGCATAGCCCCTATGAAGCAACTCAAGGGGAACGGAAAGATAAGTGTCCTTGGAGGGATTCAATCTCTCAGCAATTTATCTCAAGGAGCATAGTGTGGGGAATTCGTACACATGTGTAGGGTTCCTTCCTTCTTTGCTTATTCTCTGCCATTATTTCCTTTTTCCCTTACTGCTCAGAATCCAACTGAAACAAAGGAACAAACAAAACGTGAGTAATTCCAACTCCAACTCCAGATGAAGTCAGCATTTGATTACTACTCAGTGGCAGAAAATCTGTTTGATCTTTATCAAGGCAAGGAGGAACATTTTGCACATCCAGGGCATGGTGAAGCCTGGAATCCCACCTGCTTTGGAGGCTGGGGCAGCAGGATTTCTTGAGCCCACAGCCTGGGCAAGTTAATGACCACCCCCCTTCAAAAAATTGTATATGGCCCATATACAAAATCCATACATGTTTCCTTTTAAAATCATTTTAATTTGGAAATTACATATTTAAGGAGCTAAAGATATTTGCTTGTTGAAGTGCAGAGAGTATTTTTTCCCAATAGTTTCTATGAGATTATCATGAAATTAAGAAACCAATTGAAGTATAATGTTGAAGTGTTAAGTCATAACTCTCCTTTGGTTCAAAGTAAAAATGAACAAAATCAATACTTAAAAAAAAATTTAAAGAAATAAACAGATGACTCTCGTTACATAATGGCAAGATAATTATAAGAGAAATGTATCAACATCGTAAAATGGAAAGCAGACAGGAGCCCACTGATGGTTGAAACAGAGAAAGGAAAAGCACCACCCAGAATGAGCCCTGTGAAGATCGCAGTGGGAATATGAGTGAAGGAGACCAGTTCCACCAGACCCTGGAGCAGCTCTGGGCTGAGAAAGAGTAGGTGTGCTGGAGGGCAGGAGGGAGGGACACAAAGGAACAGACTGAATGTGAGTGTGTGAAGGGGACAGCAGCTTCCCTCTGTGCCCTCCATCTGCTGCTGTGCTTGTATGTGAGGAGCACAGTAGGTCAGTCCCACCCAGACACTCAGTTCCCACTAAATTGCAATGAGCCATCTGGGAAGGCTGAAGATTGCCACAGTCCGGCTGCAGCAAAATAACCAGGGGGTGACGAGCAACTTGTGTAGATTGATACAGCAGGAGTGGGAGCCGTTTATTGTAGGACAACAGAGGTATTTATACATTCCACACAGCTTATCTTAATTAACATAAACTCGATACAGCAGTCAACCAATAAGAAATCTCCACACTTAATGGCTCACTGGCGCCATCTCACAAACCACTCCCCCTGACAAAATGCCAGGCGCCATCCTGACTTGTTCATAGACTCTAACATTTCCCCCTTTTGTTTAATTTAAATAACGACCATAGTGGTTTTTACACAAACACCATGAATAATCTGCTACAAGCAGAAGGGGAGGATAAAAAATGTCATGATACCAAGCCAATTGATGGCTCCAAGTAAGAAGCCTTTGGAAAAATTATACCAGCAATGACACCATTAGCAAAGATACCAAGTTACAATTTGTTGTAGATTACAGTTTGTTGTCTCAGTCCAGGTAAAGCAGTGTCTCAATAGATTAACTCACAGTCCAGGTAAATCACAGTCCAGGTAAGTTCTGCAGGCAGCTAGCTTAAATCACAGTCCAGGTAAATTCTGCAGGCAGCTAGCCTAAGCTGTAGCAGCAGAAACAGCAACAGCTCCGAAGTCTCCTCCGTTTTTTAGCCAAAGTCTCGTCCGGTTCTCAGCAACACTGGAAATTCTTACACCCTCATCCTCATTGGCACTGGGATGAAGGCAGGAACTCCAGCAATGATGCTAAAGAAAATCCTGTAGTATTCCAACAGGCACTAAGAAAACAACCTTCTGAACAATGTAGTACATTATCTCAAGGTTTTTTACATTTGAAATAAGCCTTAATAGTGCTCATTACTCATTAGCTTCCAGGTGTGGGAGAACCATTGTAGTTACTGGCCTTGGAAATGATAAAACTTCAGGGATGCGGGCCATCTTCCACCTGCAGCATCTTGGGCAGCTCTAGATGGCCCTGGGGAGAGTCCCGGACTCAAACAGCTACTTGGCACAGGTTTGGATTTGGGCTCTCGCAGTGGTATCCCGCTCCCCGGGCGGGGTGCGGGGAAGAGCCGGCTGCCGCCTCTTGGAAAGCCCTTGCTGTGCCATGACTGACTCGCGCATGTGGCAGCCACCGCCGAGCCGATTCACGCACCCTCTGGTAATGAAAAGTATTCAGTAATAGCCTTTTGTTGCAACTTTTTTCCTGATAATCCTTCTTCTTCTGAACTTTCTTTTTCTTTCTGACTAGAGTTCCCAGGCTTCCTTCAACATATGCCCTAACTATTCTTGGTTCCACTGGGGTGCCTCTCTTTTTTAATAATTTACTTAACACCCCTTCCATATTTTCATCATAAAGACAATACAACATTTCAAGACAAAACAAGACACAAACATACTGTATCAATCTTCTCCATTTTCTCAAAATGGCCATTTTTCCTCTCGCCCTATCTACCTAGGGACGAGCAGATTTGCTCCCGTCCTATCTAGGGATCGGCAGCTTTTTTTTCAATCACTTACCCCCGAGTGTCCCGGGACTCCCCATACGGGCCACCATCTGCCGCAGTCCGGCTGCAGCAAAATAACCAGGGGGTGAAGAGCAACTTGTGTAGATTGATATAGCAGGAGTGGGAGCCGTTTATTGTAGGACAACAGAGGTATTTATACATTCCACACAGCTTATCTTAATTAACATAAACTCGATACAGCAGTCAACCAATAAGAAATCTCCATACTTAATGGATCATTGGGGCCACCTCACAAACCACTCCCCCTGACAAAATGCCAGGCACCATCCTGACTTGTTTATAGACTTCTAACAGAAGATTTTCGTGTGAGTAATTGACAGACTTCATCCATCTTCAAACTGTCATTAGACACAAGGAAGAAAAGGAGAAACTGAACTGATCCTTGCCTGCACTTTCATCTTAATGAGAACCCTGTAACTGTGGGGTATATGTCCATTCACGTGCATGCCCACAGACCATCCTGCCAGCCAACCCCACTCAAGAAGGCACCTTGTATGGAGCATGTTCACAAAGACATAGGGAATCCATGCTGACACCCAGCCCTTCATTCTTAAAGGTAAACAAAGAACAGAATAATGTTAGCCATTCCCAAGTGTGCTTGATGAGATCTATTCCTGCTTGTCTTTTATGCATGAAAGCCCAAAATTCTCTCCTGATTATCAGAGACATTTCTGCCAGGGTAAAGTAACAGGCATAGTGTCATAAAATCATTCACAAAACAAACTGAGATAATAATATACTGGTTTCCTAGTCACTGCTTGTTATGGTTTAATGTGGTGTCCCCCAAAAGCTCACATATGAGATAGTGCAAGAAAGTTTAGGGGAGAAATGATTGAGCTATAATATAGCCTTAACCTAATTAGTGAATTAATTCCTTGATAAAGATAACTGAGTGTTAACTGAAGTGGTATGGTATGACTGGAGGAGGTGGGAATTGGATTGTAACTATGGGGTATATATTTTGTATCTGAAAAGTAGAGTCTCTCTCTGCTTTTCGATCACTATGTGAGCTACTTCCCTCTGTCTCACTCTTCCACCATGATATTCTGCTTCACCTGGAGCCCTGAGGAAGGGAGTCAGCCTTCAGTGGACTAAGACCTCTGAAACTGTGAGCCCTTAACTAAACTTTTCCTCCTCTACAATTGTTTTGGTTGAGTCCTTAAGTCACAGTGGAAAAAAGCTAACTAAAACACTATGCTTAAAAATAGTCTGACTTAGTTTTAAGTAATAATCCCTTATATTTATTTAGATCTTTCCTATTAACAAATCCTTTGAGTTAAATTATTTCAATTCTTCAAGATTGATAAGACCATCCACAGATACCCTATTTAATGAATGATGAAAGTAAAAGAAAAATAGAATACAGAAATTAGAAAAGTCTCTCAGTAAGTGAATGCCACCAATGTTCCAGCAAATTTCCATGTTAACAGCAGACATTGTTGATGTTCAGCCTAAATCCCCTGTCCCAGGCTCTTGTAAACAATACCCAGATGCTGTGAGTGTTGACTACTCTTGGTTCAAAGGTGGTCTTTCCCCACAAAATTGACCTCTGCTACTAGAAGTCACCATTGCCCAATAGCATATACCTCTATTCCAGGAAAAAACACTGCCAATGACTTCAGTACTTTGTTTTTGCACAATATGTCAGTATTTCACCCCCTTACCTGAAGGTGAGAGGGATCAAATCTGCAGTACAATTCATGCCCCAGAGCTCCCAAAAGGATCAGGCCAAATTGACATTACAACATCCATGTTTAACCATTCTCCATCTTAACCTGCTTTCCTCAACAAATTATGAACAAAATAATTTCAATTCATGCTCCCCATTTAAGAAACTCAACCTATCATAACATCCTATTTCATTTAATTCTGAAAATAATTCTGAAGTAAATAATATAGCATAATATCTAATTCCTAATTAGTAACATAATAAATGTTCAAACCAGCTCTACCCAGGCTCTTTCCTGAGTGCCATTATGTCAGAGACATGCAAAAAGTTGGACCTGAAATTGAAACATCTTGATTATAGCACGACTTTCTTCCTGTTATGGTGTAGGTGTGAGATGTCCTCCAAAAGTCCTGTGTTAATGCAGGAATATTCAGAGATTAAATATTAGATTATGAGAGTTGTGACCTAACCATTCCATCCTAATTTGAAAGAACTACTATACTGGGTGGTAACTCTGGCCCACTGAAGCATGGCTGGAGAAGCTGAGTAAGTAACTGGGGGTGTGTCCTTGGGCTTGTGTCTTGTCCTCCTGGCTCCTCCCTTCCTCTCCCCCCCACCCCCTCCTTCCTTGATTCTATGAACAGAGCAGCACTGTTTCACCTGCCCTTCCACCATGATGTTCTGCCTCATCTTGGGCCAAAGAGTAATGGAGTAATGGAGTTAGCTAATCATGAACTGATCCCCTGAAACTGTGAGCCAAATAAACTTTTCCTCTCTTAAGTTGTTCTTGTTAGGTATTTTGGTCACAGTAGCAAAAAGAAAAAAAATGCTTAACACACTGCTCTTCCTCACTACCTTCTAAGTCTTTCTTCCATGATTTAAAACATCTATCCAGTTATCAATTCTTCAGATGGAGAATTCAAAGCAAATTCTGATTGGGTTGCATCCATTTAGCAAATGACTATGTGAACAAAACTAAACATAAATCTTTTTTAAATTGTTTTTAGTTGTAGTTGGACACAACATCTTTATTTTATTTATTTTTATGTGGTGCTGAGAATCGAACCTAGGGCCTTGCACATGCTAGGCGAGCGCTCTACCTCTGAGCCACAACCCCAGCCCATAAACATAAATCTTAATTCCCCATTTGCATGCTTCTCTAGCCCCCTAGACAACGTTACCAATGACAGAACTAACAACTTCAAGTTCAGCTTTACAGTAAGTATGATTTTCATTTATTTTCTGTAATTCAGCTTAATATCGATTACAAAGGTTTAGTGGCAAACAAAATCCATAGAGCCCTAGAGACATAGGAGGGTGACATCTATATGATCTTCAGTGTTTCCCAATCTCCTCACCAACATTTGCTGAAAGACTCAATACCTTGTCATCTATGACAGCTGATTCATGAAGGACTATGCTCTCCAGAATGAAGCCCCTTGTGTCTGAGACTCTTTCAGATCCTTTCTCATGGATCCATTTCCAAATATTAGGAGTCATTTTGTGCTCCCAGCCCTGGTGCAGTGGGGCTCTCTGTGGCTATGACTGCTGTTCCCCACCTCTCTGTACCTCTCCCCAGTGCACAGGCATCAAGGAACTCAGGGATTCTGAGTTCCATTTGGCCTTTATTCAGAAAGAGAAACATGGACTCTCCCTGATATTTGATCTCTGCAGTCATCTGACCTTCTTGTTTCATCATCTCACCCTCTCACTCTAGTCCTTCCTCCTACCCATCCAATGTCCAGGAGCAAGGTTACAACTGAGAATGGAAATGAGATGGGAGATCAGAACTAAAATAATTGGGGCTTAAAAACTTTCCCAAAGTGGTTTTTTTCATGAATCCTTTATTTGTGGGATTACACTCCTAATGCAATATTTACTACTCTTTAATTCCCATCACATTTAGAGCACAAAAGACTCTCTGCTCTGTGGTCTATGCTCTACCTCAGGCCTCCTGGGACAGTAGGTTTCTGTGCAGCTGCAGGTGCCTGGGGAGCACTGTGTGCTCACTGCACAGAAGTAGGTGGCTGAGTCACTGAGCTGGGAGCCTCTGATGTGCAGGAAAAGATGCCGTTTGGCTGTATCAAGCTGCGTTGTGAATCTTCCTTGACCTTTTTCACCATTGGAGAATATGGATATCAGCAACTTGGGACCTTTCCCAGAATACTGTCGGTACCACCTGAAGTTCTGAGAAGCACTGTCACTGTAAGTGCAGTTGAGAGAGGCCACAGCTCCCTCTGGAACACTGAGGGCTTCAGGACTCTGTTCCACTGCCTTCTGTTGGCTGTGCACCCCTGTGCAAAGACAATGGTCTAAGAAGGGTGGTTGGGTAGTGGACACTCTACAGGATTTAAATTACCCTTTCA
The DNA here is from genome assembly GCF_047511675.1 of Marmota flaviventris. Taxonomy (NCBI): domain Eukaryota; kingdom Metazoa; phylum Chordata; class Mammalia; order Rodentia; family Sciuridae; genus Marmota; species Marmota flaviventris. Next base: position 34,145,881 of record NC_092499.1, on the reverse strand, counting down.
TGGGCCTCCCATCCTCCCCGAGTTAGAAGGTAAAGTCTTTCATGTTTCTTCTCATGGGCCTAGAATAGACAATAACTGCAAATATTGTTCTTTATGCTCCCACAGAAATGCCCAAACTCACAGCTCAGCTGAAGCCACAGGATCAGTAGTAAAACACCCAGGGATTTCATCTTTCTCTTCTCCCCTGGTTCATGAAGGAATCAGATGGTAAACCCTAAAGAGAGGGGAGGAGGCTCATTTAGATGTTTCTGATTCTTCTGCTTTAGAAAACATAAAAAGAATCTGTTCTTGCAATTAGAAAAAAGAGGTGTTTTTACCATCCCTGCAACACCAACAAGCCCTTCCCCCTCCCACTCCCTACCCTCCTCCCCACCCCTCCAACACATACAGAGAAGCATCTGACAGCTTTCCTAGAGGTCCCTGAGAAGACAGTGCCATCTTGTGGACTCATGATAGTCACCCTTCTTAACTGTAAACTATTTACACTAAAATTCTGCCACCTGAGTTATAATTAAAAATTTAAGAAACATTTGTTCCAAGTCAATGGGGAGGGGGCATGTATATGTGTATGTATTTTATATCCAAAGGTCATCTTTTCTGATTAAGAACAATTATTTCAAATGACTATTTATCTGCACTGAAAATCATTCCTAACAGTTCTATTATAGAAATCTGTGTGAGGGTCTTGCAATTCAAGCAGCATTTCATATTTCCCAATTCAAATTGAGGAACCCCTATACCACCCCCTCATCTCTAATGTTTAAAGTTACTTGTAATTCACCAGAGTTCTTTCAAAACAGAGTTGTTTAAAATCTGGTTTAACAAGCATGGCTTCAGCTCTCAGTCTGGACAATATTTTCTAACAAGGTCAAAAACTGGAGAAACTTGGACAATTTTATCCATTTAACACCAATGACACATTTGTGTCCAAACAGTGCTCACTTGGGTTCATGCAGGAGGGAGGGGGCTGCCTTCAACACCTAGGCTCTAAATAAAACCCAATGTTAGCCATTTCTTCTTCTAATTGCTCTTATGCTCCTGTCTTGAATAAAGGCCTGGTATCTAGGGGTTGACCCTTGAAAGTTCTGGATCAGATCTCTTTCCCCCTTTGCATATGCATCCTAACTAACCACCCAGCCAGATCTATCAGAGGATAACTAAGCCAGAAGCCCAGCAGGGGCTACAGAGAGACAAGCATATACAGCTCTCATTCCTCCCTTGTCCTGCAGCCTGCTTCATGAGGTTACTGACGCTGGTGCCTGGAGAGCAGCAAAGCAACTGCCCCTTCTCATGAAAGACTTTACCTTCTAACTCGGGGAGGATGGGAGGCCCATGAAAGGGTAACTCGAGAGCCATGTAACCAGCATCCACCAATGATGGCCTGGTCAGAACCTTCCCATTACCACCAGCTGCATAGGAATCAGAACAAGAGGGAAGAAGCCAGTATCAAGGTATTTTTCTCCAAGAGCATGTTATGCTTGACAAAAATAACAATAGCACTGCTTAGTAAATATGAAACCAAAGTAGGAATGATAGAAGCACAAGACAACAGCCACCTCAGACTTGAAAATATTTGAAGATGAAACCCAAGGCCTAGAAATCAGATGTGGGCCTGAGGCACAGTCTTTTAAGAAATTCACCTCTTTCTAAAGATCTGTCCCAAAATAATATAAATGGGTTAATACATCTAATGTGGTTGTAAATCCAAGGGCCACATCAGTGATGGCAAGATGACCGAATTCATCTAGCATCAGTTTTATTCTGAAAAAGCCTCTGTGCTTAAAGATGTCTGAAAGGAATGTGAAAATACTTTGGGTGCCTGCAGGACGGTGTTATGACAATCAGTCAAAAAGGAAAACCATAGTTCTTTCCCTCATTTGTGTTAAGCAGACTTTATTTTATACAGTAATAAATTTTGTAGATTTGTTTTGTGAACCACAAGATACTGAAAACCTATTTCCTCTCCACAGGCAATTCATAAATTGAGATGAAAGCTACTATAAATGCTACTAATTTGGGGTCCATATGACATATGTAAGTTGACTATCAAAAAAAAAAACAAGAATGAAGGTAAGAAATAGCCTAAGACACCTGTGGGATATTATCACATGTACCAATATAAGTATTTAAGTTATATAGGAATAAAGAAAAAAAACAAAATTCTGGCTTTTATTTATCTATGTAGTTACCTTTACCATGTTCATGATTTCTCTGTGGTTCCAAGCAAGGAAGTAGCTTCCTTGTGCCCTTTATTTCAGACTTGGAAGATTCCCTGTAGAATTTCTTGTAGGAAAGATTTTAAGTAAGAACACCCAAAGTCTTGGATGTTCTTGGACTATCTCAATTTCACTTTTATCTTTGAGAAGTAGTTTTGTCGAATGTAAAACCAATGGTTGACTTTTTTTGTTTGTTTCAGCTTTCTCTTCCCACTGCCTCTGGTTTACATGATAGCTCACATGACATTGTCAATTTTGTTAAATATTCCCTGCATGTGATTATCACTTCTCTCTTGCGACTTTCAAGATTCTCAATTTGTCCTTGTTTTTAATAGTTTAATTATAATATGTCTGAATGGGGATTTCTTTGCCATTATCCTCTCAGCACATGTTGAACTTACTAGATGTGTAAACTCATGTATTCCATCAAAGTTGAGGAGTTTTTTTGGTCTTTATTTCTTCACTTATTCTTCCTTCCACTTTAATTTTCCCCTACCCATCTCAGATTCCTATTATACTTAAGTCTATACAATGTGGAAATATCCCCCAGATGTCTTAGACTATTTTTTGCATTTTCATTTCTCTGTTCCTTTAACAGTATAATTTCAATTGATATATGTCCGAGTTTGAGGATTTTCTTTTGTGCTCAAATATCCTATTAAGTCCTTCTATTGAAATTGATTTTTGAAATAATTTCCCCTGCATAGCAATTTCTCTGCCCTGATAGAGTTCTGGGTTATCTGGAATACAGACAAGCCAGTTCCATTAGTCCTTCAGGGAGCCACTGGACAGATCAAAGTTGTTGAGCACTATTCTTTGATAACAAGGCCCAGTGTGTTGCCACTAGTACCAGAAACCACAACAGAAATATATGTTGACATGTAAAGATTATTATCTTAGATCCAATAATGGGAAAACATAGCAAAGGTATGTTAAAACACCACCAAGTTTTCCCAATAGGCTTTGTTATTTTTTCTTGATTGTTTTCTTGGTTACTAGAAATTTTATATTGTGTTTGGCTGGAGTAGACTACTTATTGTCTTGAAGTTTTCTGAATTGTGAGGCTATCCTTGTTGTGGGCCTTTTGCTATAGGGAGCAGAATTTTCTTGGAGATTATTCTCTGTAACCACGGTCTTTTCCAGGTTAATGGCTTCTGCAGGATCCAACTGGGTTATATGAAGCCAAAGAAAACTCATGGAACTCCCCAGTCTATCATTGCTCAGATCCCAGGCTCCAGTATGTCTCCCTTCTTCTCTCCACATTTTTGAGTCTTCTTATGCTTTATTTTTACATAATATTCAGGACTTTTAGCTGTATGTAACAGGAGGAATAAAAGAAAGTATATCTACTGCAACTTTCTAAAAGTGGAAAGCATGATGCTTCTTTCTTTCTTTCATCTACAACCTGGGGCCAATGTGATTGGTATATCCTCCTTCTAGTACTCTGGTTAAATGGTCTTAAAATAGGATTCTTGTTAAGCCTGGACTCACCCATCTGGTAAACATGATCCTAGATCAAACTGATAACTACCATTTATTTGAATTCACTCCACTTGAGTTCCTGTACAGTATCCCAAGAGAGCCAGATAGTGACTATCATGGGTTTCTGTACATGACTTGAAAATACCCTGGTCCCTGCTTCTCTTATTCCTTCTAGTCAATAGGCTTGTGTATGACTAGGAAATTACTATTTAAAAAAAAATAAAGAAAAAAAGCAAAGAGAGAACATTTTGTTCTGGTGAAGAAAAATAAACTACCGTGTCATCTGGCAAGGGAAAACCCTAGACCCTTGGAGATGGAGACAGGGGGGAGATTAACAATCACTTTGCTAAAGCAAGCACAAAAACCCAGCACAGTATGACATGATTTGCTGGAGTGTAGCTGGAGTGAAGCAGCAGCTGCAGCTGGAAATCTAACCTGCTCCTTGCTTGTCATTCCCTTCCACATTCCATGGAAACTGGAAACTCATGTGAAGATGGCCTCTCCTAAGTTATTCTACTACATCAAGGGCAACTTCCCATCCTGGAGGTGCATTCCCACACTGTACAAACACAAGAATCAGCACATTTTCTTCATCTGACCAATACAAATATACTTTGCTCATGGTGTCCGAGCAGTACAGGCTAGTCCATGAATGCCTACAGAGGTTGCAGATACTCAGTTACACTGCTCCTACAGTTTAACCAAGGAGATGCAATACCAATCTAAATAAAGTTTAGCAATAAATCCCCGATAGGATTAACCTGTCACTTTAATATTTTACACTTATGATTTGGGGGAAGGGGCCATGGAAAATCTCCCTATTGGGAATGATGGTTGGGTTTTGGTCTCTTTTTTGATGAACCAAAGATTAGCCCATCAGTCCAAACTCCCATGTCTGGGTCATAATGCATAATACACTATATCCTTGTTGTCTATATTCTGGGATTTATTCAAAGTTAGCTGAATCCGGAATCATAGGAGACTTAAGTGTGGTTAATACCATCGATGGGTTTCATCCTGATGCTTACAATTCTGCTCAAGTCACTTTAATTAAATGCTATTTGAGGCAATATGAATGTAATTACTCTTAGCTTCTGTGAGTTAGATTAAGCACAAGTGGCATTCACATGAGAAAATTCTAGATCCTAACACAATATTGGACAAGGAGTAAATATTGTTAAAATATAGTCCACTACACGTCTCTTATGCCCCTACATGCCTTACTGAGTGTACCAATAATGTAAGGCTGTGACACACTACCTGGACCACTTCTCAGAGTTATGTTTGCAGTAAGAAATCTCGAGGGTTGAGGTAGTGTTCCCGCTGAGACAAAGAGCAAATATACTTAGGCCATGCTACAAAAGCAGGAAATTCTCCAAGCTCAGAGACAACATCACTGCAGTGTAAGTCCATCTGTACCCATTGTATCCCCATTTTGGGACATAAGGAAAGGGGAAACTGAGACAGCTATACCAATAAAGTGCTTTGTCTCTGACCAGGGAGTCCTGTGTCTTATTGACACAAAGTTATTAGTTTGAAGAAAGATAAAATACAATAAGTTGACAGCCCCCCTCTACCAAATATTTGAATTATTTTTAAGAAAGATCAGTTTTTCAAAACTAGAAATTAAAATAGACCTGCTTTGAAGGCCCACCTATGTAGCCCCTTAGAAGAATTAAAGATCACTTCTGAGAATATGCATGAGTGATTTTCTGATATCCTTTAAGAAATAAAGACTCCTTTTGTGAAATTAGTGCTATACACTCATGACTATTAATCTTGTGAGGAGTTTAATTGCCACTGCAATTGATAGTAGGGTAATCATTAATTAGTTCATTGACCACAGAAATGATCTTTAACTATATCCTTTTAAAGTCTAATCTTCTACAAATTGTCTACTGAGGCTAATTATTTGGTTTTTCCCCACCAAGGAATTTTTTATCTAGCAGTAATTTGAAATAACACTTTGACAGGTGCTCATGATTATTGGACTTAACAAGTTACTTTTGTACTTTCCCATGTCTTACAGTTATGTCTTTCTCTTTTTGACATTTCCCCATGGGCTTACTAGGCTTAGAGTTGCCTCAGCCCTTCTGATGACTACTGGACATAGTAGTAATATACATACATACTGAAATGACTACTAAGGGCCAGTCACTAATCTAGAAACTAAGGATAAAGCAGTGACTTTACTGAATAATACCCTGGACCTCATAAAGCTTGTATTCTAATTGGAGGCATAAACGATCAATACATTGATGTACAAATCAATATTACTGCATGCTATGGTTTTTACCATAAGGAAAACAACCAGGCCGCAACAATAGCAGAGAGCTACAGATAACTGCTTTAGTCAGGAAGAGCAGCAGAAGTCAAAGGATTTCTCTACAGTTGTGATATTTGAACTGAGATCTGAAGGATAAAAATGAGTCAAACTCACCAAGATTTGGGGGAAGAACACTTCAGGAAGATAAAAAATAAGGCAGAATGTGTTGGAAATGATGTGGCAAGTTATTCAACAAAACTGAAGGAGACCTGAGTTATTGCTTCACATAGAGCCAGGAAAGAAGAGAGAAAGGCTAAGACTGAAAGATCATGTCAGGTTCAAATTATGTAGAATCTCATATATCACAGCTTGAACTGCATTTTATTCTGGGAGCAACAGAAAATCACTGAAGCACACCAATCAAGTATAGGTAGCTGCTGATTTATGCTCTAAAAAGATCACTCTGGCAACCCTTCAGATTAGTGCTTCTCTAAATTTTAAGTGATGGAACTCCTAGGGGATCTTATTAGCAGGGAAACTCAGTTCCATAGACCTGAGGATGCTGAGAGTTTTCACAAGTCCAGATACTGCTCTTCCTCACTCTGAGGAGCAAAGGCATGTGCAACAGATGCCTTGCAGGGCAGGGGGGTGGGGGGGGGAAGCACAGCAAGAAGGTAACCTAGACCAGAATAATGCTTTTTAGACATTTTCTAAATATATTTACTGTATGAAGGATGCTTTTTGTATGTGATGGACTCTGATGTTTTTTAATGTTGTTTTAGTTTTTTTAAAAAAGCAAATATCTAACTGCAGGTTAATAGGCTACTTCAGTCAGGAAGAACAGCAGAAGTCAAAGAAATTCTCTACTGTTGTGATATTTGGATTAAGATCTGATGGATGAAAATGAGGCAGGCTCATGTGGAAATATTTATTTAACAAAATGGCTACTTTATATCATTCATAATTAGTAAAGTACTGGAAAATCCACATTATTGTGTGCTACTGATGAAAACAGTTTGGTAAAAAAAATATTTTCAAGGATATTAGGCATTTAGTATTATATGTTTTTCCCTTATTTAAGCAATTCTATTTCCATTAATATGATAATATAATAATGTTAATTGAAACATTGTCTATATTAGGAGATAATTAGGAACAATATTTAAAAGTGATCACATTTTTTAAATACATCTCTATAAAGAAAGTAAGCAATTACTTAAAACTACAATTATTTAAAATTGGTTTTCTGGCATAGAAATACCTAAATTTAATGCAAAGTGAAAAGAGCAAGTTAATAAATACAGAATGCAGAAAATGGACCTTTCATAGAAAGGCATAGCTGTTTATGTGTACCAAGAAATTAAGCTGTGATTTCTTCTTAAGATTTTTCTTTATTTTTTTCTTTTATAATATTATTGAGCAGTTACCATTCATTGAAAAGCATCCCTTCTCCAAGAAAAATTTAGAAAGTTTCTTTTTATCCTTTCCAATGCAGAAATCTATTAAGTGAGCTTCTAATTGTGAATCTAGTTTTTGGCATGATAGTGCAACATATTGATGTTATACATCAAACTTTTTTTGTTTTATAATAGAATTTATACATTAAATTCCATCAGAAATAAGAAATTATCATTTCCTATTCATGAAGTCCAGGAGAGAAAAACAAACAAACAAGAAAGTCATTATAATCAGTTTAATTATTTGTATGGATTTAGGTCATTGTGAAACAAAGGCTGACCCAGGCATAATTATGGTGGAAAAAAATACAATCAATATCAAGAGAATGAAATAAGGTTTAATCCATTCTTAAGTTTTCTTTTTATTTTTTCTTAAATTACCTTTATTACATCATCCAATCTCTGTCCAGGAATAATTACCATTAGTTGAAAAATTATTTTCTAATAACAATTTGATAATTAAATTAAAGTCATATGATTTAATTCATGAAGTTCTTACAACCAGGTGGTCAGCTACATGTTATTACAAATGATGAACTATAGGTGCTCTAAGTCTAAGAAACTCTGTCCATGGTTACATCATTTAGTAAGATTCAAAACTTCTATGCCTATGACTTTTCATCACTATATGAAACTTGCCAGTCGCTAAAGTAACCAAAGCACAGGACATTTGGAACACAAACCTCACAGGACATTTCTGCAAAGGAAATTGAACACTATAAACAAATTGAGAGCCAAGCCTCATAAAGGAAGCTCTCTTGTGTTTGTATTTGTCTCTTATTCATTACTCTACTTCTTATATCTACAAAAATACCAGTCACTTATTCTTATTTAATAAATATTTATCTAATGAAGAAATTCCATGTGTCTCTCCTTAAGACCAAATTATAATTTCTATTTCTTCATAAGCTTCCATTTATCTTTTTGTGCCACAATGATCTTTTGAGAATACTTTTAAAATTCATTTGTTCTATGTTCTTTACTCCATGTGCTTGGAATTCTACCTATTGGTTAAATTCTTATTCCTCAATTTATCCTGTTCCTGAATTTATAAATTTACTGTGATAATTTTATTCTGGGTAAAGCCAATCAATATTCTACACTGCTAATTAGTAGAATCAAAGTTCCTGATGCAATACATTATACATATGAGGCCTACATACTCATTCGTTTTTCTTATTTATTATCTGCTAAATGATTGACAAAGAGAAGAATAACTTTTGCTCAGTGAACACAGCTTCTTGATTTCTTAATATTACAGAAATTTCATAATAGTTGTTATTATCATAATGCTTCCTGAGCACTGCTATGGGCCAGGCTTCCATATGTATTAATCTATTTAATCCCCACTACAAATGAGAGTTAAAAATTTAGTAACTTGGATGACCAAGATCCCAATGATAAGGCTTTCAAAGTTAAATTGGAACACAGGGAACATAGCTCCTAAGTCCTTGCTCTTAGCTATTGAATTTTTACTTCACACTTTTGGTCCATAATCAATAAGCACATGACAAATCCAGATCCTATTCTCAGACCCTGACCCAGAACCATGCTAGAAAGAAATTCTGGAAAATTAGTTACAAATTTCTATTCTGATATATGGGGAGACAGCAAAATAAGTTGAGATTATGTTGAAATTTTTTTTTTTTAAATAGTACTGCCCAGAGTTCAGTTTCACAGAATTAAAAACTGTTCTAGAGATGACAGCTGCACAACAAAGTCAATACAATTAACTGAACAGTACACTTAAAATCATTAAGGTGGTTAGACTGGTAATATAGCTCAGTTGGACAAGGCCCTGGGTTCAATCCCCAGCAACAAAAACAACAAAGTCTTTAAGTAGGTTATTTTTTAAGTTGGTGGATATTAATTATACAGAATGGTGAGTTTCACTATGGCATATTGATACGTGCATATAACAAAATTTGATTAATTTCACTCCCCAGTACCTCCCCTTACTCTGCTGTCTTCCTTCCCCATATCTCTTTCACTACCCTATTGGTATCCATCTACCTTCATGAAGTTCTTTCTTTTTCTCTCCCTCTTTTTCCACTAGCTTCCACAAAACAAAGAAAACATGAAGTCCTTCATTTTCTTGGTCTGGCTTACTTTCCTTATCATGATGATTTTCAATTCCAACCATTTTCCAGCAAATTACATAATTTTATTCTTATTTATGGCTGAATATAACTTAATTGTGTATATATACCAGTTTTTAATTATCCATTCATCTCTTGATGGATACCTAGGGTGGTTCCATAACTTGGCTATTAGGAATGGTACTACAACAAACATAGGTATGCATGGATCTCTAAAATGTTCTGACTGTAATTATTTTGGATAAATACCAAGGGATGGTATTGCAGGATAATAGAGTAGTTATGTTTTCAGTTTTTTGAGGAAACTCCGTACTGTACTGATCTCATTCTACTAACAGTGCATAATCTTTCCTTTTACCCCACATCTTCACCAGCATTTATTATTATTTTTATAATTTATGATTGCTATTCTTTTTGGAGTGAAAGGGACTCTCAGTATAGTTTTGATTTTCATTTCCCTGATGGCTAAATATATGGAACAGTTTTTCATGTAATTGTACACCAATTGTACTTTTTCTTTTGAAAAGAGTCTGTTTAGTTCATTTGTCCATTTGTTGAATGGGGTTATTTTAGGGTTTAGTTTTTTTTATTTATTTTTTATTTTCTTTACGTTAATTATCTGTTGGAAGAGTAGCTGGCAAAGATTTTCACCCGCTTTGTAGGCTGTCTCTTCATACTGCTAATTTTTTTCTTTGCTGTGCTAAAGCTTTTTAAGTCCATGTTATTCAATTTACTAATTCTTGCTACTATTTCCTAAGCTATAGGAGCCCTATTCAGGACATAATTGCCTGTGGATATAGGTCAAAGTGTTTCCCCTGTGTTTTCTTGTGTTAATTGCAAAACTTTCTGGTCGTACACCTAGATCTTTGGTCAATTTTGAGTTGATTTTTGAGTAGGCTGAAAGATAGGGATATAATTTCATTCTTCAACATATGAATATCTAGTTTTTCCAGCAGCATTTGGTAAAGAGGCTGTGCTTTCTTCATATCATTTGGCAAACATCAAATTACTGTAATTATGTGGCTTTCTGTGTCTTTTATTTTATTTCATGGTCCACATGTCTGTTTTATGTCAGTATGAAGTGGTTAGTTTTATGTTATGTGGGGTTTTTTTACCACAATTTAGATAATTTTTAAAAATTGTAAAAGATACTTCCTTATAAGATTTCTACCCACACCTCTGCTTTCCAAAACAAATATGAGAGTAAATTACAAGGCAATTTCCCTTATTGACCAATCACTACATTCTCATTTTAGGGGATGAGAAAATGGGGTTAGAGGTAGAAGGAGGAAATCAGAGTAAATGAAGATGTGGACTATGGAACCCTTGATTGAGCACAGCAGGACTGGAGGAGTGCAAAATGTTCTGCATGGTGAACTAAATGTTTTTGGAGAAATGATGAAGGGAAGGACAAGAGCAGAGAAAGGAGAGAACTCATTCTCTCGTCCCTTCACACTGTCTCATAAAGAGTCACTAATGATTGACGATTTTATGGGTAAGATTGATACAAGATTGGTGCAGGTCAGGTTTACCAGTAGTATAGAAGTTAGGTTCTTTCATCCCAGATGTGGTAACAAAGCCACAGATGGGATAAGTGTCTGCTCAAAGTTGGTCACACAGGAGGGAATCACTGGTCATTATTTTGAATAAATGAATATATAAGTAAATACCTTTTTATAAAAATCAATCTTCACTATTGTGTTATTCTTATTTATAATATCTTCATTTAAAAATTTGTATCTGTATTCAAGAGTGAATGTTTTTATTGTTCTCTCTTTATAAGATGTTGTATTAAGGTAAAGCTAGCTCCATAAAATAAAATTTAAATGTCTAGATAGTACAAATATACTGCAACTTTAAAAGGTAGAAATTCTTAGCTATATAACCCATGTGATTTTTTTAAATAGCCTTTCTTTATATTTTTCTTAAGTACCAGAAAAAATTAGTACATAATATAAAATTCGATTGAAAATGTGTACACATACAGAAGAATATGTAGGAATATACTTATTTAATCTAATTGAAGATAAAGATGGTATTTTTAAAAATGAAACATACAAGAGAGATTCAAAGGACTTCTCTGTTTTAAATAAAGTAATATTTATTCAATAAATATTTATTGGACAAATTGATCTGAATATGTAACAATTCATACAGATTTTATTGATTTTTTTTTTCAGCCACATGATTCTGAACTTCCTTAGCCAATTTTTCAACCAACATTGTTTGTTGTAGCTGCTCTTCCTTTTCAATCTTCTGTAACAAAATAATTCGGTCAGCCTTCAATCCAAAGATTCAGGAATATGGATGGCTTTGATTAGTGATAACTCTGATGTGGTCTATGAACCTAGAGAAGGTTGAGTGTTTTCCCTGCAACCCCAGACAGGAGCTGCCACAGACCTGCCCACTTCCTGTCTGGGGTGCCCATTCCCTGCCTTGGTCCCTACAGCAGGTGGCTGTCTCAGGCAGACCCTGGGTTTTTGTGCACCTCCCTCCAACAGTCCTCCCACTGTGCCATCTCTCAGTGCACAGAAATACACCGCTGAGTCCCCCAGCTGTGAGGCTGAGATGACAAGCTGGATGGATTTGCTTGCCTTCTGAAAATTCACTGAGTAGCGACCTTCAGTGGCATTTTGCTGGGTGTAAGAGTTCTGAAGGATGAGGAAGACCATCTCCCCACTGCTGGGCTGCTTGTACCAGAGGAGACCATAACTTGTCTCACTGGTGTCATAGGAGCAGAGCAGGCTCACAGCCTCCTTCTCCTGCACCCACATGGCTGGCTGGGCCTGAGCCACCTTCTGGGCAAAACTGGATCCTGAAGGGAAAAGGACAGAAACAGAAAGTTAGGACAAATGGTTGGGGGAAAAAAAGTGCACTTTTACACATTGCTAACCATCCCTTCAAAGTCCCTTTAAGGCTACCCAATGCCCCAGTCCCTTGGTCACAGAGAAGGCCCCTTCCCATAGGCATCATCCTTACCTAGCCACATGGACATCATGACCAGCTTCAGCAGCCTGGACAGCATCATGTTTGCCTTCTTCCTTCAGAAGAAATTCTTCTTCAACTTCAGGGCTCTGCACTGGGAGGGGAGCCTGACAAGGTGAGGGAGGAACCACTGGGCTCCAAGCTGCTGCTGCCCCTGAACAGGAAACAGAGGCTTCCTGGGGCAGAAAGTAGGTGTGGGTCTTGTCAAACATTTCAGTGTCCTAGCTGATGATCTCACCAACCCAGACTCTCTTCTTAATTTAATTCTTAATTTAACAATATTTGTTCTGAGTAATTGCAGCTAGGGAGGCGGGCAGGGAGAGGAAGTTGGAAACCAGGTACCTGTTCAATAGTGGGATTGGGAGGGAAAGCATGGGAGGAATAGATGAATTCTAGATAGGGAAGAGGGGTGGGAGGGAAAGGAAGGGGGCAGGGGATTCGCAAGGATGGTGGAATATGATGGACATCATTATACAAAGTACATTTATGAAGACTTGAATTGGGTGTCAACACACTTTATATACAAACAGAGATACAAAAATTGTGGTATATATGTGTATTAAGAATTTTAATTAAAAAAAAAAGAATAGCGTTACCTTAGATTAGGTAGAAGGAAGTGAAAGGAGGGGAAGGCAGGGGATGTGGGGATAAGAAAGATAGTAGGATGAAACAGACATAATTACTTTATGTATGAATGTGACTGTATGACCAATGTGATTCTACAAAATATATAATCAGAAAAATGAGAAATTATATCCCATCTATGTATGATATATCAAAGTATATAAGTGCATTCTACTGTCATGTATAACTAATTAAAACAAATAATTTTTTTTTTTAATTTAACAATATTTGAACCTGAAAACAAACATGGGCATACTGGAAAGAAAACTATTCCACCAAGTGGTAAACTCAGTGTGATGGCCGTGGGAAGTGGCACTTGCTTAAAGCACTGTGTGTGTGGTGGACTATGCAGACAGGTGAAAGGCCATAGTCATGTATACTCTCCCCTATGTATGGTGTCCTTTTTTTTTTTTTTTTTTTTTTTTTGTGGTGCTGGGAATCAATCCCAGGGCCTTATGCATGCAAGGCAAATACTCTATCAACTGAGCTATTGGTGTCTTTTATTCTAAGGTAAAAATCAATCACTTTATCAACAGAAGTCTCAGTTGTGTTTACTAATCACTGCAGCTCTCTTCACCTGCTTACTGATATTATAATATTTCCTCTCACTTTCAGTGTCTGTCCAGTTGCCTATCTTTGACCAAGCAGCAGAAAAAAAAATAATAATAAGCTCTCTTTTCTAAAATGTTTAGAAGGAAGCCCTCAGACAGTGAATCCTGTCATTAAGTGCCCCTTCCTTTCTCAATTTAGTTTTCCCTGCCCAGCTCTGTTCATGAAGGCCAGATTAGGTACCAGAGTTTGGTCAGCAAGTTATCAAACCTTTGAATTCTTAGTTTTCCTTTTGCCTCAACTGGGACCTTTGATGAACCACAGCAAGTTCCCATATTCTGTGTGCCCAAATCTGCATGAAACCTATACTAAGTTACCTCAGACACCTCCCTAGGACAGATGTCCATAGCATGAGAAATTGTGAAAAACCCTTCTTTTTTATGTGCACATTAACGATAAGGACATGTCCTAGAAACATTATTGAACAACATGATAAGCAACAAAGACGCATTGCTGGCCATCCCCTATATCTTAGTACAGTAGCCAAAATTATCCTCCTTCTCTCAAAATAATTTTGTTCTTGTCTGGGTGGTGGAAGCATCTTCAGATATTGCACTGAAATTCTCATTAAATATGATGATACCACATCCATTGCAACTGTTCTGCTTTCTAAAAACACCCAACATTTTTTACCAGGAGGTTGACTGACTTATGAGATTATGAAGTTCTTCTGAAAATATTTAAATCCATTGTAGTTTTTATCCAAGGAAATCACATAATTGTACTTCTGTTATTCAAAAAACATCCATATCCAAAAAAGATATTGACACCCTCAAGCCAACTTTGTTAATTAATTGTGTCATATCTTACAAATCGAAAAAGGATAATACCAGGCCAGTATTATTACAAATATACATTAAATATCTGAAATATTTTGTCTTTTTGCTAATGAAAGAAATCTTGTCCTGAAGACAAAGTCCTACAATATAAGAGAAACCATAGAAGCTGGGGAGTGGTGATGCTTGAGCAGATGATTATGATGAATTAAACATGTCTTTCTGACCAAAGTCCTTATGCAAGGGGTATAGCTCAGTGGTGGAGCACCTGCCTGGCGTATGTGAAGCTCTGAGTTCCATTCCAGTACCATAAATAAAAAACTAAAATCAGGTGAAATTAATTACTATATTAATTACTGCTCAAGTCCCCACATCCTAAGTAATGTATTGTTCACCTAAGCTCATGAGACCTTGCTTCCCCTCAGCCACCCCATACAAAGTTGTCTGTTTTCTTGCTGTGAAATGGTCACATGTAGGCAGATGTAGCTCCTGAACCACACATATTCCATTGTTTTACAAATTTAACTAGAGAAATAAACTCTAAGGATAGTCTACTCTTTCATCACCATGCCAACCGGCTGCCCTTCCTGGCATTTCAGTTAAACATGGATGTCACTTAAACCCAATGACGGAGGATATGAAAACAATGCAGAGAAAGATGCCTCCGGAACTGTCCTCATTAAGTGCTATTTACTACCAGTTGAACAACTAAAGCACAAGGGACTGATCCTTGGTTGCATTTAACGACTAGTACAACGTTACTCATCCTTATATGATAAGAATTTAAAAATAACTTACATTAAAGATCTTAATTAAGATTCTGTAGATAATGTCCTTATGCAGATGTCCTCAGAAAATGAGCACTAATGCAGGATCCACGAAACACACAGGACCTGGTCCCACCTGTACAGTGCCTCAGAGACTGTCAAAACAGAATTCTCTGGCTGATTGGAACCACTCAGTGTGCTATCTCCTGTGCAAGCCTTAACTTTTTTATACTTTAAATAGTATTTTATCACCTTAATGGTAAAATATTATATATTTCTTACTTATCTTATTTTGTTCTAATAACTATTAAAATAATTTAATTAAGTATAGACTTTACTTCAGGCAATAGTCACACTAGTGCTATAATTCCACTCTAAAAAGCCATTGGTAGCAAATATATACATATATATAAACATATTAAATATATAAAATAAATATAGTAAATAAGTAAAATTTTTAACATACACCAGAAATAAAGATAAGACAGCAATAAAAATTAAATGTGAAGAAATAAATTTAGTTTTTATTACAAACTGTAACTTTTTCAAAAAAGAAAGACATATATAAGTGGAAATAAATACATTTATTTAAAATAAATTTTGCTACATATAACTTGGGTTTATAACAGAATGTTATATGATACATGTAGAGAGTGAAATGGTTACATAGAGAGTCAAATTACATATTTTTCTGTTGCACAGTAAATTTCACATTTTTTGTACTTTACATTTTTAATATTTGTCATGTAATGTTTATAAACAGAAAAATAACAAATGTGATATCTAAAAAGTCTAAAGCCCACCAACAATAAGGATTATGTTGATCACAAGGGGTTATTTATAGGAGAGGAGCCTAAATAGTGTAAACTCATCTTCCAAGTCTAGATTTCAAGGCAAAACAGTTCTAATTCCCTTTAAGAATCCACTAAGCACAGCTTTAGAGTTGCTGATCACATGGAGATACCTGGAGTTGTAAGTTCCTTCCCAATGCCTTCCCTATTCATCTCCTCAATCACCTGACAATTTTCACTATGGGTATGATTTTCAAAAACAATATTATACCCCTTAAATACACATAAAAATACAAATTAAAAAGTAATTATTAAGTAATAATCAGCCAAAAAAATATTCTAACTCTTTCTGGATCATCATGAACCTAACTTTTTATTATGTGTTTTTAATGTCTATATGATAGTTGCCACTTTCAAAAATAAATATAGCAAATGTTATACTGGGAAGTCTATGCAAAGGAAGCAGCTCAGCCCAGTGGCAGGTTTGAGTACAGGCTGCAGGTGTCTGGGAAGCATTGTGTACTGGCTACACAGAAGTAGACAGCTGAGTCTCCAGGTTGGGTGACTGTGATGTTCAGGGAGAAGTGTTTGGCTTTCTTATCCAACACAACAATGAATCTCTGGACTTGATTCATCTCCTTATTGGAACGAATGTCTATAATGTGCTGGGGACCTTTTCCAGTTTCTTGCTTATACCAAGGGAAGTAGTTCGAAGCACTGTCTGAATAAGTACAGTTGATAACAGCGCTGTCTCCCTCCTGGACACTCAGAGTAGAAGGATGCTGCTCCACCTTCTCTCCTTGGCTCACCCCTAGGCAGAAAGTAAAAGAAAAAAAGATAATGTTGGCATGTGATTACTCTTCAAAATTTTTCCTTTTCTTCAGTGACTATGGAAAACCTGCAAAAAAAAAAAACAGTCTTCTTCACAGATGTCTGAAGAACATTTGCTAATATACTCTGCTTCCCCCAAATCCTCAACTCACAGTCCAGCTGCAGCCACAAGAACATGAATAAAGCAAAGGGAGATGTCTTCATTGTTCTTCCCAATTAAGATCAATCCAGACTTGCAACCTACCCAGGATCTACTTCTGTTATCAAGTTGTTCCTTTTCTCTCTAACAATTATAGTGGCTTCTCTTATTGTCAACCCAACCAATAAGAAAAAAAGCCCTGCTTCTCTCCTAAGCCTATTCATTCAGAATCCACTAAAATAAAGCCCCACGGATTCTGCACCAGCTGGGGTAGACTGCCACCTTGTGGTCACATCCCTAACTACTGAACTCTGGTTAAATAGTCTTTTACCTTATCAGAGACTAAGAAAAATACATAGAAAGAGAAATAGGTCAAAGTAGATCCTAGATCAGAGATAAGATTTACAGTAAGTATATAAAGATCAAAGTTGATGGTTTTGCACACTACTTAGTCATTGTTAATAAATTTGAAACATATGCTCTTGATGTTGATAAGGTTGACTTGACACATTTGAAATTAAGGAAGCACCATGATTCACTCTCATAAACAACTAAACCATAAGCCAAAGACGAGTGTCAAATAGCCAGAACTACTGGATACTTGAAATTCACATTGTCTCAGACTCTGCTCCTCCAAGCCTGGTCTTGCACATGACTCACCATTCCCAGAGAATGTGCAGTACCAAAAGTCAAGCCATGTCTTCTGCCTTCTGTAAAGATGCTTGTGATAAAAAGTAAAGATCAAATCTTAATGGTAAAATAACATGGGGATGAGTTATTGAATCATTAATACTCCAGAGAGTTTGACAGACAGATTGGGTTGAATTGCAATGGGAAATTTGATGTGCTTTAAGAAACTTTTTCTCATCTCTCATGTCTTCTATTCTACAAAATCCTTAGAGAATGAGGAAATAGCCTCACAAAACATCAAACTACAGATTCAAAATATGTAATCATATGTAAGTTTATTCTTAATGTGATTTTACTTCCTGTTATTAACATGGATTATAGGCTTATAATGCAATGACTATCTTATATCTTCCCTGGAATTTCCCATAAACTATGAGCCAACCTTCCTGAGGTGGAGGGCTGCCTTGACCATTGATTTTTTTCCCAGTTTCTATTACTTTTTTCCTTTCCCCAAAACTTTGATAAAATACATCAGCAGTGTACATTTCCATGAATATCTCCCTCTGCAAAGAAAAAAAAATACACTTTCTCATCTACTTTAGGTTTGTTGTTTGTTTTTTTTTTTTTGTTTGTTTTGTTTTGTTTTTATTTTTCTAAAACTTCTAAGAAAGGGAATAGTTAGGTTTCTAGTTAGACACTGCCTGCCTCTGTCTTCTATAGGGACAGCGTAAATAGGAAACTGACCCCCAAAACTAATCATGAGCAAAGTTTTCTGGAAAATCAAGGTGACTTCATTCCTATAAGCCCCTTTCTTCTGATTTGTACTCACTACTCTCCTTGAGTCACATAGAGTAAATCTAACTCTTCATTCACATCTTGTGCCATTAAAGATTCAAGGATACCTGCTATTATAAATCTCAACTTGATAACTAAACATATGTGCATGTATAAATGTTTCACATTTCTTCATTCTGTTTTCTTGTTTTTTTTTTTTTTTGTTTGTTTGTTTGTTTGTTTGTTTGGGGGGGTTAGTACCAGCAATTGAATTCAGGGGCACTCAACCACTAAGCCACATCCCCAGTCCTATTTTGTACTTTATTTAGAGATAGGGTCTCACTGAATTACTTAGCACCTAACTTTTTCTGAGGCTCTCTTTGAACTCACAATCCTCCTACCTCAGCCTCCTGAGCCACTGGGATTACGGGTGTACACCCCAGCTAGAATCCTTAATCTTATATTATATATAAGAAAATATAATATATATTTCTTGCAGATATATATTTGCCCTTGAAAGTTATGTAGTATGGGGGAAAAACAATTTTTGGCCACTTTCGTATACTGTTGGTTGCAGGAGGACAATGTTGCCCTTAGTGTCTCAATTTCATTAACCATTTTTCCTGGCAATGCTTGAGTGATGCTGGTGTGTTGGTATCATTTCTTCAAGGGATGATCAGCTGAGATAATTAATATATATTGCCAGTTTTAGGAAAGACCTTAGCAATCATCTGGATATTGAGGATTACTCATCACTTTTACCTTATTCCACGAGCAGCCAGTCAGAGGTGGAATAATTATGGCTTAAACTGAGTAAGACTCCTTTCCTTCCTAAAATTTCACACATTTTCACAAACTGTGAGTTTCTATTCTGGCAGTCAAACTACTTGGACCAAGACTTTGTCAGACCCAGACTGCAGAACCCAAAGTGGCTGGGCTTCTGTGAAACAGTTTCTCACTACTCATCAATCCTGTTCAACAGGAAGGAGGCAGGAAGATTGTAGGAGTGGTTCAAGATGATGGGTGAGAGAAAGTCTGTGTTAATAGTTGCTCCATGGCTCACAATTCAAGCAGCAGCTGTTGCTTCTCAACGAGGTGAATGAAAGGAAGAAATCACTAAAATTCAATATCAGATAGTCAAAGTGTCTTAGAGACTCGGAAATTCACATGCACTCAACAAAGAATGAGAAAGAGTACATTGGGGCTAATCCAGTTACAGAAACAGCAGAGGCACAAGTTTACCACAGAGGGGATAGAAAGTACAAGCAAAGAGAAATCCCATGGACAAATTTGGCGTGGAAAAATCTGAGATCAGAAAAGCAGGCTGAACTTAGCTGATCCAGAGCCTAGCAGCTATCTGGTAGAATAACTTGAAAAGTGCTGTTTATCAACTGGCAGCCACCTAGCTGAAGCAAAAGTCATCTTGAGGAGATCACAATGAATCTTGCTGCTGTGGGAGCTCAGGAGATTGTAGCAAACATTGCCGTTCTGTCTTGGCAAACATCTACCGTGTAGCCTAGGATGTAAGCAGAACATGAGTAAAACAGGAACAGAGAGGATTGTACCCAAGGATGTTTAAGTTGGAAATATGGAGGGAAGTGTGACTTGCTTACCCTTTGGGTATGGAAACTCATAGGACCAGCTAAAGAGGGCTAAACTGAAGAGATGGTTGTGATTACACTCAGGGTCTAAGCCTGAGAAGGCAGTTGTCTTTGAAAATGGAGCATGTAAGACCTGTGTAGAGTTGGTTCCCTGCCCCATGAGTGGAATTCTTGGGAGGTTCCTGAAATCCAGACTCCCAACAGGGATTCCCATCTGCCTGGACCTAGGGATATGTTGGTCTAATATCTCCAGAGTAGATACCACTCAGCAAACTCCCTAAGGCCTGATGAGACCTAAGCCCCAGCTGCTGAAAATCCCCTCTTAAAAGTCTGCAGCAGACCACCCTGGGAGTGCACTGAGCTGGTCTGTCTGACAAACTTCAACCAGTACGTCCCACTCCATCCTACCTTGTGCTAGTGAGAAGGGAATCTGAGAGCTATTTCAACCAGCTTCAGTTTTAAGCCACTCAACTGTTATCTCAGTGAGCAATTCATAAAGAGGAAGAATTAACAACCCCTAGCCCTTACCCTCTCTAAGGGGTACACAGCTTAAAAAGAAACAGAAAGAAAACAGTGGGGCATAAGCAGTGATCATGCAAACTCATCAGGAGCTTTCATCATCTCTGTGAAGACTCCACTTTCATTTTTTTATTATGAATCTAGTTGGTTTGTTTGTTGGGTATTGTTGCTGTGCTGATTGGTTCATGTATGTATGTATATTTTTGTTTGTTTTTTATTTTTTTGCATTTTTATACAAAATTCTGTTTGTTTATTTTGGGTTTTCTATTTTGCTTTGCTTCTGTTTGCTTGTTTCTCTCCTTTCTTCTTCTACTAACAGCTAAGTTCTCTTGTTCTTTCTCCCCTTCGTTTTGTTTTCTATATTTTTTACCCCATCTTTATAGTCATTACTTGCAACATGTCTCCTTTATTCTCTCTGTTTACATTTTGAACATTCTAAACTTTCTTTTATGTTTCTATCATGTATATTTTTATTTTAATGAACTGTATTTTCCCATCTATTGTAACTATTTAGTTTATATGACTCCTGCCTCCACCACTTACGTTGTTTCAGTTATTATACTGTGGATGGCATAGTTAAAACAAGCCTTTATTGTCTCTTTTAATGCCATATCTTCTTTACAGCTCTTTATTGTTTTTATTGTTGGCAATTGCTCACCCAAACACTACTGTTATTGTGATAATCAGTGCTATAGAGGTCAGAGTAAGCACTGGGCATTTATTTTAATGCTCTATATTGTTTGCTTTGGATGTTTCTTCCCCCTCCTTTCTTTGATGCTCTGTGAATGTATAAGGACATTACAAGTTCACAAGGTAGAGAATCAGCTGGTGAACTAAACCCAGTCAAGAAAAGCTCACCTTGATTCACACACAAATTAACCAAACTTGAATTTCAGTGGCAATTTAATACAAGAAATTGAAGAGACAAAAACATAAAACTAATGACCAGGTCCCAAGTAGAAATGGTCAGGGGCGTCCTCAGGTTCCAACCATGGACATCTACTCCTATAGCAAAAACAAAATTAACCCAAACACCATGGATACCACACATATGAGTTCTGAATCTGTATCACCCTAGGACAGACACATTGGAACAGAAGGCTATTCCATAAAAAAGACCACATTTAAGAGTGAAAGACAAATCCATCCTGACAGATGCATAAAATCCCACAGAGGAATACAAGAAATACATAAACCTAAGCAACACAATGTCTTTTAAAGTTCATAATTCACCAGCAACTGATCCCAGAGATAATTAAATGGATGAATATCAAATAAATAATTCAAAACAATCATTATAAAAATGATCAATGAATTCCAAGAGAACACAGAAAAACAACCAAATTAATTAAGGAAGTTGTTATAGGAAAAGAATGAGAAATTTAATAAGGAGATATAAATATTGAAAAAGAACCAGATAGAAATCTTGCAAATGAAATCAAATAAAGTGTTTAGTTGAAAGTCTCTAATATAGTAGACCATGATGAAGACAGAATCTCAGAGTTGGAAGATAAAACAGCTGGCCTTGGACATGTAAATTGTATTAAAGAAAAAAATACATAATCATGACCAGAGTATACAAGAACTCTGGGACAAAATTAAGAGACCAAATTTAAGAATCATTAGAATCAAAAAGAATTTTCAGATACAGGCTGATGACATAAATAAGTACTTGTGGGAAATAACAAAAATGGTTAGAAACCTTGAGAAAAAGTAGGACATTCATATACAGGAGGCATTCAAAACCCCAAATAGACAAGATCAAAAAAGAACCTCTCTTAATGTATTATGATTAAATGTTCACCATAAAGAACAGGGATAGAATTTTTAAATCCTCAATAGAAAAACATCAGTTTATTTTTTCCCCAATGTACACTCATGGTGTCTTTGTCTAGTATGAGAAAACTGACACAAGAAGATGGAAAGACCTCCCACATTCAGGGATAAGTCATTAATATTGTTAAGATAACCAGACTACGAATAGCAATATGCAGATTCAATGTAATTCTTGTCAAAACACCAATGACATTCTTCACAGAACTAGAAAAATACAGTAGTGATCAGGGAAATGCAAATTAAAACTACATTGAGATTTTATCTCTGGTTAGAATGGGAGCCATCAAGAACACAAGCAATAATAAATACTGAAGAGAATGTAGAGATAAAGAAACACTTTCACACTGTTGATGGAATTGTCAATTAGCACAACCCTTATGAAAATCAGTATGGAAATTCCTCAAAAGACAAGGAATGGAACCACTATATGACCCTGCTATACCACTCTTCAGTATTTATCCTAAAGAATATCCTAAAGCATACCCTAAAGTCACTATACTACAGCAATGCATGCATATCCACGTTTATAGCAGGATTCACAAAAGCCAAATGAATGGAGCCAGCCTCAGCATCCATTGAAGGGTGAATGAATAAAGAAAATGTATTATACAATGCACAATGTAGTTTTAATCAATCAAAAAGAAAGAATGAAATTAAGTTGATTGCAGGAAAATGGATGGGCATTGAGAATACTATGTTAAGCAAAATAAGCCAAACTAGAAAGTCAAAGGTAATATGTTTTCTCTTATATATGGAGCTAAAGAGGAAAAAGTAAAAGAAAGTTTGGGGTTGATTTCTTGAAAATAAACCAGAGATCAATAAAGTAGAAGAAAATTGTGGGGGGGGGGGTTAGTGGAGAGAGATGTTGATCAAAGTATATTGTTATATTGTGTGCATGTACAAATATATAACAATGAATTTCAACACATACAACTATAATGCACCAACAAAAAATTAGGGGAGTGGGAGAGAGGAAGGAGATAAATACTAAGCAGTAAGTTAGGAAATAGTTCCCTTCTAATCCCACCCATTTTCTAGCTAACCGTTTTATAGTGGCATCTTGTATATAGTTTCTGTCTTTGTAAAATGAAGTTGGGCTAAAGGATTTCTAAGGGCTCTTCTGATTCTGAAATTGTTTCTCACAATGTAACAGAGAAAGTATGTATTGAGGACTGGGTGTGTCAGACATGGAGTTGTATGAAAGGAAAAGAAATGACCCTGCACCATGGAACTCCAATGCATTTTCATATCCTCATGTAATCTATTTTGTCTGAGGTTATGCTAACCCATCTTTGGGCCTCTTCAGAAGCAGAGACAGGATCCTCAGGATGGGTTTCCATTACTGCTGTACAACATCAATAATGGATGATGGATTAGGAAGAGACTACATCCATATAAAATAGAATAAAATGGGACTTTACTAAGTATAAAGATCATCACAGGCAGTGATACAGGGGTGAACTCCATGCCTGAGCCAGGGGTAAACAGGATGCTTCCTTCTGATTATTTCTTTCATTTATCTGTAACATCATGTTGTTCTCATAGGAAACACACAAACACTTGAACAAGCTGGAAAACCTAGGAGAGGTAGACATTTAACTTAAAGAACTTTCTCAAATGTTTCTATTGATTTCCAGCTTGAACCACCCCTCTTTTAAGTGTAGCTTTAGGGTTCAAGGTTGGCTATGATATTGTAAAACTTTGAGCAAAATGAAAAAATTTAAACATTGATTAAAAAACAGAAAAACAGTGCTGGGGATAATAGTATAACCAGTGTGAGTCTACATCATGTACAACCAGAAGAATGAGAAATTATACTCCCTTATATATGATTGTTTCAAAGTGTATTCTACTATCATGTATAACTAATTAAAACAAATTTTTTAAAAGTGCTATAAAATAATATAATAATTCTCTTTACAATATATTGTATTTCTTAGAAAACACAATAAGATTTATAGTTATAAGTAGCAACACAAACTTAATTTGGTGTCATATATTTATACGAAAAATAACTAATTTCTTTGTGAATATGATATCTTGATTAATATAAAAAAATCTGTCTTCTTCTAATGTAATTTAATTTATAAGATTTCCAAAACTTTTTTAAAAATTTGTATATATTCTTTTTAGCTGTACATGAAGTAGAATGTATTCTGACATATCATACACATAGAGTATAACTTCCCATTTTTGTGGTTGTATATGAAGTGGCATTGCACTGGTCATGTATACATATATAAGCATAGGAAGGTTATGTCCGATGCATTCTACTGTCTTTCCCATTCCCATCGCCCTTCCCTTTCCTCATTCCCCATTGTCTTATCCAGAGAACCCTTACTCCTCCCTCCCACCAACACCTATTATGAGTCAGCAATCTTATGTCAGAGAGAACGTTCATCCTTTGGTTTTGGGGGATTGGCTTATTTCACTTAATATGAAGTCTCCAGTCCCATCCATTTACTGGAAAATGCCATAATTTCAGTCTTCTTTATGGCTGAGTAATATTCCATTGTGTACATGTACCACATTTTCTTTAACCATTTATCTATTGGAGGGCATCTAGGTTGGTTCCATAGTTTCACTATTGTGAATTGAGCTGCTATAAACATTGATATGGCTGCATCACTACAGTATGCTGATTTTAAATCTTTTGGGTATATGCTAAGAAGTGAGATAACTGGGTTAAATGGTGGTGTTTTCTGAGGAATCTTCACTGCTTTCAAAAGTGGTTGCACTAATTTGAAGTCCTACCAGCAATGTATGAGAGTACCTTTGTCCCCACATCTTCGCCAACATTTATTGTTGCTTGTATTCTTAATAATTGCTATTCTGACTGGAGTGAGTATATATAATTCAGAATGCTTGTTTATGAAGCCCTTTGCTCTATTTTCAATTGAAAGGAAAATTAGTTTTAAAATTGTCTTTTTCTTAAATATATTTTAGTTGTGTATGGACTCAATGCCTTTATTTCTTTTTATGTGGTGTTAGGATCAAACCCAGTACCTCACACTTGCAAGGCAAGTGTTCTACCACTGAGCCATTTCTCTAGTTGCTAGAGACGTTGAAACTTTTATAATATATGTTTTGACCATTTGTATTTCTTCTTCTGTTAAGTATCTGATCAGTTTCTTTGCCCATTTATTGATTGGGTTATATGTTTTATTGGTGTTAGGTTTTTTGAGTCCTTTGTATATCCTAGAAATTAATGTTCTATCTGAAGTGCATGAGGTAAAGATTTTCTCCCATTCCATAGGCTCTCTCTTCACATTCTTGATTGTTTCCTTTGCTGTGAAGAAGCTTTTTAGTTTGATACCATCTCATTTATTGATTCTGGATTTCTTGTACTTGAGAAAATTTGTTGAGGAATTCAGTTCCTGAATCAATATGATGGAGATTCTGGCCTATTGTTTCTTCTAGGAGACAAAGGGTCTCTGGTCTAATGTGTAGATCCTTGATTCACTTTGAGTCTTGTGCAAGGTGAGAGACAGGATTCTAATTTCATTTTGTTACATATGGATTTCCAGTTTTCCCAGCATCATTTGTTAAAGAGGCTATCTTTTCTCCAATGTATGTTTATGGCACCTTTGTTTGGTACGAGATAACAATTATTTAGGTGGGTGTGTCCCTGTGTCTTCTATTTTGTACGTACCATCAGTCTTCGTGTCTGTTTTGATGTCAATCCCATGCCATTTTTGTTATGATAGTATAATTTAAGGTCTAGTATTATGATGCCTCCTGCTTCACTTTTCTTGCTGAGGATTGCTTTGGCTATCTGGACCTCTAATTTTTCCAAATAAATTTTATGATTGCTTTTTCTGTTTCTATAAAGAATGTCATCAGAACCTTAGTAGGAATTTAATTAAATCTATATAGCACTTTGGGTAATGTGGCCATTTTGACATATTAATTCTGCCTGTCCAAGAACATGGGAGATCTTTTCTGTTGAGAGTCAACCTTGGGCTCTGTGTGGACCGTGTTGTGCACAGGGGATAGGTCTGGCATTGAGAACTTCCCATGGCACCCCCACTGGGATAGACCACCTGATGCAGGTGAACTTCCCCCTCAGCTCTGCCAAAGATCCCATACAGCACCAGAGATAGGGTGACCTGCTGCAGCCATACAGCCCTCTGAGATGGGAGTGACCTGACAGGGGTGTGACTTGCTATGATGCCAAACAACTTGCTGACCTCAAGACATCAGGAAGCAGGACTCCACCCTTGAAACCTTACCTCTGCCTTAGATGTGCCCCTTTAAATAATCCACTGGAGCCATTTTCTATTTGTCTAACTCCAAATCCTGTGTGGACTGGACCTATCAGGCACTCCAATTCTTTAAACCTAATTCTGACTTTGTCTTTTGTTCTTCACTAATTATTCTACACTTAAATTTCTCAGGTGGATGGGTTATAGAAGACATCAAGGAGGAAATTAAAAAATTCTTAGAGATAAATGAAAACACAGACACAACATATCGGAATCTATGGGACACATTGAAAGCAGTTCTAAGAGGAAAATTCATTGCTTGGAGTTCATTCCTTAAAAAAAGAAAAAACCAACAAATAAATGATCTCATACTTCATCTCAAAATCCTAGAAAAAGAAGAGCAAAACAACAGCAAAAGAAGTAGAAGGCAAGAAATAATTAAAATCAGAGCTGAAATTAATGAAATCAAAACAAAAGAAACAATTGAAAAATTTGATAAAACTAAAAGTTGGTTCTTTGAAAAAATAAATAAAATCGACAGACCCTTAGCCATGCTAATGAAGAGAAGAAGAGAGAGAACTCAAATTACTAGCATACAGGATGAAAAAGGCAATATCACAACAGACACTTCAGAAATACAGAAGATAATCAGAAATTATTTTGAATCCTTATACTCCAATAAAATAGAAGATAGTGAAGGCATCAATAAATTTCTTAAGTCATATGATCTGCCCAGATTGAGTCAGGAGGATATAGACAACCTAAACAGACCAATATCAATTGAGGAAATAGAAGAAACCATCAAAAGACTACCAACTAAGAAAAGCCCAGGACTGGATGGGTATACAGCAGAGTTTTACAAAACATTTAAAGAGGAACTAATACCAATACTTTTCAAGCTATTTCAGGAAATAGAAAAAGAGGGGGAACTTCCAAATTCATTCTACGAGGACAACATCACCCTGATACCTAAACCAGACAGAGAAACTTCAAAGAAAGAAAACTACAGACCAATATCTCTAATGAACCTAGATGCAAAAATCCTCAATAAAATTCTGGCGAATCGGATACAAAAACATATCAAAAAAATTGTGCACCATGACCAAGTAGGATTCATCCCTGGGATGCAAGGCTGGTTCAATATACAGAAATCAATAAATGTTATTCACCACATCAATAGACTTAAAAATAAGAACCATATGATCATCTCGATAGATGCGGAAACAGCATTCAACAAAGTACAGCATCCCTTTATGTTCAAAACTCTAGAAAAACTAGGGATAACAGGAACATACCTCAATATTGTAAAAGCAATCTATGCTAAGCCTCAGGCTAGCATCATTCTGAATGGAGAAAAATTGAAGGCATTCCCTCTAAAATCTGGAACAAGACAGGGATGCCCTCTCTCACCACTTCTGTTCAACATAGTTCTCGAAACACTGGCCAGAGCAATTAGACAGACGAAAGAAATTAAAGGCATAAAAATAGGAAAAGAAGAACTTAAATTATCACTATTTGCAGGTGACATGATTCTATACCTAGCAGACCCAAAAGGGTCTACAAAGAAACTATTAGAGCTAACAAATGAATTCAGCAAAGTGGCAGGATATAAAATCAACACGCATAAATCAAAGGCATTCCTGTATATCAGTGACAAATCCACTGAAATGGAAGTGAGGACAACCACTCCATTCACAATATCCTCAAAAAAAATAAAATACTTGGGAATCAACCTAACAAAAGAGGTGAAAGACTTATACAATGAAAACTACAGAATGCTAAAGAGAGAAATAGAAGAAGATCTTAGAAGATGGAAAAATATACCGTGTTCATGGATAGGCAGAACTAACATCATCAAAATGGCGATATTACCAAAAGTTCTCTATAGGTTTAATGCAATGCCAATCAAAATCCCAACGGCATTTCTTGTAGAAATAGAGAAAGCAATTATGAAATTTATATGGAAAAATAAAAGACCCAGAATAGCAAAAACAACTCTAAGCAGGAAGTGTGAATAAGGCGGTATAGTGATACCAGACCTCAAACTATACTACAGAGCAATAGTAACAAAAACATCATGGTACTGGTACCAAAACAGGCGGGTGGACCAATGGTACAGAATAGAGGACACAGAAACCAATCCACAAAACTACAACTATCTTATATTTGATAAAGGGGCTAAAAGCATGAAATGGAGGAAGGATAGCATCTTCAACAAATGGTGCTGGGAAAACTGGAAATCCATATGCAACAAAATGAAACTGAATCCCTTTCTCTCGCCATGCACAAAAGTTAACTCAAAATGGATCAAGGAGCTTGATATCAAATCAGAGACACGGCGTCTGATAGAAGAAAAAGTTGGCTACGATCTACATACTGTGGGGTCGGGCTCCAAATTCCTCAATAGGACACCCATAGCACAAGAGTTAATAACTAGAATCAACAAATGGGACTTACTCAAACTAAAAAGTTTTTTCTCAGCAAAAGAAACAATAAGAGAGGTAAACAGGGAGCCTACATCCTGGGAACAAATATTTACTCCTCACACTTCAGATAGAGCCCTAATATCCAGAGTATACAAAGAACTCCAAAAATTAAACCACAAGAAAACGAATAACCCAATCAACAAATGGGCCAAGGACCTGAACAGACACTTCTCAGAGGAGGACATACAACTAATCAACAAGTACATGAAAAAAATGCTCACCATCTCTAGCAGTCAGAGAAATGCAAATCAAAACCACCCTAAGATACCATCTCACTCCAGTAAGATTGGCAGCCATTATGAAGTCAAACAACAAGTGCTGGCGAGGATGTGGGGAAAAGGGTACACTTGTACATTGCTGGTGGGACTGCAAATTGGTGCAGCCAATTTGGAAAGCAGTATGGAGATTTCTTGGAAAGCTGGGAATGGAACCACCATTTGACCCAGCTATTCCCCTTCTCGGTCTATTCCCTAAAGACCTAAAAAGAGCATGCTACAGGGACACTGCTACATCGATGTTCATAGCAGCACAATTCACAATAGCTAGACTGTGGAACCAACCTAGATGCCCTTCAATGGATGAATGGATAAAAAAAAATGTGGCATTTATACACAATGGAGTATTACTCTGCATTAAAAAATGACAAAATCATAGAATTTGCAGGGAAATGGATGGCATTAGAACAGATTATGCTAAGTGAAGCTAGCCAATCCCTAAAAAACAAATGCCAAATGTCTTCTTTGATATAAGGATAGTAACTAAGAACAGAGTAGGGTTGAAGAGCATGAGAAGAAGATTAACATTAAACAGGGGTGAGAGGTGGGAGGGAAAAGGAAAGAGAAGGGAAATTGCATGGAAATGGAAGGAGACCCTCATGGTTATACAAAATTACATACAAGAGGAAGTGAGGGGAAAGTGGAAAAAAAACAAGGGGGAGAAATGAATTACAGTAGAGGGGGTAGAGAGAGAAGATGGGAGGGGAGGGGATGGGGGATAGTAGAGAATAGGAAAGGCAGCAGAATACAACAGACACTAGTATAGCAATATGTAAAATAGTGGATGTGTAACCGATGTGATTCTGCAATCTGTATACGGGGTAAAAATGGGAGTTCGTAACCCACTTGAATCAAAGTGTGAAATATGATTTGTCAAGAACTATGTAATGTTTTGAACAACCAACAATAAAAATTAAAGAAAAAAAAATTTCTCAGGTGGCTTCCACCCTCCTCAACAGGAAGAAGAACACCCCCATGAGAAGCTGGCCGTCTCCCCATACTTTCCATCATCTAAGGTCTTCTTTGATTTCTTTCTTTAGAGTACTGTAGTTTTCATTTTAAAGCTGTCCCTCCTCTTTGGTTAGATTGATTCGCAATTTTTTTTTCAAAACGTACTCTTTTAGCAACTTTATTTTCAAGAAATATAATTGGAGGTGATGACAGATGCTCTCGATAATTGCACAATTGCAAACTAATGTGGTGCACGGTGGTGCACACTTGTAATTACAGCAACTTAGGAAGCTGAGAAAGGAGAATCACAAGTTTGAGGCCAGCCTTAGCAACTTAGCAAGCCTGTAAGCAACTTAAAATCCTGTCTCAAGAAAAGAAAAGAAAAAAAAAAAAAAAAGCTGGAGATGTAGCTCAGTTGTAAAGTGCCCCTGGGTTCAATCCCCAGTACAAAAAAAAAAAAAAGATTACAAACTAAATTTTTGATAATTTTTTATTTGGAGAAATGATGCAAAAGACACTGGAGTTTTAAAAGTATTTTATATGCTATGAAAATATTAGCTTCAATCCCTGATAGCTTAGTTTGAATATAAATTTTAGTAATCCTAAGTTTGATGTTTCTAGGAGAACAATTTTTCTAAGATGAATTAACTCCTCATGCAAATCATTTTCATGTGAGTCTGAATTTAATTTTAAATGTAAATGTGTACAGCAATATTTTAAGGTTTCCACTGATATTTTCTGTGACTTGTGGAAATCTAATAAACTGACAGAAGCTTCATGAGTATATATGATTCAGAATGCTTTTTTATGAAGCCCTTTGCTCTGTTTTCAATTGAAAGGAAAATTAATTTTAAAATTGTCTTTTCTAAATATATTTTAGTTGTGTGTGGACTCAATGCCTTTATTTGTTTTTATGTGGTGCTAGGATCGAATGCAGTACCTCACACTTCCAAGGCAAGTGCTCTACCACTGAGCCACAACCCCAGCCCTAAAATTGTCTTTTGAGGAAATACTTAGTTTATTCAATGTTTCACATGAGAATAGTGTTCTTCTACATCAAGCGACTATCTTTATACTTAACTTCCTTTTTTTTTTTCTTTTTTTGGAACCGGGGATTGAACTCAGGGGCGCTCAACCACTGATCCACATCCCCAGCCCTTTTTTGTATTTTATTTAGAGATGGGGTCTCAGTGAGTTGCTTAGCGCCTCTCTGAGGCTGATGCTGTCTTTGAACTTGCGATCGTCCTGTCTCAGCCTCTTGTGCCACTGGGATTACAGGCACACACCACCACAACCAGTTTACATAATTTCCATTTTTAAGCCTGTGGATAGTCACTGTGCAATGTGGCAACAATTTTGAATCCAGAGTTTCTAAACTTTTAAAAAGAATCTAACAACTTCTTTTAAAATGCTTTATTTTCAAGAAATATAATTTGAGGTGGTGACATAGACTGCCCACTGTGCTCTTGAACCTTACATGTCCTCCTGTCCCAAGCCTTTGTATCTCTCCTCTGCTCAAGCACATGCTCCAGCCTCTTATCAGACTTCACTTAAAAAACACAAATTCAGGGCCAGGGTTGTAGCTCTGAATTTGTTGCTCTGCTTGCCTAGCATGTGGCACTGGGTTCCGTCCTCAGCACCACATAAAAATAAATAAATAAAATAAAGGTATTGTGTCCATCTATAACTAAAAAAAAAAAATTAAACACACACACACAAATTCAAAAACAAAATTATTAAGACTCTCAAGATAATGGTAGCACAATGTTAAATCAGTAACCTACCTTTTCTGAGTCCCAAGTCCTATGAAACTATACACTTCACATCCCAAGAAGCTGGTCTTGCTCCCAGCTTCACTGAAATACCCATGAGTCTCATTTTGACCTCAAGGTTTCACTGCTTCCTAGGTTATTCTCTACATTAACATAAAAGATTTGGCAAGGCTGAAATTCCATTTACATTGCAATTGATCCACATGCAACTTAAACTTTTGATTTGCTTGTGAGAAGTTTTAGGATGTGGCTACAGCAAATAAAGGCTTTTTTTTTTGGGGGGGGGAGTGCTGGAAGATTTCTGCTTCCTTTCCCAAACTTGAAATGATGTAAAAAAAAAAAAATCGAGGGTAATAGATTTCTTTAAAGGAAGACCAATGGCTTTAATGTAACAAAAGGAAAAGTTTAATGATCTCTTCCTTAAAGAGTTACATTTAAGGGGTTGTGGCTCAGCAGTAGAACGTTTGCCTCACATGTGAGAGGCCCTGGGTTGGATCCTCAGCACCACATAAATAAGTAAAATAGAGATATTGTGTTCAAATACAATTAAAAAATGAATATTAAAAGGTCCTATCTTTTCTGTTTGTTCACAGTCATAGTTTTTCAAGTATTTTTCATCACAGTAATTTAGATACCATTTATAAGCTCAGCCAGGGGACCTGTTTTCACAGTATTGGGAGCCCTGACATTCTTATCAGTTGCTCCCAATGCTTCCTTATTAGAAATTTTTCCATCAAAGGGGTTCTGGGAGGAAAAGGATCAACAAAACTGGGATGACAGTGATAAGAATTCTCCTGCTACCAGCAGTGACAGGGCTACAGTGTGAATCAGGACACCCATAGCTAATCAGACACTGCCATGCAAGTCCTCCCTGAGGCAGAGACAGTGGCTGCAGGTGCAGCTGTAGTTTGGGGACAGGCCGCAGGTCCCCTGGGAGCACTGTGCCCTGCTGCACAGAGGTAGGTGCCTGAGTCTTCCTGCTGGGAGGAGGAGATGTGCAGGGTGCTGTAGCGCTCCTTAGCATCCGCTGTTGCCTGTAACCTTCCCTCCTGCTTTGTCCCTGAAGCCAGGAAAAACAGACTGATGAGGCCACCATCAGGTTTCTGTCGGAACCACTGCACACTGTAAATGGTGGTGGAAAAATTGCACCTCAGAGTACAGCTGGCTCCCTCCTGGAGACTCAGGGCTGAAGGACTCTGCTCCACCTGCTGCCCTCTCACCCATGCTTGGAAAGAGAAAAGCAAACACAGCTGGTGTCACTGCCATGACCAGTTCACAAACCTGTAGAATATCCCAGGAAACACCCTGAGGATGGAGGACAGGGAGGGGGCATGGTGCTAGCTCTCCCTGCCCTCCCTCACACTGTCAGCCCTACAGCACCCCAGCCCCATCTGGGAGGAACCCAACTCACAGCAAAGCTGCACCCACAGAAGCCCCAGCAGAGCCCCCAGTCTCCTCTGCATGGCTGCTGGCCTGGCTGCTGGCTCTTCTCCCTGCTCTGCTTGTGTCAGGTCTTGGGCCAGACAAGCTTGTTCTTCCAGGCAACAGGTTCCACCTGACTCCCTGAGCACCAGTCACAACTGAGCTCTGTCCTGCCCCTAACAGGGAGCTCCACCCCCAGTGGCCCAGAGAGACAGCAGTGGTGGCTCCAGAATTGTGTGAAGACAGTGCAGGGGAAGGGGGCCATGTTTATGGTGGATGAAAACAAAGATAGAGTTTTGTTTTACTTTAACAGCTGATGTAAGAACAGTGTGTTGGAGGAAAATATGTGAGAAAAGTAGATGAAACTTCATGGAAGGAAGAATGTCTGAACTGCATAAAGTAGAGCTTTGAAGAGTCACAGGACATGTTAACCCATTTCCCATATTAAGTAGTTTGACAGAGAACTTGAGAAATCATTTATATGCATGTTCTGATAAAGGTAAACCATTTGATAGCATGCAGTATTAAGAAGTAAAGACAATTTCTTAAAATTAGGTGATCAACATCTGCATTAAAAATGTTTCCAACAGAGGCTGGGGTCGAGGCTCAACAGCATCACACTTGCTTGGCATGCATGAGGCACAGGGTTCATTCTCAGCACCACATACAAATAAGTAAAATAAATAAATAAAGGTATATATATATAAATGTTTCCAACAAAATTTCATTGGCTTGAAGAAAAATATGGCATACATATGATATTCATCCAGATTCATATTCTATCTCTCCCTTTGCTCTCTACCCCTTTCCCCATACATACAGATCCGATCCACACAGCACACCCATCAGGACACACACTGCTTGTCAAGTTAAATAATGTTTTTTTCACCTTTTCTTCTAATTTTGTTCTTTATTTTTCATCTTATTTATTCTTGTTCCTTCTAGTCTCAGGGAAGGTGCACAAAAATATTGGAAATCATAAGTCCTACAATGATTTGTATGTCAGTGTATTGGGGGAATTTTTGTAATAAATTGAAAACAAGTAATGGAGATGTTCTCTATTGAACATGTTCCCTGTAAAATTTCAATTCCCTGACTTCTTTTCGAGAATCATCCTCCTAATGGATTTACAGACATCAGGGCTCCAGTGAATATAGATTCAGGCTCCAGCCTTCTGAGGTTTTATGTAGAATGCCAGAGCTGAAGGCCTGAGTTGAACATAGACCAACATCCACTGCCCCATTGCTGTCTCTCTCTGACCAGCTGACGTGTTTTCTGTTCTCCTTCAACCTTCCTGGATCTTAAAAAATAAGTCATTCCTGGTGTAGTCTGGGTGCCCCCTAGTGGACTGAAACTGTCAACACAGGTCACTAAAGACTAACCAAGTCCTCAGCATTCCCTCAACCCAGCCCCACCACATGCTTCCTGCTGCAGGAAAAGCAAATTATCCAAGGGGGTGGGGGAAACAAAAAACTGACTAGATTGGGAGGGGGGCGCTGGGGGGATAAAAATGAATTATATTTAAGATTTGGGTATAGTTCAGTAGAGCACATGACAGATTCAGGGTCAGATCCCCAGCACCACAAAGACGACCAGGGACACTTTTTTTTCTTTTTTTTTTAATTTATTTTTGCATTACAATTCTTAATACACCATTATATCATAATTTATCATATCTCTGATTATATATAAGGTATGTTGACACCAAATTCACATCTTTATACATGTATTTTGTATAATGACGAGGGTCTCCTTTCACCATCCATGCTATTCCCTTTCTCCCTCCCTTTCACTCCCACCTCTATTCCCTTTCTAGAGGTAATCTTCCTCCCTTGCTCCCGCTCCCAACCCCATTTTGAGTCACCCCTTATATCAGAGAAGACATTCGGCCTTTTTGGGGGGAATTGGCTAACTTCACTTAGCATAATCTTTTCTAATGCCATTCATTTCCCTGCAAATGCCATGATCTTATTATTTTTTATTGCTGAGTAAAATTTCATTGTGTATATATGCCACATTGTTTTCATCCATTCATCCACTGAAGGACATCTGGGTTGGCTCCACAGTTTATCTGTTGTGAATTGTGCTGCTATAAACATTGATGTGGCTGTGTCCCTGTAATATGCTGTTTTTAGGTCTTCTGGGTATAGTCCGAGAAGATGAATAGCTGGGTCAAATGGTGGTTCCATTCGCAGTTTTCCAAGGAATCTCCATACTGCTTTCCAAATTGGCTGCACCAATTTGCAGTCCCACCAGCAGTGTATAAGTGTACCTTTTTCCCCGCTTCTGACCAGGGACACTTTTAAAATGCCTTTTTATGGGTGTTATATTTTAAAATAAATTAGCACTTATCATCCCGTGCTGTTGACCAGATTTTCTCTAATTTAGTTCAAAATAAATTTATAAACATTTATTCAAGTTTTATTGGGAGTGAAAAAGGGGAGTCTTCTACTGGGGAAGACTAAAGCCTACATATCTGTAATGAAATCAAGGAGTAGGACCCTGAGATGAGCATAAAGCAAACCTATATGACCCCAGAAGCAGGAGAGCATTTATGTATGGGATGCACAGTCAAAACCTTCTGAAGAAGGTGAACATTTTCCCCCTCCCCTTCTTTTCTATGAGAAGGATAGACGAGAACATGGATAACTCTTTATGATGGATTTTATGACCTTTTATTAATTTTAATATTATGAAAAATTCATGAATATGTGAATTATTGAAAGTAATAAAACACTGCATATATACCAAATAAAATGACATTTGACTTTCCCCCCCAATTCTGCCCCTTTCACTGATCACTACCCTAATGCTTTCTTCATCTTCTCAATTTGAAGGTGAAACTCTCAGGAGTTTTACTATAAATTTACAAGCACAGTACAAGTATGTGAAACAACAGAAACTATGTAGCATTTCATTTATAGTTTTTATTTGATACAAAAGGATGGGTATTGTACATACCTTTCTGTACCTTGCTTTATGAGCTCAATAATAATTCCTGTAGGTCTTACTACATAGCCCAGATAGGTTCTGCCGCTGCCTTGAACCACACATCATGGCATGTTTAGTTTATCCAGCCCTTGCTCTATTGATGAACACTCACAGTGTTGTTGGATATTTATTAGGTATTTTAAGTATTTTAGACTGATTTTATGTGTGTGTATATATATATATATATATATATATATATATATATATATGTGTATGTGTGTGTGTGTGTGTGTGTGTGTGTGTATCCAGTAAATAGGTCAATTAATAAATTTTTAAATTTTAATAATAAATAAAATAAATTTTAATAATAAAGCAGGTAATCAAGTTTGTTGGCATACAATATTTTTAGGAGCAGGCATTATCATTCATTCACTGCTTTAAGGTGGTTGAATCATGTATTTTAAATTTACCCAGCCTAAATATTACCTCATATGTGTTTTCATACATTTTGTTTAATTTTGTCTTCTTTCATTTCATCTGAAGATCTACTTAATCTACCTTCTTACCCTGTGACTACTCTGAAGGTTTTTCAGAAGATGGTCAAATACATAAGGTAGTCCATCAGTATTTATTTATTTTTTTTACCTTTTTTTGCTTGGAAATTTTCCACTATAATTCTCTGCTCTTCTTCTGAGAAGACCATTAATGTTGGGATTTTATTCTTGCTAGAAGTTTAGGGGATTTTTTTTTCCTTTCCCGTGTAATGAAATTTTATGTTGTCCTCAGCACTTGGATTCCCTTTCAATTTGGAAACACATATCATACACTGCTGAGAAATATTTCTGAGTAAACATCATCTTCTTCCAGAATTCAAAATTGAAAGTTGTTGTTTTGGCCAATTTCTGGGGCTGACAGAAAGGTCCAGCACTAATTGGGAGGCATCTTCCTGGATTCCCTTTCTGCAAGATTTGGTTTCACATTTCTCAAGTCTTTGTACACTATTATATCCTGATTGCTCTTTTCCACCTTTACATGTGTTGTTGGTATTTCATCTTCTATCTCCTCCTTTTCCATTGTCTTTCTGCATATGGAATTTTGCCTTTTTAAATACTGTCTTTTTGAGGTTGTGGAGGGGACAGCAGTAAATGTACAAGTTCAATCTGCCATGCTTTGCAAAAGTCAAAAACTTTGTTATACACCCATTTGAACTAGAAGTTTTTCCTATGAATATAAATTTTGGGGTTATATTAGTAGTTATGAACTCCCAACTAATTAATATGACATAGAATTATCTTCTGGAAAAAATATTACAGTAAGAGAAAAGACTAAGAGATGAAAATCATAGCAAATGAAAGCTTTATGGGCAAGGTCTCTTTAATGACAATAACAGCATCAGTATTCCTCTGCAGGCTGTGAGACAGGGAATCATGCACACCATCCCCTCACCCTTACTTTTTATACATAGAGAA
This sequence comes from Marmota flaviventris, assembly GCF_047511675.1. NCBI lineage: Eukaryota > Metazoa > Chordata > Mammalia > Rodentia > Sciuridae > Marmota > Marmota flaviventris. Next base: position 34,107,968 of record NC_092499.1, on the reverse strand, counting down.
AATTCTCACAAATATGGCCTCTTCATGGGCCAATAAACTGATATACATGAGGTGACTACAATAGACAATAGAAAACCTCAATATTTGCAAAGAAAACAAGTTACCTATAATTAAATCTGTTCACCTAAAAAGCAACTTGTCATAGCAACAGCCCTCAGCGCTACACTTGGAACTCTAAGACAGGACTCTGGAAGCTCCAGTTATAGAGAATGACAACTACAGGGTTCTCAGTTCTGCCCACACATTATGTGTACCTTTGAGGTGTACACCATGCCAGAACCTGAACTCCAGGGATTCTGATGTGACTGACCTGGGGTGAGCGCCAGCCACACCTGGCTGATTCTATCCTGCAGCCAGGGTTGAGAACCACTTGAGACACACAGGCTGTAGGGGCCAGAATAATGCTCTTTGGCCTCTCTCTGCTCAGAAGTCATGCCTGAGTCTCTAATCTGAAGACACAACAAACAGGGAGCTGAGCTTCTTTTTCTTTCAAACCACAGCAATCTTTTCTTCATTCCTCAGAGTTAGGAGAACATCAGTCCCTTTCTTGGGATTCTTGGGAAAAGTCTTCGCAGTAGGTGGTAATCCTGATTCCTCCTGGATGTTCAGGGTCCCAGCTGCGGCCGTTCACCTGCTCAGGGAAGGATGACCTCTAGAAACACAGGACACTCTGATGGGAACAGGAGATCCCTTCAACATCGTCATAGTGTGCTGAGCCTCCCCTTCTCCACTGATGGTTTCACAAAAAATATCTAGCCCATGTTGATCAGGGTTCCACAACACCTTCAATCTGTAGTCCTTGCTCCCAGAAAGCTATTCTTAGACTGATTTAAAATAATTTCCCATAACTTTTAATAGTCTTTGTCAATATCATCATATGTTTTTTTTATCCTCACAATTTTACTGTTAAATAAAGATTCAAGCTTCATTACATTTGTTTTCCCTGAGTCAGCTCTTCACTAACATGGTTGTTTTGAGAACTACATGGGTTGTTGCTACCAAGAACCATCTAGCAGGTCCTCTCAACTCTGCCAGCAATGGCTTTAGTGTGGGAGCAAGTTCTATCACTGCAGCTCAGGAAAAATAAGTTTCGACAATGCTTGCTTCCAGTGTGGAGAACCATTCAGCAATCTCTGATCTCTAAGCACTTGTCCACTGGAAGAATGAGTCAGGAAGACAAAATTAAATCTCTGCTGCAGTTTTTCAAAAACTGCTATCAGACAGACTTAGCTTCCATTCTGTGAAGCAGAGAAACATCAGTAAATGTGACTCCATGAAGGCTTATCTGTATCCCAATGCCTATAAAGAGAGCTGGCACACGTTAAGAGCTGCTTACATGGGTTCAATGTACAAGTGAATGGAAACTGCCACCCCATTTTTCACAGATGCTTCCAACCAGCAACCCTCTGTCCTAATTGTGCCACCTTAATTTGTTAAAGTGTCTCACAGTATAACTGCAAAGAAGCATGGATCCTCTCCCTCCACAATGATCAGGGACTCTGCTCCAACTGGGTTTCACCACTCACCCCTATTCAGAAGGCAACATGAGATTCAAGAGATCAGTCCCCAGTCTTAATGCTTTCTAATCTGCCTCCCTTCTTTACTCCCCATGTGAATCCCAGGTGAACTAGAAGAAGACCCCATTCTCTTCCCTCCACCTATCACAATACAGAACCCCTTTACCCAAATCCTAAGTAAATCCTTCATGGACTCACTGTGTCACTGGCTGAAACTTCCCACTAACTTACAACAAAAATCAAGCCACAAAACCGTCCAAAGAATCCCCCAGATGCTTCTCCATTCTTATTCTATAGCAGTGGTCCCTAAAGCTAACTGATCTATTCAGCAACTTCTCTTTTATGCAACATTAATCAAAGAGATTCTAGGGAGCATGCCCTGCCAATCAGAAACCAGAGCAACTACAGTCACTCTCACAGGCAGAGCCAATGCAAACCCTGCCGTCCTGGGGTCACAGGTAGAGATGCTCAAAATCTCACATTAAGCCTTTTGCCAGGTTTCCTGTTCATTACTGAAAATGGGGAATAGAATATCAGCTCCTATATGTCTAGATAAGTATAGTAGATTAGCAAGATATATATTTGGGGACCTCAATTTGAATTCTATCTCCATATGATATTGGATAGGAAAGTTAAGCTTTAGCTTTGTCATCTGAAAATAGGTATGGTAACACTTACCTAACAGTGTAAAGGGACAATGGTAGTGGCTAGCATGAACCAAGCATTTAACTAAAATATAAGCTCTGCTAGGACAGAGGTTTTTCTCTGGTCTACTCTCCACTATATCTTCAGTTTCTAGAATAGAGCCTGTCAAGAAATAAGTACGTAATAAAATTTTACTGAATGAGTGGTAATTTTGCTCTGGTAGTGATAGTAATGTTTTAATCATTCATTATGATTCAGCAATTATTTTCAACAGCATACTGTTTTTCATGTATGGTGAATGCGCTAAGGGTCAGCAAAGCCCTCTTAAAATTCAATGCCATTTTAAGGAGAGGGAAGGTGGAGTATGTAGCACACCTGCTGGTAAGTGGTAAGTGTTGAAGCTTTGAAAACCCCTGCTTCTATTTCCTCAATGAACAGGAAGCCAATGAACAGATAAAAGTCTAAAGTAAGGTTGTTTATTGTACAGTTGAGATTTAATGCACAGGAGGGATAAAAGCAAAATAATGGGAAAAATCATACAAAATAAAAAGAAAGCTGTTGTATTATACTCACATAAGGCAATGTAGGCTATTAGAGGAGACTTGAAGACAAAGAGGGTATGATGGTCGATATTATGAGTCTACTTGGCTATCACAGTGCCCAGATATATTTTGTGACACTAGTCTATGTTTTGATAAGTTTAACATTTACTTTGAGTAAAGCAAATTACTCTCCATATTTTGAGTGGACCACATCTGTCAGTTGAATGTTTTGAGAGAAAAATATTGAGTTCTCCCATGAAAGAATAAACTTTATTGCCAGTCTTCAGATTTGAGCTGAAAAATAGATTCTTCACAGAGTCTCCTGCCCAATGACCTGCCTACAGAATCTGGAATTGGCAGTCCCCACAATTTTGTGAAAATTTTTCTCAAAGTAAATCTATAGATAGATAGATAGAGGTATACATTGCTATACAAATAAATATTGACATATACATGACAATCTTAATCTATATATAACAAAATAATATGTTTGCATTTTATTTTGAATTTTATATACTTTTATAAGTATGTTATATTTTACAATAAGATAATTATAAATTATTGATGGGTTGTGATATTGTAGCCCAAAGAAAATGGTTGATTTCTCAGTGACATGGCCATAGTTTGAATGTGTTCCCAAAGCCCAGGTGTTAGAAATTTAATCTTCAATGCAACTATGTTAGGAGGTTGGGCCACCACAAATAAGACAGCAGTAGGTTATTAGAACATGAGTGGCTTATCAGTAAAATGAAAACTATAAAACCTCAAGAAGATAACACCAGATACCTAGATAATTTTTCATAAGGCAATACATTACTACATACAAAACTAAATGCAAGATCCATGAAAGAAATCACTTATAAGCTGGATCTTATTAAAATTAAAATTTTTAGTTCTGTGAAAAACAATGCCAAGAAAATAAGAAGACAAGTCATAGACTGGGGAAACATTGCAAAAGATACATCTGATAAAGATCTGTTATCCAAAATATGCAAAAATAAAATTCTAGATTCAGTGATAAGAAATTAGCCCATTAAAATGGGCTAAATGCCTTATTAAACACTTTACCAAAGAATACATACAATAGAAAATAAGCATTTGGGGCTGGAGTTGTAGCTCAGTGGTAGAGCACTTGACTAGCATGTGTGAGGCACTGGGTTCGATTCTCAGCACCATATATAAATGAATAAAATAAAGGTCATTGGCAACTAAAAAAATATTGAAAAAAAAAGAAACATAAAAAGAGATTTTCCACATCATGTCATTAGAGAAAAGCAAATTAAAACAATAAGATACCACTAATATACCACAAGAATGGCCAAAATGCACAACATAACACCACCAACTGCTAGTGAGGAAATAGAAGAATAGAACTAATTCATGCTGGTGAAAATATAAAAAGTATATGTGTTTGGAAAACTGTTTGGCAGCTTCTTATGTGCTCTTTCTATGTGATCCAGTAATTCCCTTCCTTGATGTTTACCCAGTGGTTGAAAATATATGTGCAAACCAAAACCTGCCCAGGATGTATGTTGCACCTTTATTCTTAATGGCCCAGATTGGGAGTTACCAACATGCCCCTCTGGAAATGAAATAATGCATAAAATAAGATATATCCAGAAAAATGAACGTTATTCAGCACTAAAAAGAAATGAGCTATCAAGTCATGAAAGGCATGAAGAAATCTAAACTCATGTTACTAAATGAAAGAAGACAATTGAAAAAAGTAACATAATTTGTGACTCCAATTAAATGACAATTGAAAAAAGGCAAACCACAGTGACAGTCAAAAGTTCCCAAATGTTTGGGTTTGGAATTAAATGAACAGGTAGAGCAGAGAGGAAGTCTACATGAATGACAGTATTCTATGTGACTCTATAATGGTAGATATGTGTCATTATGCATTTGTCCAAATCCAGATGATATAAGAGCACAAAGGTGATCCATAATGAAAACCATGGACTCTGGGTAACAGTGATATGGGAGCGGAGTTCACTGCTGGTACCAAGTGAACCGCTGTATGGGAGGGTATTGATAATGGAAAAGACTGGGTCAGGGTGGCCAGTGGGGCTGAGGTCAGGTATGTAAGGAATCTCTGTAACCTCCTCTCAATTTGGTTGTGAACTAAAACTACTCAAAAACAAAAATTAAGGTCTTACAAAAAGAGTAAAGACTCTAAATATGTTGCTGGGAGCCATTTATGAGCCATGGGTAAACTGAGAAATGTTGAAGCCATTAGGCAAGGAAGCCTGGTAACAGGAACTCTCAGAAGTAACCCACAAGTTGGAGAATGCCTGATTCATGTGGTGCCCTGCCTAGCTCACCACTGAAGTTCTAACTTAGCTCCAGACATGGGAGTGACCAGTTGGAGTCAGAGAGCCTCTCCAAGATGAGTGTAACTTGTCAAATGGGAACCAACCTGTTTACTGCAAGATCCCTGCAACACGGAGAAGCAAGCACCCCAACAAGACTCCTCCCCTTGAACCCTTATACCTGCCTTTGGTGTACTCCCCCTTAAATAAAGAATCAGGGCCTTTTTACAGTTGTTCAGTTCCAGTTCCTATCAGGACTGGAAGACCCATTAGATGCTCCTCTTTTTATATCTGATTTCTGGCTCTGTCTTTATTTCTGCCTGATTATTTCAGACTTTTTATTTTCCCAGGCAGCTCACATCTCCTGGCCAGAACCCTGCTCTGTTGGGGTGCTGGCAACCTTAATAATACTTGATAATATGGAATGGGTAGAACAAAGGTGAATGTGAAGATCAGAGACAATAATATTAAAATGTGGGCAGCTATCTAAATGGACAGCATAAGAAACTGTAAATGACTTAATATGTTAAATGAAACCCATCAGATTTATAAATGAATAAATCATATGTGCAAAAAAAAAGAAAGTCTTATAAGCAGAGGTAACAAAATTTGTGAATGCACAGGTTTGTGGAAACAGATATTCTGTCCAATCACCACTACTGGGTGTATAGGAGAGTAAAATTAATCTAAGCAGCAGTTTTGTGAACAATACTAATCTGAGTATGTCCTTTTTCTTGAACACTGGGTCATTTCCCTATATTGAGAATTTACTACCATGTTCTTCTTTATAATATGTTTTTTAATTTCTTATTTTTATGTTTCCCAATTCGTAAATGACACTTCCAATTTGATGTTGGGTTTGGGAAGTAAACATTCCTTTGCTCTGCAAGCAGTGGTGAACAGCATGGGGAACTGTCACTAGAATACTTTCTTACTAGGTCCTTTCTTTCCATCCTCTCCCTTCAAGTATCTCCAAATACACACACACACACACACACACACACACACACACAGCAGCAGCACCACCACCACCTTCTCCAATGGTTCAAGACTAACTGGTGCTTCTGACTCCTAAACCTTCCACAAGGGCACAGCATACTAGTGACGCTCCTTGACGGCCTCTCTCATGAGGCACAGATTCCATCTCCACTTGGCCTGTGATGCAATTTCTCCATATATTTTTCACCCTCTAAAATTCCATCAACATCACTGTCATCGTCTCCTTTTCTACACTCTGCAGATTTATGGTCTTTGGAGATTCTTCACTGCCTTTCTAATGGCTTCAGATAAAGTTACAAAATTGAAAAATATTTATATTTAACCTTCCACAGGCACTGGAAACTGACTCACATGGAACTTCTTAGTAAGCAAATTGAATTATGTAACTGGCCAGAGCCACTCGTCATTTAACCAGGGGTCATTTTTCAATTGTGCTTTTGCTCCCTTCCTTTCTTTTTTTTTTTTTTTTTTTAAGCGAGAGAAAAAGAGAGAGATAGAGAATTTTTTAATATTTATTTTTAGTATTCAGCAGACACAACATCTTTGTTTGTATGTGGTGCTGAGGATCAAACCAGGGCCCCACGCATGCCAGGCGAGCACGCTACCGCTTGAACCATATCCCCAGCCCCTGCTCCCTTCCTTTCATCATTAGACTGTAGCTACATCTTATTAACCAAAAGAGTCACACTTGTCTGCATGAGGAAATTCCCTTTCCTCTCATTGCAGAGGGCTGTGTGAGAGGTCTGTTCCTTGTCCTTTCTTCTCTTCCCTTCCTTCTCTATGAGCAATCTTGGATTTCCGAGTTGGGGACTCTAATTCTCCTATCACTTCTCCTTCCACACTCTTTTAGGGAGACCTTATGCACATGCCACCTCTGGCACATCTGTCTTTCTAAAAAATTAATGAGCCACAGCAATGTTTACCAGGGTGACCTGAAACAACAAATGGGGTCTAGGATTTGTCTGTAAGGATAAAGAAAGAGCCCACTTTATCATTAGAGTGATTTTACCTTGAAAATTGCTTTGTCCCTGCATGAGGAACTAATGCTGTCAGCTTTGGTTCTTACTTTCACTAGTGAAGAGGTGAGTTGGGGGTGTTCACTCCTTCTGTTGCTGCTCGGGACATATGTATGATTTTGCATCAAGAAGAGAAATGGAGCAGCACACGCCATTGACTGTGCTGAAACCAGAGTGAACCCCAGAGGCAGACGCTCAGCAGCCAGGCCCCTGGTTGCTGCTCAGAGTTTGTGCTCAGCTCCCCCTGCAGTTTCTGCCACTGTGTCACCCAGAGCACAGTAGTACACAGCCGAGTCTGACTCTTGGATGGAGGCTTTCTCCAAGTTGAAGGAGGATGTATCTTTCTTGTATGTGGCTTCAAAACCTTTGTTGCTGACCTTATCATTGGCCTTCACAGCTTTCAGGAGGAGCTGCAAACCTTCTCCAGGGTATTGAACATACCAGAAAAGAGTAGTATACCCTGACCTTGTGGCTGAGAAAGTGCAATTTACAGTCAGCAAAGCCCCTTCTGATATGGTCATGTGGCCTTCCTTCTGGGACACTGAGTCTCCACGGATCCTTCCTGGGGAGAAGAGATCTGGGTCATCTTGGTAATAAAACTTTTTGAAAAATTTATAGTTGAAAACTTTTCTGGCATCATAGTAGAAAGAATCCATTGTAAAAGGCATTTTACTCACCAAGTATCAGGAACATCACCATCACTAAGCCTGGAGAAGCATCCATCTTTACAGTGTTGCTACTAATAATGTTCTTGATTCTTAACATGAAGAATGTTGAAGTCATAGTGAAAAGATGAGCCTAAAGTTGCAATTCACACAGGAAGTGAGCTAGTGTTAGGAAACTGTGCCCCCTGGTGGACAGGGACTGAACAGGGAAGAATGACTTCCTGAACCCCTTCCTGAAGTCAGAACTATGCCCTCACCCTGACCTCATTTATAAGCATGTATTAGTCTTCAGGCGGCCCTTGTAAATATAAGGGACAGCTATCATTACATCTATGGACTTCTTTATTTTTAGGACTCTACCTGGCATTGAAATGCTTTAGTAGACCATCCCAGGTGTCTCTGTAGGCCAGAAGATATTAATATTGGCATTTTAATACAAGCTCTTATAAGCACAGGTATCAATTGTGGGTCAACCTACAATCCATGGAAATGTCATGAAAGCATTGTAGGAAGTAATAAAAAGTCAAGTCATTATTGAGTGACTGCGTTTTTCAGCACTGAACCCCACATACAGAGCAGTAACTGACATTTACTAGGTGCACAATTCAAATTTTGTTAAATGAAGCCGAAAACATGCCTAGGTGGTCTTGGTTGAGAAATCATTACTAGGGGAAAGATCCTGTTCCCTGGAGTTCTCTCTCCACAGATTCAGATAAAGGAGCTCCTCAGTCCAGAGTCAATCTGTAAAAGCTTCACAGATACAGACATAAGTAAGATTTACAAGCCCAGATATCATTTGGAAGCCAGATGCAAAAAGAAAGCATCACATATTTTCTCTCATATAAGTAACTTTAAAAAAAAAAGAAAAGAAAGTAAGAAATGACCTAAAAGTAGAAGAGTGATTATCAGAGAAGGTGAACAGGACTGATAAAGGGGCAAAAGTACAGTGGACAGGAGGGTAAAATAGTGGAGAGTGGACACAGTATACTCATGCATGGAAATGTCACAGTGAAACCCCTTAAAATTCGTACAATTAATGTGTATTAATAATTATACTTTTAAAAATAAAAAAAAGATATCCAGGCCCAAATATTTTTGAATTCACACACCCCTTTCTCTCCACCACATTACAGCCTTCCATGTCACATTGCCAGAAATTAACACAGAACTATCCTATAAATTCTGGAAAATTAGTTATAAATTCTATTTTGATATATGATAACAATGCAAACTATGTTAGGATGATGCTGGCTTGGAAATAAACAGTATAGCATAGAGTTTCTCTTTCTGAAAGTAAAAAGCTTTGCACAAATGGATGGTTGCACAACAATGTGATTGTACTTAATACCACTGGACTGTGCACATAAAAATGGTGGAATGGTAAGCCGCATGTTATGAATATTTTACTACAATTTAAAATACTTTTTACAAAAAATTGTAAAGTTTCTTCCCTAAATATTTCTACCCACATCCCAGCTTTCCAGAGGCAAATATAATAGGAAGTTACAATACAGGATCGCTCATCAACCAAACAGTCAACCACCACCAATCCTATTTTAGGGGATGAGAAAGTGGGTTTATACATGGAAGGAGAGAATGAAGATTTGGTATGGTGGGATATTGATGGAGCACAGAAGGCCAAAGGTGTACAAAATGAATCACATGATGGTATCAAATGATTTTGGAGGAGAGGTAAAGAGATAAACAAGACCAGAGAAAAGAGATTTCACACACTGCCCCTTGCAATGCCCCTCAAAGAGCCAGTAATTGTTGATCATTTTATGGATAAAATTGGTACCAAGCAGGTAGACTTAGCATATGGAAACTGAGCTCCTTTGTGCTAAAGGCTATTAAAAGGCCATGTAAATGGAACAAGTTCTCAGATCAAAGTTTGTCATACAGAAGTTACTCATTGACTATTTTGAATAAATATGATATATAAGTGAATATAGTATTAAAATCAAACTGCATTATTCTGTTAATAAACTGCCTTTTGTTTTTTAAGTTCTGAATTTAAATACTTGCATCTCTGTTAAGAATTAGTACTTTTTATCATGCTATCATTTTAGGTATTGGATTAAGGTTTGGCTAGCTCCATAAAATAAAAACTCATTGTCTAAGTAGTGAATACACACTGAAAATTAACCAGACATTGAGAGGGAGAAAATCTTAGCTATATAATCAATTATTTCTTTGTATTTGGAATACTGGTAAAAATGAATACATAAAAGAAAATTTTAATGAAAATGTATACATACAGATAAGTATGTAACATTAATGGAAATTCAATTGAAGGTAAATATAAGAAACTTCAAAATATAATTGAAGAACATAAAAGGCCTTTTGTAAGTTGAGAAAATGAGGAAAGAAGATGGCAGATTAAAGGAAGGGTTCACCTCACAGCAATTCCTCAGCACCATACTTACAATGTGGGAATACTGCTCCCCCGTGAGGTGGGTAACAAAGTGAACTCACTCAAAATCAGTACTGCACTGTAAAAAATATTGTAGAGACACAGAATGTCCGAAACTTAGAACAGAATTTAAAAATAATGCATTAGAAATGCACCAGCTTGGCTGAGGGTGGCCAAAGAGGGGAGGGGTAAGCAGTGGCATTGAGAAGATGGCATGGCCAATAACCAAAAAAAAATATTAATTTTTTTAAAAAAAATTTTTGGCTTGGGGGAACCTGTGTATTAGAGCAGGAGGCTAAATTTAATGAACACAGAGTCAGTGGAGAAAGTGGTTCATTGAAACCAATCACAAATTACTCAGGGGGCTGGGGTTGCAGCTCAGCAGTAGAGCACTTGCTTAGCATGTGTGAGGCTCTGGGTTCAATCCTCAGCACCGCATAAATATAAATAAATAAATAAAGGCATTGTGCCCAACAACAACTAGTGTGTGTGTGTGTGTGTGTGTGTGTGTAAATTATTCAGGACCAGAGCAGATAGTTCAGCAGGATCTGAGATTGCTGGCCCAGATATGACTACAGGCCCAGCCTAGGAACTGCTAATAAATACTGCCCAGTAGTGAGCAGAGTCAAAGCAGGGACACAGAGAGGAAGTAGCCAGCAGTTGCAAATTCTGACCTTCAGTGTATGCTTGAACAGAGTGAATAAAATAGGCACAAAGAAAACCTTTGTTGTTGGCGTCCCATAGGAGTTATTAGAAAGACACCTATAGTGCCCATACAGGAGTGTCTACAATCCAGAGCTGCTACCTGGTAATTCACATTTATAGCATTGAAGGTGAAACCTGTGGAGGGTTTTTATGCCCTAAAAGTAGATTTCACTGGAGGCTCCAGACATCCAGATGTCCAGCACAGACTGGCAGCTCCCCAGCAATATGAGGTGTGGATCAAATCTCAAATACCTACCAACAGAGTTCCAAAGTTCACTCACAATTAAACCCCAACCAGTGGACTTCCAATTTAGAACTCTGCATAACCCCCGCCCCCTACAGAATTCATGAGCACTCTCCAGTGTACCCAACCAGAAGCTTACACCTACTACACCCCGCTGGCAGCTAGATGATGAACACACAGACATTGAACTTTATAACCCAGCCCTTGATCCAAGGGCTATAAAGCCTAAATAAATGTAAAGAATAAAAACCCATTCCTGCCAGCAGTTTTGACCAACATAGTAGAAACAAGCCCTCTAGTTCTCATTTTTTTTTCTTTTTCTTTATCTCTTACCTCTCCATATGCCCATTTTTACTCTTTTTTAAAATTTAACTCTTGAAAATTTTTCAAACATCATTTTATCATATCATATTTTTAAATTTTTTTTTCCATTATGCATGATTGTGTGTGTGTGTGAGTGTGAGTGGGTGTGTGTGGTTGTGTGTTCTCACTGCATGAATATTCATACATTTACTTTCATATTAACAAGTTTCTTCTGCACACGTTTATTATTTAACCGTGATTTGACTTAAGTGCAGTACAAGGGTTTGAGTTGTTTCTATCTCACCTTTGCTGGTTTGTTCATACCTTGGTTATTTTCCCCCCTGTTCCTTCTTCCTCTCCTTTTTAATTATTTTCTGTTAATTTGTCATTTCTTTTTCTTTACTGCCAAAATCTGCTGTCTCCTGTCTCTCCTCTGATCACTTATTAATATATTTCAAGATTTCTCTCACCTTCCTACTCTATTTTCTCTTATGTATGAAACTGTAATCCCATTAATAATACAACCATATAATTTATGTAATCCCTACCCCCATTCATGTTGTTGTGATTATTAACACAGTGGACAACATAGTAGACACCTGCTGTCACATGTCTGATCTTATTGGGTTTTTTATTGTTGGTACTGATGTTAAATACTAACATCATCATTCCTATAGAGGATGCAATAATTGTTATAGATATCAAAGTAGACAACAGACACTTGAGATTGTACATCCATCGGTGGCATTAGTGCTAACACTGGTTCCCCACTCCAAGAGGGATTGAAAAATGATTAGCACACTTCAAAGTCACAGAATAGAGATTCTATTGCAGAGAAATCTCACATCTTAGACAAGAAACAGTGGCCCTCACCTCACACGTGACCTAACCCTGCTTGAGCCTTAACATTACTTTAAATCACAGAATTAGGGAGACAAAAATCTCAAAGCAACAACCAGGACTCAAGGAGGAACAACCAGAGGGGGACCTCTAGTTCCATCCCTTGACATCTACTCATATAAAACAAAAACAAAAAGAAGCTGCCCCCCAAAAATAGCTACACACAAAAGAACAAGTATATAAAATAGAAAACAGAATCTACCTCAATTGATGTGCAAGTCCAAGACCTCTGAAAACTGAGGAAACAGGAAAAAAAAATTACCCTCAGAATTCACATTCCCCAACAAAGGATTCTGCAGATATAGAAGTGGAAAAAATTCCAGAGAAAGATTATAAGAAACTGATTAGAAAAATGTTCAATGAACTAAAAGAAAATCTAAGGAATGAATTAAGAAAGAAAATATAGGAGATAAAAGACCACTTCAATAAAGAAATAGAAACATTGAAAAGAAACCAACCAGAAGTCCTGGAATTGAAAGACAAATCAAATTAAAGATTTATTTGAACGCATCACCAATAGATTAGCTTACATAGAAAACAGAACTTCAGCCCTTGAAGATGAGATACATGAACTTAAGTACACAGAATATAATAAAGGAAAAAGAAATGATATAACATGATAAGAATATACACAAACTCTGAGACAACATCAAGAGAGCAAACCTAAAAAGGAGATTTCAAGCAAAAATGAATCAGAAGCTACAAAAAAGACTGCTACATCCTGGTAAGGGGAACAATCCAACTAGAATATATAGCAATAGTAAGTATATATGCCCAAAATGTCAGTACACCTAATTTCATTTAAAAAAATTCTCCTGGACATTATATCTCAGATAGACTCATTACAATAATTCTGGGTAATTTCAAAACACCCTTATCACCAATAAACAGGTCATCAGAATATAAAATAAATGAAAATTTCAAACCTAAAAAATAATATGAATTAAATTCATCTAATATATATTTACAGAATATTTCACCTCAAAACACCTGAATATTTTGTCCCAAAACACCTTCTTCTCAGCAGTTCATTAAACATTTTCCAAAATGTACTATATTCTAGGTCACAATGTAAGTTTTAGCAAATGCAAAAAACAATTAATATAATCCTGTACCTCCCATCAGATCATAATGAGATGGAACTAGAAATCAACAACAAGAAACAACAGAAACTACACAAGCACAAGGAGATTGAACAATACTTTTTTAAATGAATAAATCAAAGAAATGAGAGATGAAATCAAGAAATGTTTTGAAACAAATGAGAACAGAGGTATAATATGAAAGCATTTTTTTAAAAAATTATAATATTGAGTGCTTATATTAAAAAAAGATAATAAATAAATTTATGTTCTAACTCAAGGCCTTAGAAAAAGAAGAACAAACTAATTCCAAACTCAGTAAAAGGAAATAATTAAGATTTAAAACAAAAAATAATAACATTGAGAAGGAAAAAAATACACAAGATGATGTAACAAGGAGTCTTCTAAAACATAAATAACCCTAAGCCAAACTGACCAAAAGAAAAAGACCCAAATCAATAAAATTAGAAGTGAAAATGCAGCTATCACCACAGAAACTTCTTAAATCCAGAGAATTATTAGAAACTGCTTTGAAAATGAATACTCCAATAAACTGGAAAATCTAGAAGACACTGACAAATTTTTTACACATATATGACTTGCCCAAATTGAAACAAAAAATATAGAAAATATAAGCTGACCATTATCAAAGAATGAAATTGAAAAAGCAATTAAAAGCCTTCCAAGAAAGATAAGCTGAGGACCAGATGGATTTTTAGCTGAGTTCTTCCAGACCTTTAAAGAAATAACACCAATCTTTCTCAAATTATTCCATGAGATTGAAAGGGAGGACACATTCCCAAATACATTCTATGAAGCCAGTATAACCCTGAAACCAAAACCAAAGGCACATCAAGGAAAGAAAAGTACAAATCAAAAACCTTGCTGAACACAGATGTAAAAATCCTTAATAGAATATTAGTAAATTGCATACAAAAATACATCAAGAAGATAATACACCATGTTCAAGTGGATTTTATCCCATGAATTCAAGGTTGGATAAACATACACAAATCAACAAATGTAATTCAGCACGTAAATAGAATTAAGAATCAAATAGAAACTAGAATTAAATAGAAATTAAGAATTAAATAGAAACAAGAATCACATGATCATCACAAAAGATGAAGAAAAGAACTCTGATAAAATCCAGCACCTACCCAGGTCAGTAATTCTGAAGAAGTTAGCTATAGAAGGAAATATACCTAGAATAGAAGGAACACTCCATCATATCAGTGATGGCACCAGCATCCTTAACAAGACACCTAAAACTCAAGAAATAAAACCAAGAATCAATAAATGGGATGACAGCCAGGGGCAGTGGTGCACACCTGTAATCCCAACAGCTCAAGAGGCTAATGCAAGAGGATCACAAATTCAAAGCCAGCCTCAGCAACTTAGCAAGGCCCTAAAGCAACTTAGAGAGACCATGTCTCTAAATAAAATATTAAAAAGTGCTAAGGATGTGGCTCAGTGGTTAAACACCTCTTGGTTCAATCCCCAGTACAAAAAAAAAGTGGGGAGGGATGCCATCAAATTAAAAACTTCTGTACAGCAATGAAAATGATTAAAACTTTGAGGAGAGACTGTACAGAATGGGATAAAATCTTTGCTAGTTGCTACTAGAACAGGAGATTAATATCTAGAATATATAAAGAACTCAAAAAACTTAATAAAAAAGAATAACATTCAACAAATGGGCAACAGAACTAAACAGATTTTTTCTCAAAATAAAATACAGAAATGAACAAATACATATATGAAAAATGATCAACATCTCCAGCAGTCAAAGAAATGTAAATCAAACCTATACTAAGATTTTACCTCACTCCAGTCAGAATGGCAATGATCAAGCACACAACAAAAATAAATGCTCCTGAGGACGATAGGGAAAGGCACACTTGTACATTGTTGGTAAGACTTTAGACTAGTACAAGCACTCTGCAAAGCAATATGCAGAGTCCTCAAAAAACTAGGAATTTAACCACCATGTGACTGAGCTATCCTACTCTTTAATATTCATCCAAAAGAACCAAAATCAATATACTATGATTCAGCTACCTTTATGTTTATAGGAATACAATTCACAATAACTAAATTATGGAGTCAACTCAGATGACCATAATAGATTAACAGATTAAGAAATTATAATGTGGGCTGGGGATGTGGCTCAAGCAGTAGCGTGCTTGCCTGACATGGGTGCGGCCTGGGTTCGATCCTCAGCACCACGTACAAACAAAGATGTTGTGTCTGCCGAAAACTAAAAAAGAAATATTAAAAAAAAGAAATTATAATGTGTGTGTATATATAATGTAATTTTACTCAAATAGGAAGAATGAAATAATTATGGCATTTGCTGGTAAGTGGAAGAAAATGAAGAACATCATACTAAGTAAAATAAGCCAGTTTCAGAATATCAAGGGTCAAATGTTGTCTTTTGTGGAAACTAGAGTAAAATAAAGAAAAGAAGGAGAGGAGGATTGGATATCATAAAGATCTATGGAAGACCAATAGAGTAGGGATCAAGAGGGAGAGAGGAGGGATGGTAAAGCAGAAAAATACAAAATTAATTTTAAAATACTGTGCTATGTGCATATATAAATTCACCAAAGGATTTTCAACTTTATGTGTAAATAGAAAGACCCAAGTCAAAAATAAATAGATGAGGGAATGGAAGACCAGTAGAGTAGAAAAAGGGGTATGGAGGGAGGGAGGAGAGGAAGAAAAAGGGGGAACATGAACACAAATCAAATTCCATGCACATATGATTGTGTCAGGTTAAACCCAACTACTATGCATAATTATAATGCTTTAATTTTTAAATGTGAGAAAATTAGCACTTAGCTGAAATAAAAATTAATAAATTAGTTGATATTTCATGTGTAAATATGTTCAATAGATGTAACTTCAATTTCTATTTTTAAAGCATTCTTTGGTTTTGCATGTTTTTTCACTTGGTTTAGTGGAGGATTATTGAATATGGAAAAATTGAAGCAGATTTGAACATTTATGTTGAAAATAACTGTGCAATAAATTACTAAAAATTTCATGGTAAACTTTACTGCTTAAAAGTGATTTACCCTAACAAGTAATAAAATTTACTGCTTTCTGTAACTGGCACAGAATGAAACAAATAGAACAATAAAACTAAAAAAATCATGTAGAAACATATTATACTGAAAGTGTAAATTTAATATTTTTAAAGTATGGTAACTGTTTTAGGAGAAAATGATCCCTTATCTACCTGTAAAGAGGTCTCTGTGGGGTGGATCCTCCACATACCCAAGAGCCACTAGTTACTGAGCTTTCCATAGATGTGAAGGGTGAGACAAAGCTTTCAGTATGGGAATGGGGCTCTTCCATGTAACAGTTAAGAAGAAGGAACTCTTAGAACAAAGATTGTAACATAATAGACTCTTAGAAAGTAAATATGAGTAACTTCAAGGAAAGCAAATGTAAGTCAAAAATCATGAAATTGTATGAATCAGCATGATCTTTCTTAAACACACACACACAGAGAGAGAGAGAGAGAGAGAGAGAAATTTCAAGGCCTTCTCTATTTTAAAATACACTAGAAAATTATCTTTATTCAATAAATACTTAATGGAAAATTCTTTCTAAAAATCCCAAGAGTTCATACATATTTTTACTACTTTTTAGTCATAGGTTTCTGAACTAATTTAGCCAATTCTTTGAGTTAAATTTTATATCCAAATGACAGATGGTTTATTGTACTTATTCTTCCTTTTCTATCTTCTGTCAAAAATTCTGAGCCAGGTGTGGGGGTGCACGCCTGTAATCCCAGCAGCTCAAGAGGCTGAGACAGGAGTATCTTGAGTTCAAAGCCAGCCTCAGCAAAGGCAAGGCATTAGGCAACTCAGGGAGACCCTGTCTATAAATAAAAAATAAAAAATAGGGCTGGATGTACTCAGTGTTCAAGTGCCCCTGAGTTCAATCCCCAGTACCAAAAAAAAAAAAAAAATCTTTATCCACATTCAATCCAAAGATTCAGGAATACGGCTGGTTTGTTTAGTGATAATTCTGATGTGGTCTATGAACCTAGAGAGGGTTTCCTCAGAGTGAGTGTTTTCCCTCCAACCCCAGACATGAGCTGACACAGCCCTGGCCACTTCCTGTCTGGGGTGCCCACTCCCTGCCTTGGTCCCTACAGCAGGTAGCTGTCTCAGGCAGACCCTGGGTTTTTGTGCACCTCCCTCCAACAGTCCTCCCACTGTGCCCTCTCTCAGTGCACAGAAATACACCCCTGAGTCCCCCAGCTGTGAGGCTGAGATGACAAGCTGGATGGATTTGCTTGCCTTCTGCAAATTCACTAAGTAGCGACCTTCTGTGGCATTTTGCTGGCTGTAAGAGTTCTGAAGAAGGAGGAAGACCATCTCCCCACTGCTGGGCTGCTTGTACCAGAGGAGACCATAACTTGTCACAGTGGTGTCATAGGAGCAGAGCAGGGTCACAGCCTCCTTCTCCTGCACCCACATGGCTGGCTGGGCCTGAGTCACCTTCTGGGCAAAACTGGATCCTGAAAAAAAAAAGGACAGAATCAGAAAGTTCAGAGAAGAGGTGGTGGGGAATAAGAAAGTGCATTTATGTTCACTGCTAACCTCCCTCCTAAAGTCTCTTAAAAGCTACACTGTTCCCCATTCCCTTTTTCACAGAGAAGGCCCCTTACCACAAGGACTATCCCTACCCAGCCACATGGACACCATGACCAGCTTCAGCAGCCTGGACAGCACCATGTTGGTGTTCTTCCTCTAGATGAAAAGGATCTGTTTACTCTTGGATTTCAGGTCTGCACTGGGAGGGGAGCCCCACAGGGTGAGAGAGGAACAACTGGGCTATGAGCTGCTGCTGCACCAGAGCAGGAAACAGAGGCTTCCTGGAGCAGGAGGTGGCATGTGTCGTTTTAAACTTCTCTGTGGCTGGCTGATGGTCTCACCAACACAGACTTCAGATCTGGCACTGGAGTCACACTAAATCTGATTATGCCACAAGCAGGACAACTGTTCTGCTCTCCACTAAATGGAACATTTTTCTACCAGGAGGATGACTAATTAATTAAAGAGATACAATGAAATTCTTCTCATACTATTTAATCTGTTATACTGTACATTCAAAGAAATCTCATGATTGTATTTATTTTATTCAAAAACTGTCCAGACCAGGTGTAGTAGCGCATGCCTGTAATCCCAGCGGCTCCAGAGGCAGAGGCAGGAGAAATGCAAGTTCAAAGCTGGCCTCGGCAATTTAGCGAGTTGCTAAGCAACTCAGTGAGACCCTGTGTCTAATAAAATACAAAATATTGCTGGGGTGTGGCTCAGTGGTCACATGCCCCTGAGTTCAATCCCTGGTAATCCTCCCCACCAAAATTTTAAAAAGTGTCCATATCCAGAAAAGATATTTTGAGAGTCTCATACCAAATTTAGAATTAAATTTTACTTCAATAAAGATAATATCAGATTCTAATTTATATCTAGTCATCAAGTAGAAGGAAAATTAACTTAGGTTGCTGAATTTGTGGATCCCCTTGAGGAAGGTGAACACAAAAAATATATACAGTGATGTCAGCATCTTTCAATGAACTTAAAAACCTCTAGGACTTCAGAGACTATGATGTTTCTTAACCCTATTAGCCTCTTCTTAATCTGATACTTCAATTGAAAATAGACCCTAAATACTTAAAATATATGATGTCTTCATGATAATCATAGAAATTTTGTCATGAAGACAAGATTCCACAGTATAAGAGTCACCACAGAAGCTGGGGAGGGGATGATGCTTGAGCAGATGATCATACTGAATTGAACATGCCTTTCTGACTACAGTCCTTAGTAAGGATCTCTTACACAACATAGAGAAAAATTCACAGAAAAGCTCCACAATTTCATCTGAGATTCAAAAAATTAAATCCCCAAGTTTGCATAGAAACTCTACAAAAGAGGTTTCTTTGATCCATGAGGACAAGGTATTACCAAAGCCAGACAGATCCCCTGGAGAAGCCAACTGATCTCCAGTGAATGCTTACTTAAGTCCCCAGAAACAACACATCACAGTAGGGACATGGGGCTGAAACATAAACTGAACACTATGGAATACTATAAAAACTTTCCTAGCATAGCAGAGGATGTGACCAGTTCATGCCTTTCCTGAGACCAAAAAAAAAAAAAAAAAAAATTCCATAAATACTGTAAAGATGGGACATTAATAGAAACATAGTCCTGCAGACCCATTTGAACATTCCCAAAACAATTTCATAAAATTGCAATAGCTGTATGAGTCATGAGTGTGTACCACTAAGTCTTCTATTTTCTCATGAGTTGAAGCAGCCTCCTATCAGAAAGGTACAGCACCTGCGATGAACAAAACTCAGCTTGATTTTGTGTTCCCTGCCTGAGTTCATTCAATTCATGTGAAGCACATTTCTGGGACAGTTAGGCAAGACTTTGTCCTCACTCATAAATTTCACTTTTTTCATCACTTCTCTGTCCTCTGAAAATTTGGAACCAAATGAAATGTCCAAAATCAAATTAAGTACTGAGTCATGCTACAATACAGCTTAGTAGTAGAGCGCATGCCTAGAATATGTGAAGCCCTGAGTACCACCCCCATTGCCAAAAAAGAAAAAACAAAAATCAGGTGAAATTAATTACTGTATCAGACATGCTTGAGCCCCCATGTCCTATGTAATGCATTGTTAACCTTAGCCCTGGTGGCCCTGCTTTTCCCCCTCATAGGAAGTCATATGTTGTCTTGCTATGCACTAGTCACCAGTAGGTACAGATAATTCCCAAATTATACAGATTCCATGTTTCACAAACTGAACTAGATAAGTAAACTCATGAATCAGTATCCTCATCAGCATGCCAACTGGTTGCCTTTCCTGGCCTCTCATTTCATCAGCCCTTACATGGCCTAAACCTAGATGACCTGATGAAACAACACAGAGAATGATGCCTTTGAACCTAATAGAAATGACCTAAGTGCTATTTACTACCAGGTGAACAAGGAACTAATCCTAAAGTACAAGGAACTTATCCTAAATGCATTTAACAACTAGTATGACATCACTCATCCTACAATGACAAGAATTAAAAAGTAATTCACATTAATGAGCTTAACTAAGATTCTTCAGAGAATGTCCTTAAGTAGACAGTCCTCAGAAGATGAGTGCTGACCCAGGATCCTTGAAACACAAAAACCCTGATACAACCTATACAGTGCCTCTGAGACTGTCAGAACAGAATTCTCTGGATTATTAGAAACAATTCACTGTAATATCTCCTGTCTGATCCTTAAGTTTTTATACTTTAAGTAGTATTTTCTCACCTGGATGGTAAAATGCAAAATGTTTATAATTTATCTTATTCTATTCTTTTACTAGTAAAATAACTTGATTAGGAACAGGCTTTATTAAGGCAATGGCCACAATAATGTTTTATTTCAGCTCTACAAAGCCATTAGTAGTAAATCATATCTAAAGAATTGCTGAATATGTCATTCAATGCCACTTCTGGAAAAATCCACTCATAACCCAGCCTTAAGAAGTATAGATTAAATGACTTTTGTTTAATAAAATTAGATTTAAAATGTTAGAAATGTATCTACTGATGAATAATCAAGATAGAGTTGGTGCAATTAAACTTATTCAGAGAAATGACTCACCTGACAGTATGTACTAACATAACACTCCACTGAAACTCTCCTTTATCAATTGTCATTATAATGGAGTATCTTTTTTCTTTTTTGGCAAAAGTAGAAATTAGATCACCATGGAAATAAAAACACTATAAATTATGATTTTCTAAGTAAAATGACTTAAAGTTTACAACATTCAGGAGTAGGAGCAACTGAGATTGGTGCAGAGATGGAGGCCTCACATGTACCCAAAGGCATTTGCTTCCTCTATCTAAGATTAAGACTTCTCATAACATTTAAATTGTATTCTTCTAGTGTCTCAGGAGGCTAAAGCAGGAGGATCACAAGTTCAAAGTCAGACTCAGCAACTTAGCAAGACCCTAATCAACTTACCAAGACCTAGTCTCTAAATACACTATATAAAAGGGCTGGGAATGTGGTTTTTGACCCTTGGTTTAATTGCTAGTCCCAAAATAAATAAATAAATAGTATGTTTCTCTTCACAGTACATTCTGTAAGGCCATGTAGAAAAGAACACACTAAGGTTTGTCTGGACATAGGGATGGGAGGGTGTGATATTACAATAGGAGAGACAAGAGGTTCTGAAGTAATGACACTGCTCCATATCATGATTGTGCAGTGGTTACACAGATCTATATGATGCACTGGAATTCAGTGTTCACAGAATTGTACACCAAAGAGTTAATTCTTATGTACAATAATTTTTAAAATAATATTTAAAACACCAGTAATATAAAGTGATTGCACATTCTATTTTTGTGACTGGAATCAGTCTAATATATAACATTACTTACTATTTGGTAGGGGGAGCTCCAGCCATACCCACTGTGGAAGGCAAAATAGCACCACCAAAACTAATCAGGCCCTGACCCCTGGAATGCCAGTTACTTTATATACAGGTGTGATTAAGTTAAGATCCTGAGATCTTAGAGGGTATACTGGATTATATGAAATTTGAAAGCAATCTTGTGTGTGCTTGCAAGAGGGACACTTCTCAATGTGAGAGAGATGCCAGGGTGACTATGGAGGCAGAGATTGGAAGAGGAAGCCCCAAGCCCAGAAATGCTGGTGGCCATCAGAGCTGGGAGGGGCCAGAGGCAGATTCTCCTTACAACCTCAGCACAGATGCAGCCCTCCTGACACCTCACTTCCAGCCCAAAGAAACTGATTTCAACTTCAGGCCTCCAGAATCATGACAGAGAAAAAACACTTCTGTAGCTATAAACTACCAAGTCTGTTATATAAGCAAAAGGAAAACACACACCAACCATGGTGTGGATCCAAAGCTTGAACCTGTCTGGATCTGAGATATTGACCCTGCACACTGTGGCTGGAAGGTGTGTGTGTGTGTGTGTGTGTGTGTGTGTGTGTGAGTGTGTGTGTGTATGTGTGTGTGTTTATTCTTTTGGATAAACTGTCACCTTAGTAAGATAGATCTTTTAGGTGAATAATAACATACCCTCTGTCTTATACCATAAAACGTAGTGATAAAATGTAAGCCACGCTTCCCTCTCACGCCATGACCAGTCTTGGGGGAAGTGGACTAATAAGGAGTCTACTTCCTTCTGCAGGACAGGAGCTAGTGATAATATTGAGGGAAAGAAGGAGAGCCAGTTGAGGAGGAGCCACAGCATTAGCTCCCATTCAGATGTTTTAAATCTAAATTATCTAAAGAATACAAGAACAAACCAATTAGCTGATAACTAACATCCATAACTCAGGCAAGAGGAATTCTCCTCACCACACCAATCATGGTCTCTATTCATTCTTAGTATGAGAGCTCTTAAAATGCACATACCTGGAACTTAGGAAGATGGCGGCGAAGGGAGTGCATCACCCCCATGTACCGCATCACTGTGCCGGAGAATGACGAGTTAGAAAGGCTAAAAGCTATCTTGTTAGGAATTTCCAGCAAAATTGGGGTGCTCCAAAACCTATAGGAAGGATTTCCATCGCACGAGGATCAGCTACGGGGGCTCAAACGCGAGAGATTTGTCCGCACGGAGGGTCACGCTGCTTATTCAGCAAATCACCCCGGCTAGAGTCTGTGCAGCGCGCTGGGAAACGACGAGATAGCAATGCAAAGATACAGCGCTGCGGATTCTGCAGGCTCCTTCCAGCTGTGCAATCACTGTGCTCAGTGCTGAATTCTGGGTTTGAGACGGGGGAAGGAAGCGGTCCAATTCGGTTCTCCACACCGGTCAGACCACAGAGGAAGCCAGCGGCCACCATCTTGGAGAGCTGACATCACCATCCCTGTTTTCGACTGATCGCACCTCATTCAGCCATAGAACAGGTAATTTCAGGCTGCCAATCACCTGCGTCTCGCAGACAAATTACTCAGGCTCAGTACTAAAGAACCTGCGGAAACTGCTTCTTGGAGCCTGCTCCTATCAAAACATACACCGAGCCCTGAGCGGCCGAATTCCGGCTCCCGGAACTGCTCTGGCCCAGGGCTAAAGAACCCGCAGAAACTGCTTCTCGGTCCGGGTCCTGCTGAATACTGTGGAGGTAAATACCAACCGAGCCTTCATAGGCAGTGGCAACAGGATTGAGACGGGGCTTGTGAGGGCCAGTCAGGACTCACCCGTTGATTTGGTCACCCGGCAAAGGGAACGAAATGCTGCCATTCGCATGGGATACCAACATGACAGAGATCTGATGTCATCAGAAAGCGGCGGAGGAGAGAACTTCATCGATACCAGCGGCAACAGAAACAGTTGGTCTCCTGGTAAAGAAAGTGATTCACAAACACCCGAGTCTCTCTCACTTTGTCATCAAGCCAGAGGGGCAGAGCAGAGCCGCCGCCCGCACCCGGAACAGGCCCAGTGACCCGCCAGCGTGGTAGTCACGTCATCCCAATTGGAGGAGGGGCAGAGCAGAGCCACCGCCCGCGCCTGCAAGGTAGGCAGACCTGCGACCAACCGGCGGATCAGGCCCAGCGGCCTGCCGGCATGGTACACACATCACCCCAATTGGAGTAGGGGCAGAGCAGAGCCTTCACCCGCACCCAGAACAGGCCCAGTGACCTGCCGGTGTGGTAGTCACAACACCCCAATTGGAGTAGGGGCAGAGCAGAGCCGCCACACGCGCCCGCAAGGTAGGCAGACCTGCGACCGACCGGCGGAACAGGCCCAGCGGCCTGACATCATGGAAGACACGTCACCCCAATTGGAGGAGGGGCAGAGCAGAGCCACCGCCCGCGCCTGCAAGGTAGGCAGACCTGCAAACGACCAGCAGAACAGGCCCAGAGGCCCGTCAGCGTGGTAGAGAGATCACCCCAATTGGAGGAGGAGCACAGCCACCGCCCACCCCTGCAAGGGAGACTTTGCAACTATACAAGAGTGTTGGGGTTTAAGTGTGCAGAGTTTAGCTCCTTCAGGCCTGACATTTTGCAAGAGCTGTGGCTGTGATTTAGGTTAGCTGAGGCAAACCTCAGCTAGGAGGAGGAAAAGTTCTCTTCCCCTTATCGCAAGTCACAAGTTCTGCATGGTTTGGCCAAGAGGAAGAAGCTTCCTGCATACTTATCCTGGGAACAGTACATTCTGAAGAAACAAATGCATCCTCAGAGGACTAGATAATGTCTACAAAGAACTTTAGGAGGGTACTTATCAAACAAACAGGAACAATTTGAATCTAGCTCTGTGTATCTGCTGAGGCATGATATTTGGACAATGTGGGTAAAGTGTTATTGAAGAATTGCTTGCTTTGTTAGAAGAAGTGTATAAAAGGAACTTGCAAATAAACTTCAGGATGCAGTTGCGATTGCTGCCTTGGCTCTGCATCCCCTGTGTCCCGGTTATTTCGTGACCCTTACCCAGGGACCTGAACGCTCTAGACGTTCACAATTGGCGCCCGAACAGGGACCCTGTTGGATTGTCAGGAAGGGTAAATTATTTTTCTTTATATTACAGGGTGATGGGACAATCTTCATCTTCTCCATTTTTACGTATTCTTAGGCATTAACTTGCTGTCTATGGTATTAACATTTCCCATTCTGATATAGAGAAGTGTCTTAAGGTGGTCAGGGAATGGAATCCCTGGTTCCCGGAGGAAGAATCTATGGATTTAGATAATTGGAAACGGATCCATCACAATGTTGAAAAGGCCATGAGGCAAGATTAAAAAATTCCAATTCGGTTTTGGTCTATCTGGTCTATTTTATATACAATGTTTAAAGCTATAAAGGAAAAAAGATTAACTGGCAACTTACAAAAAGAGTTAGCTCCCTCTTTTTAGATCTCCCTCTGGATGTTAGTGAAAAAGAAGAGTTAATAAAAGATACGCAACAATTGACTCATAATTCTTCACAAAATTCTTCTGATTTAATTGGTACTGCTACGGAAAAGAAAACAAAAATAAAAACAATGATTGATGATCGCTCCATTTCGGAGCAATTCAAACTTGTTATGGAGGAGGTTTTGGGACATCTTAATAAATTAGAAGCTAAAATGGACCCTAAGCCTTTATCGGGAACCAGACCCTCTACCCCTCCGGCCACCAATCCTTTTTTGGCAGCTTCTTTAAAAGCTGTCCAAGAAATGGACTCAAAACCTTCTGACAATGAGGACGAAACTCCTTTCTTTGCTTTTCCTATAATCAGGCCTGATCCAGTTAATGGAATGGCACATCCACCTCGGTATGAGGGAATTGATATTGATCATATTAGCAGATTAAAAAAGGCAGTAACAATGTACGGACCTCAATCTCATTATATAAAAGCATTGCTTAATGCTTTTGCTACTCATTACAATAATTTTGCTCCTGAGGATTGGAAGATTATAAGCCGTGCTCTTCTACAGGAACCTGAATATCTTCAATGGCACATATGGTTTTTAGAAAGATGTGCCACTAAGACTAGAGAAAATGGTAACAATCAAAACCCTGTTATTCGTGCCATAGGATACCCTATGTTACCTGGCACTGGTATGTATGATGACATTCAACATCAAATTAATATTCCTCCTGAGATTCATGAGCAATTGAAGGAAATAACTTTAGAAGCTTGGGACAAAATTAGACCTACTGGAGAACATTATGGCTCATGGACAAAAGTTTCACAAAAACCCAATGAACCTTATGTAGAATTTTTGTCTAGATTAAAATTGACAATTGAACGAACTGTGGTAGGAGAGGCTGCCAGGCAACAATTACTACATTTGCTGGCTTATGAAAATGCTAATGAAGATTGTAAACGAGCCATTTTACCGATTAAAGATACAGGAGATATTCATACATACTTAAAGGTATGCAAAGATATAACATCAGAATCGAGAAAGATGCAATTATTTGCTGAAACCATGACCTCTACATGGCATACTTTGCAGAATACTAATCAAAATTTGGCTAACATGAAGTGTTTTGGGTGTGGCCAAACTGGACATCTGAGGAAAAATTGTAAGCGAAAGAATGATAAGGAAACTAGAGGGCCCAGAATATGTCCTAAATGCAAAAAGGGTAAACATTAGGCTCGAGAATATAGAACAAAAAATGCAGCCACTCTTGCAGTTCAGGGAAACGATCCATCAGGCCGAACCCCAGGCCCTGGACAAATAAACGGGGGCAACCCACAATCTTTTCCCTACAACCCGCAACCCAACATAGTGCCGCCGTGGACATCCCAACCTTAAGTGATTTTGATCTCCAGGGTGATACTATGCCTAAAAGAATACCTACAGGAATATTTGGGCCACTACCTCCAGGGACTTTCGCTTTGCTCACAGGACGCTCCAGCCTTAATGCTAAAGGTATTACTGTCCATTTAGGCATTATTGATGCAAACTATGAAGGAGAAATTCAGATTTTAATGTCTTCTCTTGCTGATGTTCATTTTTCCAAAGGAGAAAAAATTGCCCAACTTCTCTTATTACCTTATCTCCCTATAGGGGATTCCTCTAATCAGAGGCAGAGCGGATTTGGCAATACTGACACACAAAGTATTTTTTAGGCCACGCAAATTACTAAAATGCAACCCCTGATAAAAGTAAAGCTAGGGACTAAAATGATTAATGCTTTAATTGATACAGGATCTAATATTACTATAATAAAAACTCAAGATTGGCAGTCTAATTTTCAGTATCAAATTATACCCTGTCACATTAAGGGAATTAACTCAGCTCCCATCCAAAGTATTGGCCAAACTTTAAACCATATAACTATTCAATCAGAGGACAAACAAATAGCTATTTTAAAACCCTACATCCTAGAAGTTCCTCTTAATATAATCGGAAGGGATATTTTAGAACAATGGGGAGCTTATATTCAATTTTAACCAATTCTAGATGGAGCCACTGAGAATTATGTGAAAATCGGAGGACCCTTTATGGATTGAACAATGGCCCTTAACAAAAGAAAAGTTAGATGCTGCTCACCTGTTAGTCAAGGAACAATTGCAACAAGGTCATATCGAATTTTCTACATCCCCACAGAACTCACCTATATTTGTCATAAAAAAGAAGTCTAATAAATGGAGATTATTGACTGATTTAAGGGAAATGAATAATTCCATGTACCCCATGGGGGCTTTACAACCTGGAATCCCCTCTCCCGCTATGTTACCAAAAGATTGGCATATTGTAGTTATTGATTTACAGGATTGTTTCTTTACTATTCCTGTTCATCCTGTTAATCATAAGCATTTTGCTTTTTCTTTACCGCAAATTAATCATAAAAGACCTCATCTTAGGTATCAATGGAAAGTGTTACCCCAAGGAATGATGAATTCCCCTACAATATGTCAAATTTATGTCAATGCAGCATTAAAACCTATCCGTAAAAATTGGCCTCAGTTATATATTTCTCATTATATGGATGATATTCTCTTTTCAGGACCTGATAAACGGGAACCTAATGACTTATTACAAAAATTGCCAATTTATTTTCAACCTTATAGGTTAATAATTGCCCCTGAAAAGATACAGAAGGAGGATGTCATCAATTACTTGGGATATACAGTTACTAGACAAAAGATAATTCCTCAAAAATTATCAATTAGGAGAGATAATTTAAAAACACTTAATGATTTTCAAAAATTATTAGGGGATATTAATTGGTTATGACCTTCTTTGGGGATACCTACTTATCAATTAAGTCAACTATTTTAATTGTTACAAGGAGATTCTACACTTAATAGCTCTCGTATAATTACTAAAGAAGCCTGTGATGAATTGACCTTTGTAGAACAACGCATTAAAAATGCATTCCTTCAGAGAATAGATCTACAAGCCCCTATTTCTCTTTATATCTTAAATACATTTTAATATCCTACTGCAATTCTGGGACAGCATGAGCTTCCTTTAGAATGAATTTATACAAAACATAGATTCTCCAAAAATATTATGCCATATGCTGACCAGATCGCATTATTAATTGAACAAGGAAGACAAAAAAGTATAACTTTGACGGGTAATGACATTTCTCACATAATTACCCCATTACCTAAAGACCAATGGACTTACTTGGTACAAATGACTGAAATGCTACAAATAGCGTTGGCTGAATATACCGGAAGTATTTCCTATCATTTCCCCAAGGGCAAATTATAGGACATGTTAAAACGTCAACAATTTGTAATCAATAATATTATTAGTGAATATCCTTTAGACAATGTTGTTACTGTATTTACTGATGGATCAAAAACTAAAAATGCTTATTGGACAGAAAATCAATATTGGGTTCAAATAACAAACTATCAATCTGTTCAACAAAATAAATTCTTTGCAATCATTCAAATTTTAAATGATTTTAATAATCAAGACATTAACATTCTTACTAACTCTGCATACACGATGGGAATAATTAAAAATATATTTACTGCAATAGCTTATTCTAATAAACCTACTCTACAAAATCTTTTTCATACTTTACAAAAACTTTTACAAGCTCATAATGCTCGCATATTTATAGATCATATTAGATCACACTCTAAATTACCAGGATTTTTGACATATGGTAATGCTCAAGTAGACAAATTAGTGATGTTCAAAACTCCTCAAGAAGAACATAATCTGTTTCATTCTAATGCCAGACATTTACACATTAAATATAAGATTCCATATAAACAAGCAAAACAAATTATTAAAAATTGCCCAGTTTGTCGACCTTTACATCTTAGGATTATACCTTCTGGAGTAAATCCTAGAGGGATTCAACCTAATGAATTATGGCAAATGGATGTTACACATGTTCCCTTGTTTGGACGTTATTCTTGTGTTCATGTTACTATTGACACATACTCTAAATTTTTGTGGGCTACCGCTCAAATTGGAGAAACCACCCATCATGTTATTCAACACTTAGTGGAAACATTTGCTATTATGAGAATTCCCGCTATGATTAAAACTGATAATAGTCCAGCTTATACTAGTAAAAATTTTAAAGATTTTTGCAAATTATATGATATTGTTCATCTAACTGAAATAAAATATAATCCACAAGGACAAGCTTTAATAGAACGTGTACATGCTACACTTAAAACACAAATTAAAAAATTAAAAAGGAAAAAAATGACAGATTTAAATATGCACTTGTTTAGACATTTACAAAATCAACCTAAAGCATTGTTACATCAAGCCTTATTTATTTTAAATTTTCTTAATCTTCCACAAGGAGAAATATTCACAAGAGCAGAACGACATTTTGAGCAAAAAACCTTAGAAACAGTTCATGAACCAATTTGGATAAAAATTGCAGCAGATGCTGAATGGCAGCCAGGGATTTTATTTTATAGAGGAAAGGGTTATACTTATGTTTCAACAGAAAATGGACACCGGCAGTGGCTCCCAGGGTGGTGGATCCAGACCCATCACAATCAGAATGGCACCAAGGGGGGCACCCTATCCACTACCCCAGCCGAGGAATCAAGATCCTGAGCTTGATGTTTCAGTGGCAGCAATGGCGCGTCTTCATCTTGGGGCCCAACGTCATCGACGTCTTAATTTCTCTCCCTTACCTACGTGGGGTCAAATTAAAAAGCTGAGTGGGGAAGGGCAGAAGGTGCTGCAACGAACAGGGAAGAATTGCACCCCAGAAAATTTATTTCTGGCCATGTGTGCATTATTGACAGTGTCTTCCGCTTCTGAGGTACAAAATAATAATACTCACTATTGGGCCTATATTCCCAATCCACCTTTGCTGGAACCTGTTACTTGGGGTGACATGGATATTACATTATATACTTCTCCTGCTCTTTTATCTCCCCCTTGGAACAATTTAACATATATGAATATTAATGATGGAACACCATTTAATTTTACTTATAAGAATAATAACAGTAAACCTATATGCTTGGGTGTTCCTCCTTGCTTGCAATTAGATTGGTAACATTGGATACTAGTTGGAAATTGGAGTAATAGTTCTCGAACACGTTTACAATGGTTGTCTGCATGGTCCGTCAATATGACCTGGGATAATATAACTGAACAAAAATATCCTATGTTCCCTGAGTGCCCCGATTTTACTTATCAGGACTTAAGATACTCCCCTTTCATATGGCAGGGATGTTTAAGCAAATTTGGGAAGATATTTCAGAATATTATCATGTGGGGTCCTTACGGGATGTTCTTAAAAAATTGTTCAGAATGGAATATTACTGCTTGTGATTTATCTTCTACATACAGAATCCCGCCGAAAGAGAGATGGAATGAAACCATTCGGAACGATAAATTGATGGCCTGGGGTGATGGCAGAATTGCTGATCCACGCTTGGCTTCAGTGCAGTACCCTCATCATTTACAAACACATTTACGGAAAATTGCTGCTGCAACTAAACCTGTAACTTTGTCTAATGGCTCTTTCTCTGGGACTAGTCAATCAGCTGCTTCTTATAATTTTACTGTATTTAAAGAATATAATATAACCACATGTGTGCCCATGCCATACCTGTTCTTAATTGGAAATGTTACTTTTGATGAGGGAATTTTATGATTTAATTGTAAATTGTATACCTGTATTAATACATCTGTTTCTATTCCTCCTGGTTATTCCATTGTGCTGTTACAACAGCGCTCTCACATTTGGCTTCCTGTAAATCTACAAAGACCAGGATCCCAAGATCCTGTAAATACTTTGGTTTTGGAATTTTTTAGACAATTGTTAAAACGTACTAAACGGTTTGTGGGAGTTGTTGTTGCTGTAATTCTAAGTCTTATTGCAATGACTACAGTTGCTACAGTTTCAGGGATAGCTTTACATACTTCTTTACAAACAAAACAGTTTGTTGAGGAATGGCACAAAGATTCGCATGAGTTATGGCTATCCCAGACTCAAATTGATTCTAGACTTCAAACTCAAATAGATATTTTAAAACAGACAGTTAATTGGTTAGGAAAAAAGATACTCACCTTAGAACAAGAAATTAGATTAAAATGTGACTGGAATTCAACTTCTTTCTGTATAACTAAAGTACATTATAATCAAAGCTTGCATGAATGGAGTATCATACAAAATTATCTCGAAGGTAATGATACAGCTCAATTAATGATTGATTCTTTACAAAAGGATATATTTGAAATTTTTGGCAAAGGGTTTCAACATGATGATGCTGCACAAATAGCTGAATTGTTTTTAAAACAGTTAGAGGGATTAGATCCCAAAGGAATTGCTCAAAATCTTACCCATACGGCTGGAGGAATGGGAACAGTGTTATGCTTAGTTATTATCCTGTTTATAATTACATATTGTATGTGCATAAGACCATCTCAAAATGCTATATTAACTTTGTGGAAAGCTGTTTTAGAAAAGCAAAAGAAAAAACAAGGAATTGTTGGGGTTTAAGTGTGCAGAGTTTAGCTCCCTCAGGCCTGACATTTTGCAAGAGCTGTGGCTGTGACTTAAGTCAGCTGAGGCAAACCTCAGCTAGGAGGAGGAAAAGTTCTCTTCCCCTTATCGCAAGTTACAAGTTCTGCATGGTTTGGCCAAGAGGAAGAAGCTTCCTGCATACTTATCCTGGGAACAGTACATTCTAAAGAAACAAATGCATCCTCAGAGGACTAGATAATGTCTACAAAGAACTTTAGGAGGGTACTTATCAAACAAACAGGAACAATTTGAATCTAGCTCTGTGTATCCGCTGAGGCATGATATTTGGACAATGTGGGTACAGTGTTATTGAAGAATTGCTTGCTTTGTTAGAAGAAGTGTATAAAAGGAACTTGCAAATAAACTTCAGGATGCAGTTGCGATTGCTGCCTTGGCTCTGCATCCCATGTGTCCCGGTTATTTCATGACCCTTACCCAGGGACCCGAATGCTCTAGACGTTCACACAAGAGCAATATAAATATATAGGGGGAAAATTTCAAAAACACAACAGTTTCACC
The DNA here is from genome assembly GCF_047511675.1 of Marmota flaviventris. Taxonomy (NCBI): domain Eukaryota; kingdom Metazoa; phylum Chordata; class Mammalia; order Rodentia; family Sciuridae; genus Marmota; species Marmota flaviventris. The sequence continues at coordinate 34,075,638 of NC_092499.1, read as the reverse complement.
AAGCAGAAAGAAACGCGAGCAGTATGAAAAGACAAGGAAAGAAAGGACCACAAGCAATGCAGGTCAACTCAACTTTAGAAGAGGTAATAGCTGCAGCAGATGGAATGTCAGATAAAGAATTCAGGATATACATGCTTCAGATGATCTGGAGTCTCAAGGAAGACATTAGACAGCAAAATGAGACAATGAAAGATCACTTTGACAATGAATTACATAAACAAATCCAAGAAGCAAAAGATCAACTATACAGGAAGATAGAGGTTATAAAAAACAAACAGAAATCCTAGAAATGCAGGAAGCAATAAACCAACTTAAAAACTCAATTGAGAATACTACCAGAAGAGTAGAACACTTAGAAGATAGAACATCAGACAATGAAGACAAAGTATTTCAACTTGAAAAGAACATAGACAGCTCAGCAAGACTGTTAAGAAACCATGAGCAGAACATCCAAGAAATATGGGATAACATAAAGAGACCAAACTTAAAGAGTCATTGGGATACAGGAAGGTATAGAGGTCCAAACCAAAGGAATGAGGATTCTATTCAATGAAATAATACGAGAAAACTTCCCAGACTTGAAGAATGAAACAGAATCCCAAATCCTAGAAGCCTACAGGACGCCGAATGTGCAAAATCATAAGAGATACACACCTAGACACATTATAATGAAGGTGCCCAACATACAGAATAAGGAGAGAATTTTAAAAGCTACAAGAGAAAGGAAGCAGATTACATTTAGGGGTAAACTGAAGGTGAAAGGTTGGGAAAAATCATATCACTCATATGGGCTTCGGAAACAAGCAGGAGTGTCCATACTCATATCAAATAAAATAGATTTCAAGCCAAAGTTAATCAAAAGGGATAAAGAGGGACACTACATACTGCTCAAGGAAAACATACACCAACAAGACATAATAATCATAAATATATATGCCCCAAACATTGGTGCAGCTATGTTCATCAAACAAACTCTTCTCAAGTTCAAGAGTCTAATAGACCACCATACAATAATCATGGGAGACTTCAACACACCTCTCTCACCACGGGACACATCTTCCAAACAAAAGTTGAATAAGGAAACTATAGAACTCAATAACACAATTAATAACCTAGACTTAATTGACATATATAGAATATACCACCCAACATCAAGCAGTTACACTTTCTTCTCAGCAGCACAGGGATCCTTCTCAAAAATAGACCATATATTATGTCACAGGGCAACTCTTAGACAATATAAAGGAGTAGAGATAATACCATGCATCTTATCTGATCATAATGGAATGAAACTGAAAATCAACAATAAAAGAAGGAAGGAAAAATCATGCATCACTTGGAGAATGAACAATAGGTTACTGAATGATCAATGGGTTATAGAAGACATTAAGGAGGAAATTAAAAAATTCTTAGAGATAAATGAAAACACAGACACAACATATTGGAATCTATGGGACACATTGAAAGCAGTTCTAAGAGGAAAATTCATTGCTTGGAGTTCATTCCTTAAAAAAAGAAAAAAAAAAAAAAACAACAAATAAATGATCTCATACTTCATCTCAAAATCCTAGAAAAAGAAGAGCAAAACAACAGCAAAAGAAGTAGAAGGCAAGAAACAATTAAAATCAGAGCTGAAATTAATGCAATCGAAACAAAAGAAAAAATTGACAAAACTAAAAGTTGGTTCTTTGAAAAAATAAATAAAATCGACACACCCTTAGCCATGCTAATGAAGAGAAGAAGAGAGAGAACTCAAATTACTAGCATATGGGATGAAAAAGGCAATATCACAAAAGAAACTTCAGAAATACAGAAGATAATTAGAAATTATTTTGAATCCTTATACTCCAATAAAATAGAAGATAGTGAAGGCATCGATAAATTTCTTAAGTCATAGGATCTGCCCAGATTGAGTCAAGAGGATATAGACAACCTAAACAGACGAATACCAATTGAGGAAATAGAAGAAACCATCAAAAGACTACCAACTAAGAAAAGCCCAGGACCGGATGGGTATACAGCAGAGTTTTACAAAACCTTTAAAGAGGAACTAACACCAATACTTTTCAAGCTATTTCAGAAAATAGAAAAAGAGGGAGAACTTCCAAATCCCTTCTACGATGCCAACATCACCTTGATTCCTAAACCAGACAAAGACACTTCAAAGAAAGAAAACTACAGACCAATATCTCTAATGAACCTAGATGCAAAAATCCTCAATAAAATTCTGGCGAATTGGATACAAAAACATATCAAAAAAATTGTGCACCATGATCAAGTAGGATTCATCCCTGGGATGCAAGGCTGGTTCAATATACAGAAATCAATAAATGTTATTCACCACATCAATAGACTTAAAAATAAGAACCATATGATCATCTCAATAGATGCGGAAAAAGCAGTCGACAAAGTACAGCATCCCTTTATGTTCAAAACTCTAGAAAAACTAGGGATAACAGGAACAAACCTCAATATTGTAAAAGCAATCTATGCTAAGCCTCAGGTTAGCATCATTCTGAATGGAGAAAAATTGAAGGCATTCCCTCTAAAATCTGGAACAAGACAGGGATGCTCTATCACCACTTCTGTTCAACATAGTTCTCGAAACACTGGCCAGAGCAATTAGACAGATGAAAGAAATTAAAGGCATAAAAATAGGAAAAGAAGAACTTAAATTATCACTATTTGCAGGTGACATGATTCTATACCTGGCAGACCCAAAAGGGTCTACAAAGAAACTATTAGAGCTAATAAATGAATTCAGCAAAGTGGCAGGATATAAAATCAACACGAATAAATCAAAGGCATTCCTGTATATCAGTGACAAATCCTCTGAAATGGAAATGAGGACAACCACTCCATTCACAATATCCTCAAAAAAAAATAAAATACTTACTTGGGAATCAACTTAACAAAAGAGGTGAAAGACTTATACAATGAAAACTACAGAACCCTAAAGAGAGAAATAGAAGATCTTAGAAGATGGAAAAATATATCCTGTTCATGGATAGGCAGAACTAACATCATCAAAATGGTGATATTACCAAAAGTTCTCTATAGGTTTAATGCAATGCCAATCAAAATCCCAATGGCATTTCTTGTAGAAATAGAGAAAGCAATCATGAAATTCATATGGAAAAATAAAAGACCCAGAATAGCAAAAACAATGCTAAGCAGGAAGTGTGAATCAGGCGGTATAGTGATACCAGACTTCAAACTATACTACAGAGCAATAGTAACAAAAACAGCATGGTACTGGTACCAAAACAGGCGGGTGGACAAATGGTACAGAATAGAGGACACAGAAACCAATCCACAAAACTACAACTATCTTATATTTGATAAAGGGGCTAAAGGCATGCAATGGAGGAAGGATAACATCTTCAACAAATGGTGCTGGGAAAACTGGAAATCCATATGCAACAAAATGAAACTGAATCCCTTTCTCTTGCCATGCACAAAAGTTAACTCAAAATGGATCAAGGAGCTTGATATCAAATCAGAGACACGGCGTCTGATAGAAGAAAAAGTTGGCTACGATCTACATAGTGTGGGGTCGGGCTCCAAATTCCTCAATAGGACACCCATAGCACAAGAGTTAATAACTAGAATCAACAAATGGGACTTACTCAAACTAAAAAGTTTTTTTCTCAGCAAAAGAAACAATAAGAGAGGTAAATAGGGAGCCTACATCCTGGGAACAAATCTTTACTCCTCACACTTCAGATAGAGCCCTAATATCCAGAGTATACAAAGAACTCAAAAAATTAGACAATAAGATAACAAATAACCCAATCAACAAATGGGCCAAGGACCTGAACAGACACTTCTCAGAGGAGGACATACAATCAATCAACAAGTACATGAAAAAATGCTCACCATCTCTAGCAGTCAGAGAAATGCAAATCAAAACCACCCTAAGATACCATCTCACTCCAGTAAGATTGGCAGCCATTATGAAGTCAAACAACAACAAGTGCTGGCGAGGATGTGGGGAAACGGGTACACTTGTACATTGCTGGTGGGACTGCAGATTGGTGCAGCCAATTTGGAAAGCAGTATGGAGATTTCTTGGAAAGCTGGGAATGGAGCCACCATTTGACCCAGCTATTCCCCTTCTTGGTCTATTCCCTAAAGACCTAAAAAGAGCATGCTACAGGGACACTGCTACATCGATGTTCATAGCAGCACAATTCACAATAGCAAGACTGTGGAACCAACCTAGATGCCCTTCAATAGACGAATGGATAAAAAAAATGTGGCATTTATACACAATGGAGTATTACTCTGCATTAAAAAATGACAAAATCATAGAATTTACAGGGAAATGGATGGCATTAGAGCAGATTATGCTAAGTGAAGCTAGCCAATCCCTAAAAAACAAATGCCAAATGTCTTCTTTGATATAAGGAGAGTAACTAAGAACAGTGTAGGGACGAAGAGCAGGAGAAGAAGATGAACATTTAACAGTGATGAGAGGTGGAGGGAAAGGTAGAGAGAAGGGAAATTGCATGGTAATGGAAGGAGACCCTCAGGGTTATACAGTGGAGGAGGTAGAGAGAGAGGAGGGGAGGGGAGGAGAGAGGTGGGGAGGGGGGAGGGTGGAGGATGGGAAAGGCAACGGAGCACAACAGACACTAGTATGGCAATTTGTAAGTCAATGGATGTGTAACTGATGTGATTCTGCAATCTGTGTATGGGGTGAAGGTGGGAGTTCATAACCCACTTGAATCAAAGTGTGGAATATGATATGTCAAGAAATTTGTAATGTTTTGAACAACCCACAATAAAATATTAAAAAATTAAAAAAAAAATGCCAAATGTCTTCTTTGATATAAGGAGAGTAACTAAGAACAGAGTTGGGACAAAGAGCATGAGAAGAAGATTAACATTAAACAGGGATGAGAGGTGGGAGGGAAAGGGAGAGAGAAGGGAAATTGCATGGAAATGTAAGGAGACCCTCAGGGTTATACAAAATTACATACAAGAGGAAGTGAGGGGAAAGGGAAAAATAATACAATGGGGAGAAATGAATGACAGTAGAGGGGGTAGAGAGAGAAGAGGGGAGGGGCGGCGAGGGGAGGGGGGATAGTAGAGGATAGGAAAGGCAGCAGAATACAACAGACACTAGTATGGCAATATGTAAATCAATGGATGTGTAACTGATGTGATTCTGCAATCTGTATACGGGGTAAAAATGGGAGTTCATAACCCACTTGAATCAAAGTGTGAAATATGTTATATCAAGAAATATGCAATATTTTGAACAACCAACAATAAAAATTTAAAAAATAAAATAAAATAAAAATGCACATACCTTTGACCAGAAGTTGGAGAATTAGGGAATTTCTTATTTATACAGCTTCTTTACTTTATTGATTCATCAACATCACTAGAAGATATAATTTTAAAAGAAATTTATGATAATAATGTTTGATTCAGCATGGACATGAAGAAAAGAGAGCTTTGTAGTGAGCTATATGTGAATTTGCCACTAACCCTATTCTTTTTGTAACCCACTAGTAAGAGTTGAGTAAAGCAGTAGGAAAATACATATAAATTTTTTTTCACATATACTAAAATTAAAGGTAAAATATCAACAAATTTAAATGTTCAGAAATAAATATAACTGTATTTATAAAATGGAGCTTTATCAAAAGAAGAAGTAGATAAATGTAAATAAATAGGATTCTTCAAAATAAATTTTGTTTTGTACAATTCTGATTTATAACAGGATGTTTTAGGATGAATATAGATAATAAAGTGATTACATAGTGAAGAATATAATATATCTACTCTCTTCCATAATAACTTTTTGTGTTTGACAAAAACAGGTAAAATCTATTTATTTGACAGAAATCCCTAATGCAGTATAATAAACAATATGCCTTATACTGTGTATTAGATATCTAGACTTATTCATCCTCTATATGTACTTCTCTGTATTTTTTGAACAAATTAGAAACAAATTTTGTGGGTACAGAATTATCAATTTTATATATTTTATATTGTAAATATTTTCTGTGTTTGGTGTGTTATGTTTTCTAATCTGAAAAATAACCTATGCAATATCTAAAGCGTTAAAGGCCAGCAATAACAGGGATTATGATATTGATCACAAGGGATTATTTATATGAGAGGAGTCTAAACAGCAGGTGTAAATTCATCTTCAAAATCTGGATTTCAAGGCAAAACAGCTCTAATTCCCTTTATGAATCTGTTAACTACAGCTGCAGGATTGCTGATCACATGGAGATATCTGGAGTTGGGGATTCCTTCCCCCATGCCTTCCCTTCACATCTCTTCACACATCTTTCCAATTTTTATTATGTATATGTATATGAAAACATCAAGCTATACACCTTAACTATACACAAAAAAAATGGTGAAAAAATATTTAGAAAAAAATTATTAAGCACCTGGGTCATAATGTACCTAAATTTCTTATTACATACTAACACGCTATTTGACACTTGCAAACAATATGGCAAAAGCATTCTGGAAAGTCTGTGGTAAGGGAAACAGGTGGGGCTCAGCCCAGTGGCAGGTTTGAGTACAGGCTGCAGGTGTCTGGGAAGCATTGTGTACTGGCTGCACAGAAGTAGATAGCTGTGTCTCCATGTTGGGTGACTGTGATGTTCAGGGAGAAGTGTTTGGCTGTCTTATCCAACACAACAATGAATCTTTGGATTTGATTTATCTCCCTATTTGAACGAATGTCTATGATGAGCTGGGGACCTTTTCCAGCTTCTTGCTTATACCAAGGAAAGTAGATCAAAGCACTGTCTGAATAAGTACAGTTGATAACAGCGCTGTCTCCCTCCTGGACACTCAGGGTAGAAGGACGCTGCTCCACCTTCTCTCCTTGGCTCACACCTGGGAAAGAAAAAGAAAACAAGAAGTTGGGTCATTACTCTCCAGAATTTTATTTTTCTGCAGGACATTCAGGAGATCTAAATAAACCAAATCATCTCCCTGAACATTAAAAGAACATTCAGTAGTATACTCTATTATCCCCCAATCCTCAACTCACAGCTCAGCTGTAGCCACAAGAACATGAATAAAGAATAAATCACTGTCTTCATTATTCTTCCTTTAGACCACAGATATCTCTAGCCAGGAGAGCTCCTTCTGTTATTAGGTTGTCACTTCTTTTCCTCTAACAATTATAATAGTGGCTTCTCTTATTGCCTACCCAGCCAATAAGAAAAAGGCTTCTGACTTCAGCCTATGCATTCAGAAACTACCATAAAGAACGCTCCATCTCTTCTGCACCAGTTTGGGTAGACTGCCCCCTTGTGGTCTCATCCTTAACTACTGAACTCCCTAGTAAAATGGTCTTTCCTTTCCCCATGAGGAATTCAGACACATAAAAATGGCAATAGGTCTAATAAAGTAGGCATCAGACAAGAAATTTAATGAACAGTTAGTATGTAGAAATCAAGGTTGATGTTTGTGCACACTACTGAGACATTATTAATAAATTGGAAAGTGATAGATGCTGCTGGTGTTGATACAACCATGGGCTGACTTGACAAGTTTGAAATCAAGGAAGCTCTCTGGTAAATGAAGGAACACTCAGTACTTTCCCTTTCAGCAAAATCTTCCTCCAAGATATGTCTATGACAAATAAAAACTCTTCATCAAAGGAACTTGTAAGCCAAAGAACAGAAAGACAGAAGACCACTGAATATTAGAAATGCACATCATGTCAGACTCTGCTGCTCCAAGCCTGGTCCTGCCCATAACTTACCATTCCCAGAAAAGGGGTAGTACCAAAGTCAAACTGTGTCATCTTCCCTTACTAAAGGTGCCTGGGATAAAAAGTAAAGGTCAACTGTTAATTGTAAAGGAACACAGCATATATTCTTGAGTCATTAATACTCCAACTTCAAAAACAGGTGGACAGATTGGGTTGAATTGCAATGAGAAATTTGACATGCTTAAGAAACATTCTCCTATTTCTGATGGCTTCTACTCTGCAAATTCCTAAGAGAAAGAGAAAAGATCCTCAAAAACCATCAAACTACAGATTCAAAATATACAACCACACATAAGATTATTCTTAATGTGACTTTATCTTCTTCTATCAAAGTGGATTATTGTCCATAAATGCAATAACTGTCTTATTTTTTTTTTCAGAGTAGAAATTAGAAGTTTATTAAAGGACAGCAGAAAAGACTTCTCCCGGAGGAAGAAGGGGACCCAAGAGGTGGAATCTGTGGAAGGGATGTTGTCTCCCCTTTTTATAGTTCTTTCAGTGATGGAATGTAGGTGGGAAGGACCCAGGGGTGGGACACAGGTGGGCCAAAGAAGTAATCTGGTCAGGAAGGACTTCTGAGTCAGCACCTTTTTGCTGGGGGCTGTTCATTAACATTTCTTTGAGGTGGACTTTGGCCTAGGGCCTTTTCGGGACTTCCATGAGTTGTCCTGTGTTTTCCCTGAGTCATTCTCCACACGGCCTCCATTTTAGATTTCACTCGATATTAGACCCAATTTACCTAACTACACTGACTACCTAACTTTAAATCTGGCTTCATTCCCCCCTCTAATTTGGGAACTCCTTACTGCTGTAAGGAAGGGGGGCGAATAAGATCTTTCTGGCTTCTTCAGGCTGAAAAGGGACGATGTGGGGCAAGCAGTTTGGAGTCCCCCTTTAAAAATTGGGTCTATCGAGTGGTCCATGATAGACGTCTGATTGAGAAGTAATAGGCTGGAGGGCCATTTGAGTGATGGATGGTCTATAAGAGAAACAAGAATTCATTAGTACTGGAACCATATCCATGCAGCAATAAATGCCATACCACAGGAATATGCCAATGAGTATGATGGCAAAGACAAAGACTAACAATGTTTTCCACCAGGAAGTACCAAGAACCAGGAGCTAAGATATTGTTTCCATGACAAAGTTGCTGAGGACATGGCTTCTATCTGAGCATGTAAATCTTTAAGGACATTTGTCACATTGCCAGAAATGTCAGGGATGTAAACACAACATTTAACTTTTGGGCTACAGACGTTCTTTCCCTTAAGATATAGTTTAATAATTTAATGTCATCTGATCTTGCAAAATCCTTTTACTAGTGTGACCTCTGTGTCTAATAGAGAAATCTTTAATTCTGTTACTTAGGGCTGGATAACCATACTTGCAAACACTAAGCCTACCTGTGTAAGTTAGAAATAAAGGCCTTAAACTAAAAACTACTCTGGCAGTTCCTTTTGATAGTTATCAGGCATTCCTGTCTGAGAATCTCTTTTGTAGCCTCCAGTTTACTTATTTTTGGAAGTTACATTTAACTATTATTATTGTTTAAAATGTCCAGGAACAGCTGTGCTTTGGCTTTGACTGTCTTTGCTAAGTGTTTAAGATGAAGCAAGTCAAACTGACTTTTGTTTCTATCTATTGTTAACAGTCAGCTGAGTTTCCCTGGGAGTCCTCAGGAACTTCACAACAGCTTCTCAGTTCAGCTAGTGCCATTTGCGCTGCTAGTGCCATTTGCACTGGGATGGGTCCAGGCCTTGCTTGACCATGTGTCTTCCCTTGGAAGCATCAGGGATGTCTCCCTTTTCTGATGACCCTCCTCTTCACAGCAAAGGCACTGATTGGCTTTCTGTCCTCCACTGGTCTCATTAATCTCCCTGATCGGGAGGTTATGTGGCCTAGAGTTGCAGAGCCCTTTGGAGAAGTCCCCTATTCCCTGATTCAGACTGACTCAGAGGGCAAGAGCCAAATTTTTAATTTTAAAACTTAATCTTAAACATCCAGCAAATAAGTTAACAGCCTTATATTAAGAGCACTGGGCTTTAATGTCTATCTCTCTATCCTGTAGGTGATAACTCCTTATCTTATGTTGACCCAGGTTGTGTTCTTAAAGCAGTACCTCTTTAAAACATTAACAGGCAATCCTTAAACCATCTATGAGAAAACTACAAAACAAAACTAACTAGGGTAAAAACATATTTAGCTTATATAATAGCTACCTTGAATTCTGGCAGGGTTATACATCATAATTCCCTGTTTGAGATCCTAGTAATCTTGGCAAAAAACTACTTTTGGACACAACTTTAACTGTACTGAAATCTGGCCTACTTCTTTCATAGTCACTTTCACATGTAGTGAGATGGGACAGAGCCTTATCTCAAGTAAGGCAGGGCTCTTCATAAATCTTAAGTACTGTAGTTCTGAAACTGATCTTTGCTTTTTAAACATCATTTTACAAAGTCTACATAAATTGTTGTGAACTTGAGCAAACACAACATAATATCACACCTAAAACATGAATTAAAGAAAAGCTGAAAGCTTTTAACCTTTTGTAGAAAAGTAGTAATGTACTTTTGTGTTTTGCAATAAAACCTTCACACAGATTAGGCTCATTAACTTAAAAATACATTTAAATTGTATCTCAGTGTAAAAAGTAACATAGAACTTTACATATCTTATTGATAACAAGTCCAGTTATAGAACACAAATGATATAAATAAATCAACATGTTTTTCTTTTTAAATCTAAAATTACCATACAATTTTAGAACACCAGCTTGATATAATGCTCTTTCTAAAGCTTCTACCTTACAGACTTGTATACCTGGAAGATATGGACACATTAACACCACAATTACATTGATGTTTTTATATTAACCAAGTTTAGCTTTTAAAGAAATAACATAGCACAATTCTCTAAAACAACAGCACTTGTTTGACCAGCTGTTTAATTTCTTTAAGATTACTTGCTCAAAAACTTACACTTATAAGCAACTTACACAGATCTTTTTATATCATTTACTGAAACCCTCTTAATCATATAGACTCTTATCCAGAAACACATTTTCCCTCTATTAAATCCATATCTAGAACCTTCTAGTTTCTCTTTTTTATCTGTTAACCTCCTTCTGTTCACATTTTGAAACAATACTTGTAAATTTTTGAATTTAAGCAGATTTAACATTTTATTAGGGCCTTTTTGAACATCTAGAAAAACTTATAAGCTTAATTTTAAAGACATCTTTACTTTCATCTGTTTACCAAATTTAAACTGAACCATTTGAATCACGTGAATCAAAAGATATTTGGATCCATTTTTTAATTTTTTATGAGCGCTCCTCATCTGTCAATTGTCATATCCCTGCATGATATAGACATACACACAGACATACCGACATACAACACGTAACACAAGTGTAACACAACACAATAGTAAAGGCCTTGTAGCTTTTTCAGGTGAAATCTCATTGCAATGTTTAAAAAAAAAACTCCAGTTGATCAAAAATAGAACTTATCAGAAAAACATTAACTTGTCTGTAGGATTAAAATCATGAGCTCAAAAAAAAAAAATACAGAATCTAAGAAAGAGCAAAAGTCCTAGAAAAAAGATGACTGGCCAGTAATTAGTAAATCCCATACAACTTACTCTTTGGTTTAATCTAGTTTGAGTGCCCATAAAAAGACACCTTTACTCTTTTTTTTTTTCTTGGGCCTCAGATCTGTCTCCTACTGATTGCTCCAGGCTTCTTCTATTTGCATATCAACTTAAGTCCTGGCTGAGGTCTGGAAGGAACTGGGAAAACTGGAATTCTGAGCAGAAACCTCATGCCTAAGGCATTTTAACCATAAGTCACAATTTTCAGGTTTGGATGTTGAAAATTATGATACAAGTTTAAGATACAATTTACAAAATTTCATACCTTTACATTTTCCTACACTAGAAAAACTTGCTCACACAAAACTGAAAATAGGATCTTTCTTGATAATATAAAAGCCACCATCAGAAGAAATTCCTTTAGGATCATTAAGTCACTTCCTTTGTTCTGAAGTTCCTATAGTATTAAGTTACATTAAATCATTTGAAAAAAATCTTAAAATAGAACCACACACTACCATGTATATCCAAAATTAAGCTTTAAAAATTTAAGACTGTTGCTATTCAATGTTATTTCAATAAGCCAGACCAACGTTCCAATTTAACATTTTTTTCCTAAATCTTACACACTGGAGGGGGAACAGATACCATATCATAATTTACTATCCTTGCCCAAGTTAATGCACTGGTACACCTAGTGAAATCTTCTCAGGCTACCCAGTTCAAAATAAAACTAAATGATTGGGAGTTACTTGCCAACTTGGAAGTAGAGTTCTTTTAATTTTCTATCCTAAGTATTTAAGTTCTCCAGCATGAATTATCTGAAATCACAAACTAAACAATTACCTAACCCCAACTTTTAACTGCAAGATTATGCAATGCTTCAAACTCATTTAGATACCAGATGTTACAATAAAAAAAATCATCTTTTAGACACACATTTAGCCAAGATCATCCCCAAGAAACAATCTATAATAACCTTTAAAATAGAGAGACCAGATAAGAGAAAAATCTCTCCAGGTTTTTAACTTCCATTTAATTATGACTCATATCAGTGGCACCATAGATTTCCCCATGAGTGGACCAGATGTTTTCACAGAGGGGCAACTATAGGTGTAAAATCAAGGGTCTCAGTGTGACTGACTTTACTGCATTCAGTGTCCCTTCTTTTTAAGTGGACAGAGATGGAGCAATCCTTACAGTGCAGGGAAGAATGAGGAAATTCCCCAAAGCAAAAATGGCTCTGGCAGCTGCTGGGAATCCTCAGTTTCCCATTTACTTACAGGATTAGCTCCTTTGGATAGATCCAATCCCAGGCAATCTGGCATATCTCCTAACTTTCCAGTAGAGTCAGTTTTTATCTGCCTTAGGTCTTGAAGGGGGAAGGGGGTATGTACTTTGATCGGCCCAAATTTTTCTCCTGATTCTTTTTCCACAGTGAGTCCAAGATTTTTTCTCTTCATGGCAGATATCATAGCTAAGTCTACTTTACACTGTTGGCATAATTTAGGATTTTCCCTTAGAGCAAAGAAAATCTGAACATACAGCACCTCACACCATTTCCTTTTTTGTAAATTTTATCAAACTGTAAAATTGTATTAAAATTGATATTTCCCTCTGGTGGCCAGGTTTCTTCAGAGTTTGTATTGAGGCTAGGCCAAGAAAATGAGGTGCTTTTTCTTGAGCGTCTGAGGTTCAAATTTATCCCAATTTTTCAATACGCAGGCTAGTGGTGCACCTGGCATATTGGAGAGAGAGAAGCTCCCATCTGAGTGAGAAGAAAACAGGACTCAGGCGCCCACGCCGCGCCAGAGAAAACTGTTCTCATTAGGGACGTCTCCCTAAGCTTGAGCTTCCTAAACGGTCCAGAAAACCTGTCTCTCACCTTGCTTTGCCAAGGGGTTCCTGGTCCCCTTTAGCAAAGTGCTAGGGTCTCAGTTTGCCCTGTGCCAGAGACCCTGGGAGGATTCAGACTTAAGGGCATTACTGCTTATCCTCCCGGCCACTAAAAACCCATTGCAAAAGAGAATCGTGTGCTCTTTTGTTGCCTTTGCTCTGTAGACTAAAGGAGCCGCCTAAGTGTTAAGGAATATCTACTGGTTGTAAAGTAGCAGATTACCAGAGGAGTTGATTCTAAAAATGCCTCTCTAGCAGCTTAGGGAACACAACGCATTTTAAACATTGGGGCCGTAAAACAGACTAGTGAAATTTACCTATGCATCTTAGGGAACCTGGGCAGATTTTGCTAATTATCTCATGCCTTCCTCAGTCCTACAACCTGAATTGCTAACATTTCTGACCTGCGAAGGAAGGGGAGCATCCAGGAGGAATGGATGCGAGGTTGGGAGTGTTGCATGGCCCATACGGAGACAAATGTGATTGGGGCTTTCCCTCAGTGCCATTCATCTACCGATCACCCTAGATACCCCTGAGGGCTGTCGGGAGGGGGCTCAAGAGAAAGGAACCTTAGGAATCATCTGAGTGTAGCCCAGACCGGAATTCCGCAGTTGTTCCAAACTCCTTCCTCCACCTCCACGCATCTGAGGCAGATCGGGATTCGGGACACTGTGTACTCACGCCAATTGCTCTCCAGGCCCAGACAGAAAAGTTGGAAGCGGCTTTGGCAGAACCCAACATGCCTGCTCTGTATTGAACAGGGGATTGAGAGCTGCCTAGGCCGGGAAACCTCTCACCCGAGTCTTGAAGAGTGGTGGCTGCACTAATTGCGTTTAAGTAGCCGTCGGGTGCCCACCTTACCCTCCAGAAAGAAAGAGAGAGAAAGATGCACCTCAAACAGACATGGGGTGCGTGCACTTACCTTGGTGTAGAATCTCGGTGGGACCTCCAATATGTTACCGCTGTTGACCGGTGACGAGTTCTTGCTTCCCCAATGTTGAAGAATAACACCAAAGAAGCTCGCCGAGGCAAGATCAGAGTAGAAATTAGAAGTTTATTAAAGGACAGCAGAAAAGACTTCTCCCGGAGGAAGAAGGGGACCCAAGAGGTGGAATCCGCAATAACTGTCTTATATCTTCCCTGCAATTTCCTCTTAACCTATGAGCCAGTCCTCCTGGGATGGAGTTATGTGACCTTGATCAATGACATGAATTACCTTCTTGTACAAATCAATTTCCTGTGAGTCTGAATTTAATTTTAAAATTAAAGTTCTTTACCCAAAAGTTTGATATAGTACTTCAGCTCTGTACATTTCCAGGATTATTTCCATTTGTCAAAGAAAAAAAAAAAAAACCTTGCTCTCATCTACTTTAATTCCTTGATGTTTCCTCAAATGTCTATAAGACAAAATCTAGGGAAGCCTACTGATTGCCTGTGAAAGATAGGATAGTGCACTGGGAGGAAGTGAGCAATGGCTTCAGGCAAACCAAGATGCCTCATTTCCAAAGTCAAGACCCCTTTCCTCTGATTTGCCTTTACTACCCCATTGGAGTCACAGAGAATAAATCTAACTCCTCAGTCATATCTCATGGCCATTAAAGTTTTAAGGACACATGTTACGGCAAACTTCATCTCAAAAACTAAGTGTAAGTGTGTGTGTGTGTGTGTGTGTGTGTGTGTGTGTAAAATGTTTCCATATATAAAATGTTTCTCCATTCTAAGTTTCTATAGTCTTGCCCACTCTCCATATGATATAATTCTCAATGTTTCATTGGACAAAGTTCTCTATTCTTGGATACAGATACTTCAGGTCAATGTTTGCCTTTTTGAGTTGTGGCATCCAGAAAAAAGATTTTCTTCCACCTTCAGGGACTGTCAGGAGGATAATATTGTACTTAGTGTCTCAATTTCAGTGATCATTCTTACTGATAATGTACAAGTGATGCTGAGGATGTTGGTATCCTTCCTTCCAGGGATGGCTACCTGGGCTAATGAATATATACTGCTACTTTTTAAAAAGACCATAGAGATGATCTGGGTGTTGAGGATGCCTTGTCATTTATATCTCCAACAGCAGCCAGTGAGTGGTGGACTGATTTTCTAGTAGACTAACAAGAAATTTTAAAAATATATATCTAAGGAATCAATGCAAGAATGAGTTGTTTCTTTAAAAAAATAAACAAGATTAATTAACCCTTAACCAAACCAGCTGAAAGAAAGAGAAGACCAAATAAACAAAAGTGAAAATAAGACTTTCTGAATTGAGGTTATGCAGTTTAGATGATTTTCAAAATTTCTTCTCTTAGAAAATTCATTTCGAGCACTATAACTGAAAGTAATGTCAAGAGGGAGGATACAAGATGGTGGAATAGAGGAGGTATTGTTTCCTGGCTGCTCTGTGGAATTAAACCAAGAAAATAGGTGGCATCTCCACAAGGCCTCAGGTAGACAGAATACAACATCTCAAAGTGTGTGACAGGATCCCAACACAGCAGATTTTCACAGAAACCATCAGAGCTGGACCACCTGCGCAGAAATCAAAGCCTCTGTGTTCAATTAACACTCCGGCCTCTGGGCCCAAAGCCAGTAGTTCTAGCACACACAGCGCTCAAGCGGCAGAACAGAATCACCTAATCAGCTGCGCTCCACTCCCATGCAGGCCACACAGCTGCAATCTAGCCACAGCACAAAGCCACACCAGCTCCCCCTCCACACCTCACCAGACACCCCAGCACTGGAAGCTGACCCACTCAAATCTTGGAAAACCTCTCTCGCCATTTTTTGGTGGGCGTCGCTAGCAGCGCTGGATCTGCCTTTGAACAGGTACCTGGTTTCCAACTTCCTTCCCCTCCCCCCCTCCCCAGCTATGATTGCTCAGCACAATGAATACCTGGCACAAAAACCGCTCTCAGCTGAATAGAAGGATAGATAATCAATCAATAATATATGAAAAAATGCTCATCATCTCTAGCAATCAGAGAAATGCAAATCAAAACCACTCTAAGATATCATCTCACTCCAGTCAGAATGGCAGCTATTATGTGTTAGACCAGGATGCAAGAAAAGACCACTGACTCCAATTAAAATCAAATTAAAGCAAGCTTATTATTTTGACCGGCCAGGCTGTCTCAAAACCGCAGGAACAAGACAGCAGCCCCAGCTTATCTGCAGCCCAGCTTTATAGCCCAGAAAGTTACACAAAGGGGCGGTTACAGATAACAGAACTCTGAGGAGCATAACACTAATGGTAGTTTACATTTTTGTTGGCCTGACATCAGAATTTATGAGGATCATTAGAGCCTCAGAGAGGGTCATTATCTGGCCAGGGAAGGCCAATATTTATGAGGTGTCACTAAAGTTTCAGAGAGGGCAGCTATCTGGTCCGAGAGCCAGGCATGGGTGAGTTCAAGGCACGGGCAGGCATTCCAAGCAGGTTCAGAATTTGCAGTAATTTATAGTAAAGCAAAAATTAGCTTTTCATGGCTTTGTGGCGAGATGGTTCCCAATTTTGAGAGAAAATCAGGTTGGGTCTATCATTATGAAGACAAACAACAATAAGTGTTGGCGAGGATGTGGGAAAAAAGGTACACTCATACATTTCTGGTGGGACTGTAAATTTGTGCAGCCAATTTGGAAAGCAGTATGGAGATTCCTTGGAAAACTATATATGGAAACACCATTTGACCCAGCTATTCCTCTCCTTGGATTATACCCAAAGGACTTAAGAGCAGCATACTACAGGGACACAGCCACATTAATGTTTATAGCAGCACAATTCACAATAGCTAATCTATGGAGCCACCCTAGATGTCCTTCAGTGGATGAATGGATGAAAAAAAAATGTGGCATATATACACAATGAAATTTTACTCAGCATTAAAAAAGAACAAAATCATGGGATTTGCAGGTAAATGGATGGTGTTGGAGAAGATAATGCTAAGTGAAGTCAGCAAATCCCAAAAAAACAAATATACAAAGTTTTCTCTGATATAAGTAGGTTGACTCATAGTGGGGTAGGGAGGGAGAGCATGGGAGGAATAGATGAATTCTAGATAGGGAAGAGGGATGGGAGGGAAAGGAAGGGGCAAGGGATTGGCAAGGATGGTGAATTGTGATGGACATCATTATACAAAGTACAGGTATGAAGATTTGAATTGGGTGTCAACACACTTTATATACAAACAGAGATACAAAAATTGTGGTATATTTGTATATGTGTATTAAGAATTGTAATGCAAAAAAAAAGAATAGCATTAAGTTAGATTAGGTAGAGAGAAGTGAAAGGAAGGGAAGGCAAGGGATGTGGGGATAAGAAAGATAGAAGAATGAAACAGACATTATTACTTTATGTATGTATGTGACTGTATGGCCAATGTGATTCTACAATATGTATACTCAGAAAAAATGAGAAATTATATCCCATCTATGTATTATATATCAAAGTATATAAGTGTATTCTACTGTCATGTATAACTAATTAAAACAATCTTTAAAAAAGTCAAATCACAAAAAAAAAGTGATGTCAAGAACTTTTTACTCAATGCAAGACTACGAACTGAATTTTTGATAATTTCTGATTGGGATAAATGATGCAACAGATGCAGAAATTCTTAAAATATGTTAGAACAACATTATTTTACAGCTTAATTGGAAATATAACTTTTATAGGGTTAATGTTTCTAGGGAATCAATTATTATGACATGAATTACCTTCTCGTACAAATCAATTTCCTGTGAGTCTGAATTTACTTTTAAATGTACATTAATACATAAAAATTTTAGTGTTTGCATAAATATTTTCTATTACTGGTAGGTATCTGATAACTTGATAGAGACTCCATGATTTATATATAATTCAGAATGCTTATTCATGCATCTTAATGCTGTACTTTCAATTATATGGAACATTAATTTTAAAATTAATGAAAATCCTAGTTCATTCAAAACTTCACACATAAATAGCATTCTACTCCATCATGCTACTATCTTTACAATAATTCCTATATGTGATCAGGAAAATAATCCCATCCACAATTTCCACAACAAAAATAAAATACTTAGGAATAAATCTACCCAAAGACATGAGAGAACTCTACCACAAAAATTATAGAACTCTAAAGAAAGAAATTGAACAAAACACTAGAAGATGGAAAGAACTCCCATATTCATGGACAGGCAGAAATAATACTATCAGAATGATGGTGCTACTAAACACAATATAGAGATATAATGCAGTCCCCATTAGGTACCAAGGGCATTTGTCCCAGAATTTAGAAAAAAGAAAGAGTAAGCAACCCACTGTAGCCAAGTGAAAAAAAAATGTTGACTTTAAATTATACTACAGAGCTCTAGTAACAAAAAATGCATGGTACTGGCATAATAAGACACACATAGACCAATGGAAAAGACTAGAAGCACAGAAAAGACCACACAAATATAGTCATCTGATCCTTGACAAATATACCAAAAAGATATGTTGCAGAAAGAGTAGTCTTTTTTAATAAATGGTGATTGTAAAACTGGATATTCATGTGTAGAAGAATAAACCTAGGTCCCCCTCTCTCACCCCACCTCCCCCCAAAAAATTCTCAAAATGGGTCAAGCCAGATATGAAACCAGAAAAAATGCAACTCCTAGAAGAAAAACATAGGATCATCACTACAACATATAAATACAGACAATAACATTCATGAAGGATTCCTAAGGCTCAGGAAATAATAGCAAGGGTTAATAAATGGGATGATACCAATTTAAAAAATTGCAACAAATTAAAAGTAATAAATTAAGAATGAAAGAGTGAACCTACAGAAAGGGAAAAAAATTTGCTAGCTACTCTACTGACAAAAGATTAATATCCAGAATATATGAAGAACTCAAAAACTTAACACCAAAAAATAAATAGCCCACTTAATAAATGGACAAATGAACTAATCAGGCACTTCTTAAAAGAAGAAATGCAAATGGCCAATAAACACATAAAAAATGTGCAACACCCATATCAATCAGGGAAATGCAAATCAAAACTAAACTAAGAACTCATTTCACTCCACATAGAATGGCTACCATCAAGAATACAAACAGAGTTTGTTGGAGAGAATGTGAAGAAAAAGAAACACTTTTACACTGTTGGTGAGAATACAAATTAGTACAACCATTTTAGAAACCAATAATGAGGTCCCACAAAAGAATAAGGATGAAACTAACATATGACCCAGTTATACCATTCCTGGGCATTTATGCTAAAGAATTAAAGCCATCTCACTATAGCAATACATGTGTACCCCATGTTTATAGCAGCACAATTCAAAATTGTGGAACTATGGAACTACCTAGGTGTCCATCAGTGGATAAAAAGAAAAAGAAAACATGGTATATATACACTCTGAAGTTTTAGTCATCCATAAAGGCAACAAAATTATGCCATTTGCTTTGTTCTTTATGTTTCCTCATGGACATTTCCACAGGAAGATCTTATTTTTTACCTGGAAGCCCAACATCAAAGTACATATAGGATTGACACTGCCACCAACAACAACTAGGAAAATTGATGGAAATTGGGAACAGTAGGTTAGGTGAAATAAGCCAAATTCAGAAAGTCAAGGGTCATTTGTTTTCTCTCAAATGTGGAAACTACAGATGAAAAGGAAAAGAAAGATTGGGGTGGGGATCTCATGAAAATCAAAGGGACATCAGGATAAGAAAGGGACCAGAGGGAGGGAGGAGGAGAGGAAAAGTAAAAATATTAGGGAATGATAGTGGCCAAATTATATTATTAAATACTGTGAGCATGAATAAATATGTAACAACAAATCCACCATTTAAGTATAATTACAATTCACTAATAAAATGGAAAGAACTAAAAAAGAGATACCACTAAAAATTAAAAGTTAAATTAATTTACACTATACAAATAATAGTACAACATCATGAATAGGAATGGAGATTGAAAAGTTATTCCTCAGTGCTAGCACTCCATCAATTGCTTTGTTCTTTCTGTTTCCTCATGGACATTTCCACAGGAAGATCTTATTTTTACCTAATACATCCTTGACAGAGTTATGTGATTGAAACATATGAAATTTTGGGGAGAGTGACACTACCCCCATGGCCAGGTGGAGGAGAGTGACAGTGCCTGACTGCTATGTGGAAGAAAGCATCCACACTGTTACCCCATCTACCAATGTGTGTATCCCCCAGGCTGCCTCCATCTTGAAACCCTGCAGCTACCATCATAGCCCCCCCCAACATGGTAGCCTCCACCTTGGGACAACGGACAGGGCCTGAGGGCAGCAGCCCACTGTACCACCACTCACCACAGTGCTGCATCTCCAAACAGGCCACCCAACACCATTGCATGGCCTGCCCTCTTAGCCCCATTTCTGAAAGCAGCCACCTCCACCTCATCTTGGGATACTTCTGCTGCCATCTTGGGATAACTCTGCTGCTGCCACTGCCATCTTTATTTGGGGCAGCTTCCATCTTAGGACACTGACCAGGGTCTGGAAGCCCAACATCAAAGTACCTATAGGTTTGACACTGCCACCATCAACAATGAGGGACATGGCTATTTCCATCTAAGGACAATAGCCAGGACCCAGAAGACCATCACCAAGTTCCCTGCAGGCTCAGTTACACCAGAGGTATCCCTGTGAGGCAACTTCTTTTGATTCCTCTTTCATTTTTCCCATGATCTAATACCTCTATATTCTCACCTCCTACTTCATAAACACCACGTTGTACTCCCCACTGCAATTCTCTCTTTTTTAACCATTAGAAACTGTAGTCCCTTTGGCAAGCCTACTATTTATACTGCAGATAATAATTGAACACATCATTTCTGTTTATTGCAAAAAAAGGGTAATCATCTAAATAGGAGCTATTTGGTTTAAGGGTACATATTGTTTGCATTGGATGCTGTTAATATTGATCTCCCCCTTAAAGGAGAGATATTGGAAACCTGTGGGGTTAATATAAGTTTATGGTAGAAACTGTAATACCTCAAATCCACACTGACATATGAACAGGTCTTGCCTTCTGGCAGTGTGGAAGTGTGGAAACATGAAAAATCAAGGGAAGAAAGTACCCCAAACAAACCAAGATGCTACAATAATAGAATCCATTGATAGCACAGTAGAAAAAATGTCAGAGTAAGAGTTCAAAATGTACATAATTAAAGTGATCTGCAAAGTAAAGAATAAGAGGGCAAATACATACAAGAAATGATCACTCCAATAAAGGGATAAGAGAGAAAATACAGGTAACAAATGATTACTTCAAAAAAGAGAGATTCTGGGGGGAAAATAAATAGAAATCGTTGAAATGAAGGAAACAATAAACCAAATTAAAAATTCAATAGGAAGTATCACCAAGAGACTTGATCACTTGGAAGACAGAACCTTAGGCAATGAAGAAAAAATATATAACAATGAAAATTAAGTTGAAATACAGTGAAGATGGTAAGAAATCATGAACAGAACTTCTAAGAATTAGGGGATAACATGAAAATACCAAATTTAAGATTTATAGGGACAGAGGAAGGCACAAAGATACAGATATTTATGATTGTTATGTCTTGTTAGTGTATGATTTACTTAAGCAGTATGAAATGTCCTTCCTTGGGGCTGGGGATGTGGCTCAAGTGGTATCATGCTCACCTGAAATGTCCTTCCTTATCCCTTCTAATTTTTGTTTGAAGTCCACTTTATCTGATATGAGGATGGAAATCACCACTTGTTTATGCACAATCTCTTCAATGAAATAATATCAGAAAATTTTCCAAACTTAAAAAATGAATTGAAAAATCAAATATAAGAGGCTTATAGGACACCAAATGTACAAAATTACACCAGATCCACACCAAGGCACATTAGGATGAAAATACCTAACATACAGAATAAGGATAGAATTTTAAAAGCTGCAAAAAAAATCAAATTACATATAGGAGGAACCCAATCCAGATCTCAACAGATTTCTCAACCCAGACCCTCAAAGCTAGGAGGTCTTGGAACAACATATACCAAGCTCTAGAGGAAAATGGATGCCAACCAAGAATCCTATATCCAGCAAAATTAAGCTTCAGATTTGATGATGAAATAAAATATTTTCATGATAATCAAAAATTAAGAGAATTTACAATGAGAAAACCTACATTAGAGAACATTCTCAGCAAAATATTCCATGAAGAGGAAGTGAAAATTAGCAAAGGGAGGATCTATATTAAAGAAAAAGCTAATCAAAGGAGAAACCAAGTCAAGTTACAAACCAAAAATAAACCAAAATGTCTGGGAATACAAACCATATTTCACTAATAACCCTGAATGTTAATAGCCTAAACTGATCAATTAAAATAGATAGACTAGCAAATTAGACCCAACAATATGCTGCCTTCAGACTCATCTCCTAGGAAAAGACATCCACAGACTGAAGGTGAAATGATGGGAAAAAACATATTACTCACACCAACTGCATAAACAAGCAGTGATTTTCGTCCTCATATCAGATAAAGTGGATTTTAAACAAAAATTAGTCAGAAGGGATAAAGAAGGACATTTCATACTGCTTAAAGGAATCATATACCAACAAGACAATACAATGGTAAACATTTATGCCCCAAACAATGGTGCATCAAAAACCAAATAGACCTCAACACAATAATACTGGGTGACTTTAACACACCTCTCCCACCACTGAATAGATCTTCCAAACAAAAACTAAACAAGAAACTATAGAACTCAATAATACAATCAATAATTTAAACTTAACAGATGTATATAGTATATTCCATCCACCAATGAGCGAATACACTTTCTTCTCAGCAGCACATGGATCCTTCTCCAAAATAGACCATATGTTATACCACAAAACAAGTCTTACCAAGTACAAAAAAATAGAGATCCTACCCTGCATTCTGTCAGACAATAATGGAATGAAATTAGAAATCAATGATAAAATAAAAAATAGAAGCTACTCCAACACCTGGAGACTAAATAATACACTATTGAATGACACACGGTTAGCAAAAGCCATCAGTGAGGAGATGGAAAATTCTTAGAAGTAAATGAGAACACTGATACAACATATCAAAATCTCTGGTACAATACAAAGGCAGTGCTAAGAGGGAAGTTCATTGCATTGAGCTTACTCATTAAAAGAATAAAAGGTCAACAAATAAAGACCTGACATTACATCTCAAATCCCTAGGAAAAGAATAAATCAACACCAAAAGTAATAGAAGACTAAAAATAATTAAAATCAGGGCTGAGATCAATGAAATTGAAACAAAATAAACAATTGAAAAAATTGACAAAATAAAAAGCTAGTTCTGTGAAAACCTAAATATATTAGATAAATTCTTAGCCACACTAATGAAAAGAAGGAAAGAGAAAACTGAAATTACTAAAATTTGTGATGAAAAAAGAAATATCAAAACAGACCCTATTGAAATAAGAAGATTATTAGAAACTATTTTGAAAGTTTATACTCCAATAAAATAGAAAATCTCAAAGACATCAACAAATTTCTAAAGAAATATAAACTGCCCAAATGAAATCAGAAGTACATACACAATTTAAACAGATTAATATCAAGCAATGAAATAGAAGATGCCATCAAAATCCTACAAACCAAGAAAAGCACAGGACCCAATAAATTCTCAGCTAAAATCCACAAGACCATCAAAGAAGAATTAATACCAATACTCCTCAAATTATTCCATAAAATAGGAAAGGAGGGAATCCTTTCAAACTCATTCTCTGAGGCTTGTATCATCCTGATACTAAAACCAGACAAAGACATATCAAGGAAACAAAACTTCAGACTAATATCACTGATAAAAATAGACACAAAAATTCTCAATAAAATTCTGGAAAATCATATACAAAAACATATTAAAAAGATAGCACACCATGATCAAGTGGGGTTCATCCCAAGGATACAAGGTTGGTTCAACATATGGAAATCAATAAATATAATTCATCACATTAATAGACTTAAAGACAAGAGTCATATGATTATCTCAATACATGCTGAGAAAGAATTTGACAAAATACAGCTCCTCTTCATGTTAAAAACACTAGAAAAACTAGGGATAGTAGGAACATACTTCAACATTGTAAAAGCTATGTATGCTAAGCTCAAGGAAAATATCATTCTAAATGGAGAAAATTTAAAGCATTCCCTCTAAAAACTAGAACAAGACAGGGATGCCTTCTTTCACCACTTCTATTCAATGTAGTCCTTGAAACTTCAGCCAGAGCAATCAGACAGATGAAAGAAATTAAAAGGATACAAATGCATAAAGAAGAATTCAAACTATCACTATTTGCCAATGATATGATTCATTATTTAGAAGATCCAAGAAAATTCCACTAGACAACTTCTAGAAGTAACAAATGAATTCAGCAAAGCAGCAGGATATAAAATCAATACCCATAAATTAAATGTACTTCCATACATAAGCGATGAATCCACTACAAGAGAAATTAGGAAAAAACAACCCCATTTATAATAGCCTCAGGAAAAAAATACTTGGGATTCAATCTAACAAAAGAGGTGAAAGACCTCTACAATGAAAACTACAGAATTTTAAAGAAAGAAATTGAAGAAGTGTTGGAGACCAGCTCCAACAGGGGGTCTCAGGAGTCGG
The DNA here is from genome assembly GCF_047511675.1 of Marmota flaviventris. Classification (NCBI taxonomy): domain Eukaryota; kingdom Metazoa; phylum Chordata; class Mammalia; order Rodentia; family Sciuridae; genus Marmota; species Marmota flaviventris. The sequence continues at coordinate 34,050,742 of NC_092499.1, read as the reverse complement.
TGAAAGAGGGGTGGAGAAACAACACAGACACCAAAGTGAAGGTGTTGATCCCAATCTTTATTTGTGAAGCTGATCATATATACTTTTCATTTTGGCAGGCTCACAGTACTTTGTGGTTACAAAACAGGAATCATTATTCAAAGAAACAAAATATTACGTAGCTACAATTAGAATAGAAGAATGTATCTTGGCTTATGCATAAGCAAGCATTTGTACTTTCAGTTCACGTTTTGCTTTGAGCTGTTTATGTTTAGTTAACCTTTAATAATAGTTAGAAATGTCCCAAACTATTGGCCTATACCTTGACTATTCTTTCTTGACTTACTGACTGGAACCGGTGCCATGGTTACAGCAAGTGGTTGACTTGTTATTAATTTTAATCAAACAAGAGTAAGAGCACAAACCATTGTGCACAGGAACAAGAACAAGTTGCCCAGTACCAAGCACTAATCTGTCTTCTTAACATTAATTTTTCTTCTCTAGATTTTAATTTAATTTCTCAAAAACTTCCTTGACAGGAATACAGGGAGTTTTTCATTAGACATTAACAATTTACACTCCACAGCTGAATCATTGCATTTAGAGCAAACAGATCTATTCTTTAGAAGTAGTTGCATTAATTGGGAAAGTCATGTTTTTTCCTTCATACTTAATGGTCATATGAGAAATCGCAACTATACTTATTAAAGGAATACAAAAACAAATCAGCCCATTCCCAGAAACATACTGCGCTCCTCCAGAGGATGGACGCCTTGCCCCTTCCACCTCAGTAGGGCCTTGCCATTGCCTGAGTCAGGGGAGGGGCACAGCAAAGAAGGACTTAGAAGATGGAAAGATCTCCCATGCTCTTGGATAGGAAGAATTAATATGGTCAAAATTGCCATACTACCAAAAGTGTTATATAGATTTAATGCAATTCCTATTAAAATCACAATGACATTATTTATGGAACTAGAAAAAGCAATCATGAAATTCATTTGGAAAAATAAGAGGCCCAAAATAGCCAAAGCAAGCCTTAGTAAGAAGAGTGATACAGAAGGCATCACAATACCAGACCTTAAACTATACTACAGAGCAATAGTAACAAAAACAGCATGGTATTGGCACCAAAACAGACATGTAGACTGATGCTACAAAATAGAAGACACAGACTCAAACCCACATAAATACAATTAGAATAGAAGAATGTATCCTGGCTTATGCATAAGCAAGCATTTTTACTTTCAGTTCACATTTTGCTTTCAGCTGTTTATGCTTAGTTAACCTTTAATAATAGTTAGAAACGTCCCAAACTATTGGCCTATTGTCTCATACCAGACAAAGACACTAAAAACATGGAGAAAACACCATTCAACAAATGGTGCTGGAAAACTGGAAATCCATATGTTGCAAAATGAAATTAAACCTCTTTCTGTCATCCTGCACAAAACTCAACTCAGAGTGGATCAAAGACTTAGACACTAGAACAGAGACCCTGCACCTAATAGAAGAAAAAGTAGGCCCAAATCTACATCAGCTTGGCTTAGGAACTAACTTCCTGAACAAGACTTCTAAAACATAAGACATAAAATAAAGAATCAATAAATGGGATGGATTCAAATTAAAAAGCTTCTTCTCAGCAAATAAAACAATCAACAACATAGTGAGAGAGTCTACAGAATGGGAAAAAAATCTTTACCACATGTACCTCAGATAGAGCACTAGTCTCTAGGATATATAAAGAACTCAAAAAGCTTAACACCAAAAAAATGAATAACCCAATCAATAAATGGGCTAAGGGACTGAACAGATACTTCACAGAAGAAGAAATATGATTATCAACAAGTATATGAAAAAGTGTTGAACATCTTGAGCAATTAGAGAAATGCAAATCAAAACTGAGATTTCCTCTCACTCCAGTCAGAATGGCAATTATCAAGTATACAAGCAACAATAAGTGTTTGCGAGGATGTGGAGGAAAAGGTATACTCATGCATTGCTGGTGGGACTGCAAACTGGTGCAACCACTCTGGAAAGCAGTATGGAGATTCCTCAGAAAACTTGTAATGGAACCACCATTTGACCCAGTATCCCACTCTTTGGTTTATACCAAAAGGACTTAAAATCAGCATACTACAGTGACACAGCTGCATCAATGTTTTAGCCGCTCAATTCACAATAGTTAACTGTGGAACCAACATAGATGCCCTTAAACAGAGGAATGAATAAAGAGAATGTGGTACATACACACAAAGAAATATTACTCAGCCTTAAAGAAGAATGAAATTATGTCATTTTCAGGTAAATGGATGGAACTAGAGAATATCTTGCTAAGTGAAATAAACCAGTCCCCCCCCCAAAAAAAAATACTGAATGTTTACTTTGATAAACAGATGCTGATTCATAGTGTTGGGGGAGGGGCAATAGGGAAGAATGAAGGAACTTTGTATTGTGCAGAGGGGAATGATAGGAAGACTGGGGATATGGAGATAGGAAGGATGGTAGAATGAAACAGACATTATTACCCTATATACATGTATGATTATACTACTGGTGTGACTCAGCAACATGTACAGCCAGAGGAAAGAGACGTTGTGTTCCATTTGTGTACAATGTGTTAAAATGCATGCTAGTGTCAAATATAACTAATGTTTTAATCTAAAGTTTTCTGCTTGAATTCAATACCTAGTAATAATATTATCCTTGCTGTTATGCAGATTTCATACTTGCTATGTTAATGACCATCTAATATTCTATCAAGTGATAAAAAAAAAAAAAAAAAAAAAACAAAAAAACAGGCATTCCTGTTTCTTAACCTGTGCATAGTTATTGTGCTATGGCATCAATTTTAAAAGCCAGACTTTATAAACTTTTCAAAGGATTCTAATCACTCCAAAATGCTTTACTGCAATGTCCATGCATATGCAATCATTTTGTAAAAACTTACTATCAACACTGATTGCCACCCACAGCATCAGGAATCCCTAGCGTGCACCTGCTCTTGGAATGGGCTAGACCAACTGCTCAGCTCATGCGCTGCCCACTGTGCCCTTCAATTGCAGGTCACATGTGTCCTTTTACTGAAGCCCCAGGTGTCTCCTCTTCTCATGCACATGCTCCATCCTCTTAGCAGATTCACTTACAAAACACAAGTTCAAACACAAAATTATCAAAAATTTCAAAATAGCAACAGCACAATATTATGTCAATCTCTAGACCCATCCTGACTGCCAGGCCCTGAGAACTGTATGGGTCACATTCCCAGGAAGCTGGTCCTGCTTTCAGCTCCACTGGAGCTGCCCAGGTGTCCTCATCTTAATCTCATGGACCTGTTCTTTCCTAGGCAACCCCTTACTTTAGCACAAAGAGTTGCAATGCTGAGAATCAGTTTTCACTGCAATGAATCTCCATATAGGATTAAACTTTGGGTTGTTTTTTTTTTTTTTTAGATAAGTCTTGATAGGTGTCTACAGAAAATAAAAGTTTCCTTGAGGGGTATGCTTGAGGATTTCTACTCCCTTTCCCAGGCCCTAAATGATGTTAAAAAATCATGAGTGATCGATTTTCCAAAATGCAAGGAATTGCACTGGATTGCCATGCAACAAAATTAAACATTAATAAACATTTCTTTAAAGGGTGCCTTTGGGAAAGGATTAAATGGATATTTTCATCAGTGATGGACGAGAACATGTTGTAGAACTCTACCCACAGACATCTTTTGCATTTGGGAATCTTCTGCCCTGGCTAGTTCACAGTACAAACTCTAATATCAGATTTCCTGAGTGGGAATCCCCATTAAACTTCACTAGATTATAACCATGTGAGCTCAAGCAGGTCAATTTTGCTCTATAATCCTGACACTCAAAAACAAGTAGGAACTTTTCTTTATATTTTTCAGAGATTACAGAAGTGAAAAAAAATCTGAATACAAGCATTACATATGTACAAGATATCTAATGTCACATCACGTTTTCCTTTATGTTGGAAATTGAACAATCTGCAATCAGCTGGAACACTGGGACATCTGTTTTCTATTTGTTGACAATTATCTTTTTTAAGCATTTTTCATCACAGTAATGTAGATGTCATTCACAAGCTCAGCCAGGGGATCTCTTTTAAGAGAATTTGGGGCCCTAGCATTCTTATCAGTTGCTCTAAAGCATCCTTATTGCAAAACGTTTTAACAAATGGCCTAAGGGAGGGAAAGGGTGCCATCCGTGTGTGATGACAGTGCTGAGAAGTCTCCTGTTAGCAGAGGTGACAGGGCTATAACATGAATCAAGACACCCTTAGTTGTGCAAAGGCTGCTGGGCAAGCCCTCCCTGAGGCAGCGGCTGTGCTGCAGGTGCAGCTGCAGTTTGGTGACAAGCTGCAGGTCCCCTGGGAGCACTGTGCCTCATTGCACAGAAGTAGGTGCCTGAGTCTTCCAGCTGAGAAGTTGAGATGATCAGGGTGCTGAAGCGCTCCTTAGAATTCATGGTTGCATTTAACCTTCCCTCCTGCTTTGTCCCTGAAGTCAGGAAAAACAGACTCCTGAGGCTGCTCCCAGGATTCTGTAGGAACCACTGCACACTGTAAATGTTGGTGGAAAAATTGCACCTCAGAGTAGTGCTGGTTCCCTCCTGGATCCTCAGGGCTGAAGGACTCTGCTCCACCTGCTGCCCTCTCACCCCTGCTGGGGAAGAGAAAAGTAAACACAGATGATGTCACTGGGGAATCCATGACCAGTTCACAAACCTGTAGAATATCCCAGGAAACACCCTGAGGATGGAGGACAGGGAGGGGGCTTGGTGCCAGCTCTCCCTGCCCTCCCTCACACTGTCAGCCCTACAACACCCCCAGCCCCATCTGGGAGGAACCCGACTCACAGCAAAGCTGCACCCACAGAAGCCCCAGCAGAGCCCCCAGTCCCCTCTGCATGGCTGCTGGCCTGGCTGCTGGGCTCTTCTCCCTGCTCTGCAGGTGTCAGGTCTTGGGCCAGACAAGCTTGTTCTTCCAGGCAACAGGTTCCACCTGACTCCCTGAGCACCAGTCACATCTGAGCTCTGTCCTGCCCCTAACAGGGAGCTCCACCCCCAGTGGCCCCGGAGGTCAGCAGTGGTGGCTCCAAAATTTTGTAAAAATAGTGAAGCATGTAGGGGGCCATGGTGGGGGAGGGGGGTTCCCATGAATGAAGATAACATTTTTTTTTTCTTATACCAGCTGATGTAAGAGAACCTGTGGGAAAATATGTAAAGAAGGACAATGACACTTTAGGGAACAACCTATGTCTCAACTAGATTATATAAGAGTAAGCCCATTTTCTTATATTACATGGTTAACAGGAAATTGAGAAATTGATTATATGAAAAATCTGATCAAGGAAAACTATTTGAATCATGCAATGAGCATTAAGAAATTAAACCATTTCTTGAAATGCAGATCTCTGTCTGCATCAAAAATGTTTCCAACAAGAGTTTCATTGGTTTAAAGGAAAAGAGGACATGCACATGATGTCCACCACATTTTAGTCTCTACCTCTCCCTTCTGCTGTCCAGCCCTTTCCCCCACACCCTGCAGGCCACACATTGCTGCCCAAAACAATATGCCCTCTCCATTTCTTCTTCTAGTTTTGTTCTTCATTTTTCATCTTTGCTTCTCACTCATTTGTTCTCATTCCTTCTAGTCTCAGAAAAGATTTACAAAAGGATTGTCTATCAAGAGTATTGGAATAATTTCTTTGTCAGTGTATTTCGAGAATTTTTGTAATAAAACAAAAAAAAAAAAATGAAACCAGGTACTGGAGATATTTTCTCACAGACCTCCATCCTCAGATGCCAAGTTAAATTCCAAATCCCTGATCTGGGCTCAGAAAATCATCTACCAGTGGATTTACAGAGAACAGATCCAATAAATACACATACTGTCTCCAGTTTTCTGAGATTTTATGTAGAATGAAAGAGCTGAAGACCTGAGATGAACTTGCACAAGCACAGTGGGCCCCCTAGCTGTCTGTGATCTGACTGGCTCAGTTCTCTGGTCTCACCTGCTTGGAATCCACAGGAGTCTTCCTCCTGCGGCCTGCAGTGCCCCCTGGTGGAATGATTACATTAATGTAGGTCACTTAGGACCAACCAAGTCCTCAGCAGTCACTTGACCCAGCCCCACTCACAATGTGGTCTCTGCTGTAGGAAATGCAGATGGTCAGAAAAGAAAATGACAGCCTACAGTCAGTGGGGATAAAAATTAACCACCTTCACAGGTGAGGAAGTAGCTCAATGGTAGAGCAAATGGCACAAGGCTCTGGGTTCAAACCCCAGATATTTATTTTTAAAATTAAATTTAAAAAACTTTTAAAATAAGATTTATGGGATTTTTCTGGATAATATTTTTTTGTTTTGATACTGGGGATTGAACCTTTGGGGCTCAACCACTGAGCCACATCCACAGTACTTTTTTTTTCTTTTATTTGTTCTTTTTAGATACACATGACAGTGGAATGTATTTTGACATATTGTACATATATACAACTTCCCATTCTTCTGGTTGTATATGATGTGGAATTACATTGTTGGGTATTCATATATCAACATAGGAAAGTAATGTCTGGTTCAGTCTACTATCTTTCCTATTCCCATTCCCCCTCCCTTCCCTTCATTTCCTTTTGTCCAATCCAATGAGCTTCTATTTTTCTCTACTCACCTCCTTTAAGTTAGCATCCACATATCAGAAAGAATGGTTGGCCTTTCATTTTTTGGGATTGGCTTGTTTCACTTAGCATGATAGCTTCCAGTTCCTTCATTTACTAGCAAATGCCATAATTTAATTTCTCTTTAGGGGTGATTAATATTCCATTGTGTATATGTACCACATTTTCCTTATTCATTCATCTGTTGAAAGACACCTAGGCAGGTTCCATAATTTAGCTATTATGAATCGAGCTGCTATAAATATTGATGTCACAGTATCACTATACTATTCTGATTTTAAGTCCTTTACCAAGAATTTGGATAACTGGGTTAAATGGTGGTTCCTTTCCAAGTTTTCTAAGGGATCTCCATAATGCTTTTCAGAATGGTTGCAGCAATTTTCAGTCCCACCAGAAATGTATGAGTGTACTTTTTCCCCACATCCTCACTAGCATTTATTGTTACTTGTATTCTTGATAAGTGGCATTCTGAATGGAGTGACAAGAAATCTCAGTGTAGCTTTAATTTGCATTTCTCTAATTGCTAGAGATGTTGTTGATCATTTTTTCATGTATTTGTTGACTGACCATATTTCTTCTTTTGTGAAGTGCCTGTTTAGTTCCTTTGCCCATTTATTGATTGAGTTATTTGGTTTTTTGGTATTAAATCTTGAGTTTGGGGCAAAGATTTTCATCCTGTAGGCTCTCTCTTTATTTTATTGAATCTTTCCTTTGCTGTGAATAATTTTTTTAGTTTGATTCCATCCCATTTGTTAATTCTTGATTTTACTTCTTGTGCTTTAGGAGTCTGTTTGGAAGTCTTGGTTCCCAAGCCAATATGATGTAATTTGGGCCTAATTTTTCTTTGGTTAGGTGTGGGGTCTCTGGTCTAATGCCTCAGTCCTTGATCCACTTTGAGTTATTTTTGAGACAGGATCTCACTAAGTTGCTGAGGCTGTCTTTGAACTTGTAATCCTTTGGCCACAGTCTCCTGAGCCTCTGGGATTACAAACCTGAGCCACCATGCCTAATTTGTATAATCCATTTTAAAATAAGTTAGTATTTATCCTAAAATTATTTTTATATTTCTCTAATTTAGTCCAAAAAAACAATAAACAACATTCACATTTTACTAGGAGTGAATAATAAGTGTATTTAAAAGGGAAGAGACACTAGTGAAATTCTACAGGAAAAGACAAAAATACATATATCTATAATATAAACAGATAAGTGCAGGACCCTAAGAGAATGATGAAGTGAGGGTACATGATCTCAGAGACAGAAGCACTTATCTATTGGAGGCTTTGACAAAATCTTCTGAAGAAAGTGAACAATCTCTCCTCCCTCCTCTGCCTTGTTATAAGAAGAATAGACAAGAATATGGATAACTCTTGATGATGGCTTTTATGACTTTCCATTGGTTTTGATATAATGAGGAATTAATGAATATAGGAATTATTGAAAGTCATACAATACTACATATGGACCAAAGTCCCCTCTGACTTCCCCTACAATCCTGGCCCTTTCATCACTCATCACCCCAACTCTCCCTTCATTGTTCAATTTGCAGGTGAAGCTCCCAGATGTTTTACTGTAAATCTACATCATCTACAAATATGTGAAACGACAGACAATACATAGTATTCCGTTAATAGTTTTTTACTTGATGCAATATGATACATCCTGTGCATAGCTTTCTGTAACTGGTTTTATGAACTCAATAATAAATCCTGTAGGTCTTATCATGTTAGCAGAGATAGGTTCTGCTGCTGCCTGGCACCACATCATGGCTTGTCTAGTTTGTACGGTCCTTCCTCTGTTGACGAACACTCCAGCTGTTATTGGTTATTTTCTATGAAATATAACATGGCAGTAAACTGTGCAAGGCATTCCTCTGTATCCACATGTGGCCATTTTACTCTAGGTACAGAGACAAGGAGGAACTAAAAAGAAAAGTCCACTTGGGAGCAGGTGAAAGCACCAGAGATGGGGAAGTCCAGGGACAGCATCCTGTAGGAGGAAGAGAGTGAATTCATGTTCTGATTACTGTGTGGATGGATTTTGTTTTATTGCTTTTCTTATTTGTACATTGGAGCTGTAGCTTTTCAACAAATTAGATAAACTATGAAATTACTGTCCTACACATAGCTGGCGTGTAGTTTCCACCAACCAGTCACTGAGATGATTCTAAAGATAGTAAATCAGCTAGGGAAGAAATAGGATATACAAGGAGTAAATACAGTAGAATATCACTGTGGAAAGAAAAATAATAATAATATAGGTCAAAGAAAAAGATATAGTGTTTATATGATGACATACATGTGTATTTATGTATATACATAATTTAAACATAGTTATCATAAGAACAGAAATATTCTCTACATTTTCTAAAATGTTAAAAAGTAAAAAATGGATAAGTTAAAAATTTTTCAATGGAACAGAAAACAGACTTTGAAAAACGAAAGGAAAAACCAAGAGTATACCAAGCAACTCAATCAAAATCTATCAATACACCAAAAAAGATTATCTGATTAAAATCAAAACTGAACATCTTACTACATGCTGCCTGTGAAAAGCTTAAAGTGAAATAACCAGGTAAGCAGAACATATCGAATGCAATTCTTCCTGGTGCCCCTGTGTGTGAGGACTGGAGCCACATCCTCCATCCACATCCACTAAACCCACCACACCCACGAAAGAGATGCCCTGTGAACAGGCCCCATTCTGGTGGTAGAGAAGGAGTGCAAGATGAGAACACCAACTTACTCAGCTACATCATTAGCTCCTGCAGAGGAGCAATCTGTGACCACAGGGTGAAAAAAAAAAAGACTAAGGGAAAAAAATAGGATTCAGACCAAAAAAAAAAAAAAAAACAGAATTAGGGAAAGAAAAAAATACCAAGAATAATGAAAGCTATCCTTTCAGAAAAAGGGAATACGAAAAATGAGGAAATTCCATATACTAAGATAGCAGGGAAGAAAGAACCCATATCTGAATCACAGCTTTTAGATTTTTATCACTCATCCCTCCATTTCCATTATTTTACAATTTGGAATGTTTTAAGAATTATTCATTGGGTGCACCAGACATTCATACAATGTTCAATCAGGGAGGCTTCAACAAGCACTTGGATGACTATTATGCACTGAATGTGTCCCACCCAAACTGTTGAAGCTCTGACCCTTAGAACATTCAGAACATGATGTTGTATGAAGACAGGGTCTTTAAAGAAGTAAAAAATGTAAAATGAAGTCACAGATGGACTCCACAATGACTGGTGCTCTTAATAGAAGAGGAATTTGAGCACGGAGTTGTGCAACCTCAGAGGAAGAGCTCGTGAGGACTTAGTGAGAAGACATCACCTGCTGGCCAAGGAGAGAAGCCTCAGAGAAATGATCCTGCAGAAAATTTGATCTTGGACTTGCAGACTCCAGAACTGGGAGAAAATATATTTCTGTTGCTTAAAATACACAGCCTGGCAATAGTTATTTTGTTGTTGTTGTTGTTCTGGGAATTCAACCCAGGGCCTTGTGCATGTGAGGTAAGCACTCCACCAAGTGAGCTATATCCCCAACCCCTCAGCCTGGCAATTTGTTATAGCAGCCCTAGGAAACTAACAAAAGAGTAAAACTTCAATATTCTATCATATGGACAAGATCACAAAATCAATTTGAAATAGAAAATATATAAACAAACTACCTTCAACATTTTAACACTCAGCATTTTATGGCATTCATTTCCTAAATAAGAGTACTCCCTTGCCTTTAATATCCCTGTAAGAATTAGGACTGGATGATAATTATCATTAACAACTTTGAGGAAGTTTAGGAAAATGAAAGTGTTCTGTAAATGCTATAATGCTAGATTTATGTCTTTATGCATTTGTCTAAACCAGATGATATACAACACCAAAGATCATCCCTAATGTAAACCAGGGACTTTGGGTAACAATGATGTTGGAGTGTAGTTCACTGGTGGCATCAAGTGTTCCTCTGTGGCGGAGGGTGTTGATAAGGGAAGTCTGGATGGGGCCAGTGTGAGTATGTGAGAAAGCTCTATAATTTCCTCTCAATTTTGCTGTAGCATAAATACTCAAAAAATTTAAGCCTTTAAAAAAGGGGATGAGGGTTTCCAAACATGTGATGGGTGGAACAAATGTAGATGAGAAGAACAGAGATAATAATATTTAAAAGTGGGGAGAGGGGCTGGGATTGTGGCTCAGAGGTAGAGGGCTCACCTAGCATGTGCAGGCCCTGGGTTCGATCCTCAGCACCACATAAAACTAAATGACTGGAATAAAAATAGTGTGTCCAACTACAACTAAAAAGTAAATATTTTTTTAAAGTAGGCAGATCAGGCAGAAAATGTAAATTACTTAAAATTTTAAATGAAATTCCACCTGATTCATAATTAAATGAGTTATATATACAAGAAGGAAAGTCTAAGGACAAGAAAAAGCAAAAAGTGTGATAATGCATAAGGTTTGGGAAAAACTGATACCCTACCCAATTACCACTATCAATAGTATAGGACAGTGAAACCTATTTAGGGGGCAATTTTGTGAACCACATACACAGTATTTGCCTTTTCTTGAACAATGCACTATTTCCTTATATTGAGTATCGAAAAACATATTGTTCTTCTTGAGTACTTTTGGCTTTCTTTCTTTGTGTTGTTCCTAAATTCTTGAAATACATTTCCAATTTTCTACTGGGCTTGGGAAGAGAGCATTCCTTGGTCTGCAGCCTGTGGTGGACAGCACGGGCGACGGTCACTAGTACACATTCTTACTAGGTCCTCTCTTTCCATCGGTCCCTTTCAAGTCCTCTCTCAAAACACACACACACACACACACACACACACACACACAGCACCACCTTCTCCAATGGTCTAAGGATAACTGGTGTTTCTGACTCCTAAACCTTCCATGAAGGCACAGCACACAAGCAAGGCTCCTTGGTGGCCTCTCTCATGAAGCTTCCATCTTCACTTGATCTGTGAGACAAGTTTCTCCATGAATTTCTCACTCTCTAAGACTCTGTTGACACCACTGCCATCATCTTCTTTTCTACACTCTGCGTGTTTATGCCCTTTGGAGATTCTTCACTGCCATCTAATGGGGTTTCATGAACATATAGAATAAAAGTGTACATTTAACCTGCCACAGGCACATCAAGCTGACCCACCTGAGTCAGTCTTAGAAAGCAGTCCAGGCTATATAACTGACCAGAGCTACTCATCCTTTAGAGAGTCAGATTTCCAATTGTGCATTTGCTCCCTCCCTTTCTTTTGAACATCAGCCTGAATCCACTATCTGATTAACCAAAAGAGATGCCCTTCCCCTGCATGAGGAAATCCCTTTCCTCTCATTGCACTGTTGCCGTGTGAGAGGTCTGTTTCTTCTCCATCCTTCTCTTTCTTTCCTTTTCTATTAGCAATTTTGGTTTGCAAGGGTGGGGCCTCTAGTTCTCCTATCACCTCTCCTTCCACATTCTGTTAGGGAGACCTTATGCAGACACCACCTCCTCTGGCACATCTGTCTTTCTAAAAATATAACAAGCCACAGTAATGTCTACCAGGGTGACCTGGGACAACACAGGGGGTTGAGGCTTTGTCTGCAAGGATGAGCAAAGAGACCACTTCATTGTTAGGGTGGTTTTCCCTTGAAATTAATTTGGCTCTGAATGAGGAACTAACACTGTCAGCCTTTGTTTTCATTTTCACTAGTAAAGAGCTGAGTGTGGGTAATGTCCACTCCTTCTGCTGCTGCTCTGGACATTTGTATAATTTTGCATCAACCAGACATACAGGTGGTACACCCACAGATATGCTAACACCAGAATGGATCCCAGAAGCAAACACTCAGCAGCCAGGCCCCTGGTTTCTGCTCAGAGTTTGTGCTCAGTTTCCCCCTGCAGTTTCTGCCACTGTGTCACCCAGAGCACAGTAGTACACAGCCGAGTCTGACTCTTGGACAGAGGCTTTCTCCAAGTGGAAGGAAGTGGTTTTTTTTCTTGTATGTGGCTTCAAAACCTTTGTTGCTGCCCTTTTCATTGGACCTGGAGACTCTAAACAGAAGCTGTGGACCTTCTCCAGGATATTGCACATACCAGAACAGAGTAGGGTACCCTGTGGTTGAATAAGTGCAGTTTATAGTCAGCAAAGCCCTCTCCAATAGGATCACTTGACCTTCTGTCTGGGTCACTGAGTTTCCATGAGTCCTTCCTAGGTGGTGGAAGAAATTTGGGTCACCTTAGGATAAAGCTCTTAGATAAATTTATGGTTGAAGACTTTGCTAACATTGTAGAAGTAGGAGTTCAAATTTTAAAAGACATTTTACTCACCAAGTATCAGGAACATCACCATCACTAAGCCTGGAAAAGCATCCATCTTTACAGTGTTGTTACTAAATAATGTTCTTGATTCTTAACATGAAGAATGTTGAAGTCATAGTGAAAAGATGAGCCTAATGTTGCAATTCACACTGGAAGTGAGTTAGTGTTAGGAAACTGCGCCCCCTGGTGGGCAGGGCTTGAACAGGGAAGAATGACTTCCTGGACTCCTTCCAGAAGTCAGAACTATGTCCTCACCCTGACCTCATTTATTAGCACATATTCACCTCCAGGTGGCCCTTGTAAATATAAGGAACCCCTATCATTACTTCTCAGGTATACTTTATACTGAGGACTCTACCTGACATGTAAATGCTTAAGAAGACCATTCCAAGTTGTATATATAGCCCAGAACTTATCAGTTGTCTTGTGGATTTTAATACATGCCTTCATACTCTCAGACATCAATTATGGACCAACCACAATCCACTGGAATATCATAAAAGTGTGTTGAGTTTAATGCTTTCAGCTTTTCTTTCTGTATCTGGTGTCCAAACGATATCTGGGCTTGAAATTCTTATCTCTGTATCTGAGAATCAATTCATATGTTGACTCTAGACTCAGAAGCTCCTTTATCTGAATCCGTGGAGAGAAAACTCCAGGAAACAAGGGGCCAAGCCATCATCCATGTGAAAAGTCCTTGAGGCCAGACTTGCATTGGAGTGCAGCCTTAGTCCCTGCCTGACTTGCCTACGTGGGCTTCCTGTCTTAGAACCAGTGAAACATTGAGGGAGTGGGAGGGAGGAGACTTTGATCTCAGATCATTCTTATGAATTCAGTTACTTAAATTTTGGTCTTTTTTCTGTCTAGGATTCACAATTATCACTTTTCAATGCTTCTGAAATTCAAGAGTATTTGCATGTGGATTAGATAGTATTACTTTCTCCCCTGGCAATCCTTTTATTTAAAAAGATAAAATTCCTTACAATTTGCTTTCTTTTAGAGCAGAGGAAGTATGAACTTTCTGGTAATGGTGATTTCTCAACTAAGGCCATTTATTCATTATACTTGTTCCATTTAACACATATGAATTGTGCACCTAATAAATTTTAGTCACTGCTCTGCATGCAGGGTATAGTACGGAAAAATGCAGTATCTCTCAGTAATGTCTCAACTTCTTATTACTTCCTTTTATTAAACTCAAAGCACTTTTGTGATATTTCAAAGGATTGCGGTTGGTCAATAATTGATGCCTGAGAGTATGAAGGCCTGTATTAAAATCTACGAGACAATTGACATATTCTGGACTATAGACACAACTTGGTATGGTCTTCTTAAGCATTTACGTGTCAGGTAGAGTCCTAAGTATACAGTAGATGTTAGAAGAGTGACTACTTTAGAAGATGAAGGGGACCAGGGGTTAGGGGATTGATGGTGGAATACAGGGAAAGTAAAAGGAAGAATGGCCATGATCAAAGCACAATATATTCACATATGGAATGTCACAGTGAAAAAACATTAATTTGTACAAGTAAAATAGTAATATGCATTCATAATTATAATTTTAAAGACAAAAAATAGATATCCAGGCCCAAATATTATTGAGTTCACACACCCCTTCCTCTCCACCATCATCCACCATCCTTTCTGGTCACATTGCCAGACACTGACACAGAACAATTCTAGAAATTCTGGAATATTAATTATAAATTCCCCTCTGATATATGACAAGAATACAGAATATGTTGGGATGATGTTGGATTGTAAAAATATAATGTAGCATAGATTTCGGTTTTTTAAAGTAAAACGTTTTGCACAGATGAATGGTTGTGCAACAGTGTGACTGTACTTAATACCCGTAGACTGTGCACATGAAAATGATGGAGTGGTAAGCCTTAAGTTATGCATATTTACCACGACTTCAAATATTTTTTTTTAAATTGTAAAGATTCTTTTATTTAAAACTTCTACCCATATCTCTGCTTTCCAAGTGCAAATATAATAAGAAGTCACAATACAGGATCAACCACCAACAACCACCAACAACCCAATTTTAGAGCAGGAGAAATTGGGGTTGGATGTGGAAGGAGAAAATCAGGGAGAATAAAGATCTCATATTGTGGGATATTTATGGAGCACAGAAGGCCTGGGTGTGCAAAATGAGCCATGTATTGGCATCAAATGACTTTGGAGGAGAGGTGAAGAGGACAAAAGCAGAGAAAAGAGATTTGACACTCTGCCCCTTGACAAAGCTTCTCTTAGAGTCAGTAGTTATTGGTCATTTGATGGATAAGGTTGGTACAAGGCAGGTAAAGAGTGTAAAAACAGAGCTTCTTTGTGATAAAGGCTGTAAAAAGATAATTAAATGGAACAAGATCTCAGGTTAAAGTTTGTCACACAGTAGGTGTTATTTAATATGACTATTTCAAATAAATAGATATATAAGTGAAAACAGTTTTTTTAAAAATCATGTTGTTCTGTTAGTATACTTTTTTTGTTTTTTAAGTTCTTAATTTAAATGTTTGCATCTCCATTCAAGAAATAATTCTTTCATCATGCTATCATTTTAGGCATTACATTAATATTAGGCTAGCTCCATAAGATAAAATCTCATGTCTAGGTAGTACATATATATTGAAAATTAACCAAACCTTGAAATGGAGAAAATTTTAGGTATATGACTACTATGGTATTTTTAAATAGACTTCCTTTGTATTTGGAATACTGGTAAAAATGGGCCCATTAAAAAAAACAATCAGGGAGGTGCATCCCAGGGATGCAATGTTGGTTCATCATACAGAAATCAATAAATGTAATTCATCACATCAATAGACTTAAAGATAAGAAATACTTGATTATCTCAATAGATGCAGAAAAAGCATTTTACCAAATTCAGCATCCATTCATGTTCAATACTCTAGAAAAACTAGGGGTAGTAAGAATATACCTCAACATTGTGAAAGTTATGTATACTAAACCCAAAGCCAACATCATTCTAAATGGAGAAAAATTTGAAGTATTTCCTCTAAAATTTGGAACAAGAAAGGGATGTCCTCTTGTACCACTATTATTCAACATAGACCTTGAAACCCTGGCTAAAGCAATTAGACAAAAGAAAGAAATTAAAGTGATATGAATAGAAAAATAAGAGCTCAAACTATCCCTATTTGCTGATGACATGATTCTATTTAGAAGACAAAAAAACTGTACAAAAAAAAAACTTCTTGAACTCATAAATGAATTCAGAAACATAGCAGGATATAAAATTAACACCTATAAATCTATTGCATTCCCATACACCAATGAGGATTCAGCTGAAAGAGAAATCAGGAAAACTACTCCATTCACAATAGCCTCAAAAAATAATAAAACACTTAGGAATAAATCTAATATAAGAGGTAAAAGACCTCTACAATGAAAACTACAGAACACTAAAGAAAGAAATTGAAGAAGACCTTAGAAAATGGAAAGATCTCCCATGCTCTCACATAGGAAGAATTAATATTGTCAAAATGGTCATACAACCAAAAGTGTTATACGCATTTAATGCAATTCTCATTAAAATTCCAATGACATTCTTAATGAAAATAGAAAACCAGTCATAAAATTCATTTGGAAAACTAAGAGGCTCAGAATACCCAAAGCAATCCTTAGCAAGAAAAGTGAGGCAGAAGGTATGCAAGACCTTAAATTATACTACAGAGCTATAGTAGCAAAAATGGCATGCCATTGGCACAAAAATTGAATTGAAGACCAATGGAACAGAATAGAAAACACAGGGACATACCCACATAAATACAGTTATCTCATACTAAACAAATGCTCCATAAACATACATTGAAGGAAAGATAGCCTCTTCAACAAATGGTGCTGGAAAAACTGGAAATTCATATGTAGTAGATTGTATATCTCACCCTGAAAAAATCTCAACCTAAAGTGGACCAAGGACCTTGGCACTAGACCAGAGACCCTGAGCTTAATAGAAGAAAAAGTAGGCTCAACTCTCCATCAAATCAGCTCAGAAACAGACTTCCTCAGTAAGACTCCTAAAACACAAGAAGTAAAATCAAGAATCATTAAATGGATTGGCATCAAACTAAAAACCTTCTTCACAGTAATCCAGAACATGAAGAGAAAGCCTACAGAATGAGAGAAAATCTTTACCACATGCACCTCAAATAGAGCATTGATCTCCAACACATACACAGAACTCAAAAAATTCAACATCTAACAAGCAAATAAGCCAATCAATAAATAGGCAAAGGAACTGAACAGGCACTTCACAGAAGAAGAAATACAAATAATTTTTAAAAATGCAAAAATGTTCAACATCTCTAGCAATTAGAGAAATGCAAAGTAAAACTACACTGAGATTCTATCTCACTCCAGTCAGAATAGAAATTATCAAGAACACTAGTAACAATAAATGTTGGCAAGGATGCGGGGGACAGGGTACACTCATACATTGCTGGTAGGACTGCAAACTGGTACAACCACCACTCTGGAAAACAGTATAGAGACTCCTTAGAAAACTTGGATTGGAACCACTTTTTGACCCAGTTATCCTACTCCTCAGCTTATACCTAAAGGACTTAAAAATCAGCATACTACAGTGATGCAGCAATATCAATGTTTATAGCAGCATAATTCACAATAGCTGAGCTATGGAACAAACCTAGGTACCCTGCAACAGATGAATGGATAAAGAAAATATGGTATTTATATACAATGGAATATTACTCAGCTGTAAACAAGAATGAAATTATGGTATTTGCCAGTAAAAGGATGGAACTGGAGAATATCATGCTAAGTGTAATAAGCCAGTCCCAAAAAACTAAAGGTAGAATGTTCTGTCTGATATTTGGATGTTAACCTATAACAAGGGAAGGTAAGGAGGGGAAGTATAGAAGTTCATTGGATTGCACAACGGGGAATGAAGGGAAGGGAGGGAGAAGGAGAATAGGAAAGACTTTAAAATGAAGAGAACATAACTTTCCTGTGCTCATATATGAATACATGACCAGTGTAAGTCCACATCATCTTCAACCACAAGAATGGGATCATAATTAGTTGTAATGGCGTGTATGCCATGTATGTACAGTATGTCAAGTTATGCCCTATTGTCATGTATACCTAAAAGCACCAAAAAGTAATAATAAAAATTAAATTTTAAAAAACGTCAGGGGGGAAAGTTTGAGAATACCAATTCCATAGGAGGAAATAGTAGAGCAGAAATAAGGCAGAAAGAAATAAAGTACAAGTAAAGTTTGTCCTTGCCAAAAAAAAAAAAAAAGAAAGAAATATAAGAAATCTCAAAACATAATTGAAGAACATAAAAGGCTCTTTATAATTGAAAAAAAAAGCTCTTCCCTGAAAAAAGATAATAAGTTGATATTTTATGTGCCAATAAATGTAATTCCAACATTCTGGTTTTGAAGTATTCTTTGATTTTGTATGTTTTATTTTCATTTGGTTTAATGGAGGGTTATTGAATATGAAGAAATTGGGACAGATTTTAACATTTATGTTGAAAAATAACTGCAATAATTACTAAAAATTTCATGGTAAACTTTACTGCTGAGTCGTGATTTATCCTAGCATGTAATAAAATTTACTATTTTATGATATTGGAATAGAATGAAACAAATAGAAGAATAAAACTGATAAAGCAAGCAGGAACATATTATACTGAAATTGGTAATTTAGTATTTTTAAAGAATAGTGACTATTTTAGGGGAAAATAATCCCTTATCCACCTGTAAAGGGGTTTCCATCTCTGGGGTAGATCTTCCACCTACCCCTGTAAGAGCCACTAGTTACTGTGCTTTTATGAATGTGACACAGTAGACTTTCAATATGCAAATGGAGCTGTTCCATGCTAGGGTTGTTGAGAAGATGGAAGGAACTCTTAGCACAAAGTTTGTAGTATAGTAGACACTTAGACAGTCAATATGAGTAGCTTTTACTCAAGGAGAACAAACCTAAGTTCATTAAATTGTGTAAAACAGCATGATTTTTCTTAAACACACACACACACAGATTTCAAGGCCTTCCTTATTTTAAAATACACTAGAAACATAATCTTTACTCAATAAATACTTAATATAAATTGAGTTCTGAAAATGCAACTGTTCATACAGATTTGTATTAATTTTCACAGTCATATGTTTCTGAACTACTTTAGCCAATTCTTTAAGCTAAATTTTATATCCAAATGACAAAATATTTATTGTGCTTATTCTTCTTTTTCAACCTGTGAAAAATTCTGAATCTACCTTCAATCCAGAGATTCAGGACTAGGGCCGGTTTGATTAGTGAGAACTCTGATGTGGTCTATGAACCTAGAGAGGGGTTCCTCAGAGTGAGTGTTTTCCCTCCCACCCCAGACATGAGCTGACACAGCCCTGCCCACTTCCCGTCTGAGGTGCCCACTCCCTGCCTTGGTCCCTACAGCAGGTGGCTGTCTCAGGCAGACCCTGGGTTTTTGTGCACCTCCCTCCAACAGTCCTCTCACTGTGCCCTCTCTCAGTGCACAGAAATACACCCCTGAGTCCCCCAGCTGTGAGGCTGAGATGACAAGCTGGATGGATTTGCTTGCCTTCTGAAAATTCACTGAGTAGCGACCTTCTGTGGCATTTTGCTGGCTGTAAGAGTTCTGAAGGATGAGGAAGACCATCTCCCCACTGCTGGGCTGCTTGTACCAGAGGAGATCATAACGTGTATCACTTGCATCATAGGAGCAGAGCAGGCTCACATCCTCCTTCTCCTGTACCCACATGGCTGGCTGGGCCTGAGTCACCTTCTGGGCAAAACTGGATCCTGAAGGAAAAAGGACAGAATCAGAAAGTTTAGGGACAAGTGGATGGAACAAAATTGTACATTTTTGCTCCCTGCTAACCTCCCTCCCAAGTCTCTTTAAGGCTCCTCTGTCCTTTGGTCCAGAGGAGGCCCCTTCCCATAGGAACCATCCCTACCCAGCCACATTGATGCCATGATCAGCTTCAGCAGCCTGGAAAATACCATGTTTGCCTTCTTCCTTCAGAAGAAAATTTGGGTTTCAGAACTCTGCACTGGGAGGGGAGCCTGACAGGATGAGGGAGGATCTGCTGTGCTAGGGGCTGCTGCTGCACCTGAACAGGAAACAGGCTACCTATATAATGCACTGCTGCTCCTACAGGTCTTTCAGCCCTGCTTTCTCCCCTCACACAAACTAATATGTTGGCTACCTATGATATAGTCACCAGTCAGTACACATGATTACCAAATTATATATAATCCATTCTTTACAAACTTAACTAGATAAATAACTCATTAATAAATCCTATCATCAACATGCCAACAGGTTGTCTTTTCTGGTTCTCATTTAACCAGCTTCTATATAGCCAAAAACTAAGTGACATGGTATTCTGAAATGTTCCAGAGAAAGATGCCTTTGAAACTTATAGAAAGGAGCTAAGTACTGTTTACTACCAGTTCAGCAGATAAAGTACAAGGAGCTGATCCTAATTGCTTTTAACCACTAGTATGACATCATTCATCCTAAAGTGACAAAAATCCAAAAGTAACTCACATTAAATATTTTAAGTAGACTTCTGCAGATAATGTCCATAAGCAGACAGTCCTCAGAAGATCAGTGCTGACCCAGATCCTTGAAGTACAAGCCCTGGAACAATGTAGACAGTGCCTTTGAGACTGTCAGAACACAATTCTCTAGCTGACTGGAACTACTTGATGTGATATCTCCTGTCCTATCCTTTATTTTCATATTTTAAGTAGTATTTTCTCAACTTAATGATAGAATGTTATATATTTCTAATTTTTCCTACATTGTTCTTGTACTAATAAAGTAACTTGATTAGGTACAGGATTTACTTGAGGCAATGGCCACATTAGTGCTATATTTCAGGTCTATGAAGCCATTGGTAGTGAATTAAACCTAAAGAATTGTTGAATATGTCATTCAGTGGCCACTTCCAGAAAAATCTAAGCCATTACCCAGCCTCAAGAAGTATAGCCTAAGTGTTTCTTGATCAATAAAATTGGACTTAAAAATAAATAAATTTTAATTAGAAATGTCTCTACTGATGAATAATGCAGATAGAGTTGGTGCAGTTAAACTTATGTAGAAAGAATGACTCACCCTGATTGTATGAGCTGACATAACACTCAACTGAAACTCTCCTTTATCAATTGTCATAATAGTGGGAGTTTTTTTTATAGAAATAGAAATCAGATCTCCAAGGGAATAGAAACATTTGAGGTAATTATTTTATAAATGAAATGACAAAAGTTTTAAACATCAGGAGTAGAAGCAATTGAGGTTGGTGCAGAGATGGAGGTCTCATGTGTACCCAATGGCATTTGCTTCCTTTATCCAAGACTCAGAAATCTCATAATGATTAAATTGTCTGGTTCTAGTGGCTCAAGAAGCTGAGGCAGAAGGACTGTAAATTCAAAGTCAGACTCAGCAACTTAGAAAGCCCCTAAGCAACTCAGCGAGACCTGGTCTCTAAATAAAATAGGGCTGGAGATGTGGCACAGTGGTTAAGCAACCCTGGGTTCAATGCCCAGTACCAAAGTTAATTAATTGACTAATTAATTAATTGTATGGTTCTCTTCCTGGGACACTTTATAAAGTCACAAATAGAAAAGGAAACACAGTTTGGCAGGACTTAGGGGTGGGAGGGTGTAATTACAATAGGAGAGACAAGCGTTTCTGAAGTAATGATACTGCTCCATGTCATGATTGTGCAGTGGTTACACAGATATATATGGTGCACTGGAATTCAGTGTTCACAGATAGAACTACTAAGAAATGATATTTGAAACACCAGGAAAATAAAGTGCACTTTCTATCTTTGTGAGTGGACTCAGTCTAATACATAATATTACTTATTCACTGTGCAAAGCAAGGCCCAGCCATACCCACTGTGGGAAGCAAAATAGCACCACCAAAACAAATCAGGCCCTGACCCCTGGAATGCCAGTTACTTTATATACAGGTGTGATTAAGTTAAGATCCTGAGATCTTTAGAGAGTATACTGTATTATATAAAATTTGAAAGCAATCTTGTGTGTGCTTGCAAGAGGGACACTTGACAATGCAAGAGAGATGCCAGGGTAACTGTGGAGGCAGAGACTGGAGGAGGCAGCCACAAGCCCAGAAATGCTGGTGGCCATCAGAGCTGGGGAAGCCAGGAGCAGATTCTCCCTACAGCATCTGCACAAACACAGCCCTACTGACATCTCGATTCCAGCCCAAATAAACTGATTCCAACTTCTGACCTCCAGAATCATGACAGAAAATACACTTCTCTTGCAATAAGCCACCAAGTTTATTTCAAAAGGAAAACACACACCAACCATGTTGTGGGTCCAAAGCTTGAATGTGACTGGATCTGAGATATTGACTCTGCACACTGTGGCCAGAGGATTTTGGTGTGTGTGTGTGTGTTCATTCTTTTGGATAAATTGTCAACTTAGCAAGATAGATCTTTTAAGTAAATAATAACATATCCTCTCTCTTATACCATAAAACTTAGCGATAAAATGAAAGCCACACTTCCCTTTCACTCCATGACCAGTCTTGGGGGAAGTGGACTAATAAGGACTCCACTTCCTTCTCCAGGACAGGAGCTAGTGATAATATTGAAGGAAAGAAGGACAGCCAATTGAAAGACGGGCCACAATATTATCTACTTCCATTCAGATGTTTTAAATCTAATTTATTTTAAAGACTACAAGAACAATTCAATTAGCTGATAATTAAAGTCCATGACCCAGCAAAGAGGGATCCTCCTCACCACACCGACGGCTAGTTGTATTCATTAAGATGGGAACTATTAAAATGCTCCTACCTTTGACCAGAAGTCAGAGAATTAGGGAATTTCTTATTTATACAGGTTCTTTACTTGTATTGATTTACCAGCATCACTAGAAGATATAATTTAACAAAAAAACTTGTGATAATAACATTTGCTTCAGTCCGGACATGAAGACAGAGAACTTTGTAGTGACCCATCTGTGAATCATTAACCAAATTCCTTCTGTAACCTACTAGTAAGACTTGAATAAAGCAGTGGGAAAATACAAAGATTTTTTTCACATACACTAGAAATAAAAGTAAAGGAAAATAAATTTAAATGTTGAGGAGTAAATATAACTATCTTTATTTTTCTATTTTTTTATTAGTTACACATGACAGTAAAATGATCTTGACATTTCATACATTTGAATCAAATGGGGTATAATTTCTTATTTTTCTGATTATACAGGTTGAATATAACTATCTTTATAAAATGGAGTTTTATCAAGAAAGAAAGGCATAGATAAATGGAAATAAATAGGATTCTTTAAAACAAATTGTTTTCTATATAATTGGAGTTTAAAATACAATGTTTCCAGATGAAAATAGATAGTAAAGTGATTACATAGTGAAGCAAATTATATATCTATTCTCTTCCATAGTAAATTTTTGTATTTGACAAAAAACAGCTAAAGTCTATTTATTAGACAGAAATCCCAAATACAGTATAATTAGCTATACACCATATACTATATAATAGATCTCTAGACTTCTTTGCCATAGGACATATGTACTTCTTTGTATTCTTTGACTAAATATTAGAAAGATTATCTGGGTATGAAATTATCAATTTCACATTTTTTATATCATACATATTTTCTATGTTTGGTGTGTAATGTTTTCTAATCTGAAAAAAAATAACTAATACAACATCTAAAAAGTCAAGAGCCCACCAATAACAGGGATTATTATATTGATCCCAAGGGGTTATTTATATGAGAAGAATCTAAACAGCAGGTGTAAACTCATCTTCCAAGTCTAGAGTTCAAACAAAACAGTTCTAATTCCCCTTAAGAATCCATTAAGCACAGCTTTAGGATTGCTGATTATGTGGAGATAACTGGATTTGGATATTCCTTCCCCCATGCCTTCTCTATGCATCTTCTTATCTATCTGTCCAATTTTTATTGTTTATGTATATCAAAACATCATGCTGTTCACTTTAGATATACACAAAAGAGTTGGAAGATTTCGTTAAGAAACATTAAGCAAAATTATTAAGCAACTGAATCATAATGAACTCCACCTGTTTACTATATGTATTTAATGTTAATATGCTAGTTTTCATTTGCATTGAGACAAATGCTATGGGAAGACTGTGACAAAGGAAGCAGGTGGGGCTCAGCCCAGTGGCAGGTTTGAGTAGAGGCTGCAGGTGTCTGGGAAGCATTGTGCACTGGCTGCACAGAAGTAGACAGCTGAGTCTCCAGGCTGGGTGGCTGTGATGTTCAGGGAGAAGTGTTTGGCTTTCTTATCCAACACAACAATGAATCTTTGGATTTGATTTATCTCCCTATTTGAACGAATGTCTATAATACGTCGGGGACCTTTTCCAGCCTCTTGCTTATACCAAGGAAAGTAGTCCAAAGCACTGTCTGAATAAGTACAGTTGATAACAGCGCTGTCTCCCTCCTGGACACTCAGGGTAGAAGGACGCTGCTCTACCTTCTCTCCTTGGCTAAACCCTATTCAGAAAGAAAATGAAAAAAAAAAAAAAAAAAAAAAAGATTTTGTTGGCATGTGATTACTCTTCAGAATTTTTTCTTCAGTGACTAGTGAATACCCGCATAAAGCCATTCTTCCCGGATGTCTAAAGAACCCCTGCTAATATCCTCTATTTCCCCCAAATCCTCAACTCACAGTCCAGCTGCAGCCACAAGAACATGAATAAAGCAGGATTAGATGTCTTCATTGTTCTTCTCAATTAAGAGCAATCCAGACTTGCAGTCTACTAAGGAGAGCTGCTTTTGTTATCAGGATGTTCCTTTTTCACACTAACAATTATAGCAGCTTCTCTTGATTTTCGACCCGGCCTTTAAGAAAAAGCCTATTCTTTCAGAATCCACTGCAAGGAAACCTCCACCAATTCTGCACCAGATGGAGAAGACTGCCACCTTGTGGTCACATCCCTAAATACTGAACTCTGACTAAATGGTCTTTTAGCCTATCACGAATGAAGAAAGACATATAGAAGTAGAAATGAGTCAAAATGGGTCTTGGTTCAAAGATTAGGTTTACAGCAAGTATGCAGAGATAAAAGTTGATGTTACTAAACACTACTGAGTCATTGTTAATAAACTGGAAAGTAGTAAATGCTGTGAGTGTTGGTACAACTATGGGCTGACTTGACAGATTTGAAATCAAGGAAGTGCCATGATTTACTCTCATAAACAAAGAAGCACTTAATACTTGCCCTTTCAGTCAAATCTACCTTCAAGATTTGTCCATGTTGGAGAAAAACTCTTTATTAAAGTTACTCATAAGCCCAAGATAAGACAGAGAGGACAAGTGAATATTTGAAATGCACATTATCTCAGACTCTGCTCCTCCAAGCCTGGTCCTGCCTTTAACTTACCATTCCTAGAGAATGGGCAGTACCAAAGTCACACTGTGGCATCTTTCTTCAGTAAAGGTGTGTTATGTTTTAGATATGATGCCCACCCTCCCCCAAAAAAGCTCATGTGTGAGACAATGCATGAAGGCTTAAAGGACAAATGATTGGGTTGGGAAAGCCTTAACCCAATCAGTAGATTAATTCCCTGGTGGGCTTAACTGAGTGGTAGCTGAAGGCCAGGTTGAGTGTGGCTGGGGAGGTGGGTCATTGGGGGTGTGCCTTTGAGGTATGTATTTTGTATCTGATGCTGATAATGTTGGGATCCTTCCTTCAAAGAATGGCCACTTGGAATAATGAATATACACTGTGACTTTTAGGAAAAGCCTTAGAGATTATCTGGGTGTTGAATTTTCTCTCTGCTTCCCCATGATCATTGGTTCAAAGATTAGGCTTACAGTGACTGGTGAATATTTTGCCTCTAGTGACTAATGATTATTTTGCCTTTGTCACACTCTTCCACGATGATGTTCTGCCTCATCTCAAGACTCAAAGAATGGAGCTAACTGTCTATAGACTCAGACCTCTGAAACTGTGAGCCTTCAAATAAACTTTTCTTCCTCTAAAGTTGTTCTTGTCAGGTCTTTTAGTCACAGCAAAGAAAAATATCACTAAAACAGATGCCTAGGATAAAGATTAAAGTTCAAATCTTAATGGTAAGGGAGGATAGGGATATATTCTTGAGTCATTAATACTCCAAACTCAGAAAATTTGACAGATAGATTGGGTTGAATTGCAATCAGAAATCTGACAAACTTTAGAAACCTTTTCTTATTTGATGGCTTCTATTCTGCAAAGTCCTGAGAGACAGAAAAATTCTCAAAAAAATCACACTACAGATTCAAAATATGTAATCACGTGTAAGTTGTTTCTCAAAAACTTTGATAAAGTACTTCAGCTGTGTACATTTCCAGGATTATTTCCATTTGAAAAAAAATATTTGCTGTTTTCGACTTTAATTTCTTGAGGTTTCATGAAACTTCTATAAGATGAAAATCTAGAGATGCCTACCTATTGACTATGTAATCTATAAAGATAATACAAATCGGAAACAGAAACCCAAACACTAACCATGAGCAATGGCTTCTGGCCAACCAAGATGACCTCATTTTCAGAGTCAAGGCCCCCCTTTCCTCTGAGTTGTCCTCATTACTCCCCTGGAATCACAGAAAGTAAATCTAACTCCTCATTCACATTTCATGCCATTAGAGATTTAAGGAATGTAAGGCACAGGTGATGGCAAACTTCAATCCAATGCATTAATGTGTGTGTGTGTGTGTGTGTGTGTGTGTGTGTGTGTGTGTGTGTGAGAGAGAGAGAGAGAGAGAGAGAGAGAGAGAGAGAGAGAGAGAGAAATAATGTTTTCACATGTATAACATTTCTCCATATTAAGTTTTTTTATACTCTCACCATGATATATGATAAAATTCTCAAATACTTCATTGGACAAAGTTCCCTCTTCTTGAATACAGATGCTTCAGTGGTGGCCTTTTTGAGTTGTGGCTTCCAGAAGAAGATTTTCTACCACCTCAGGGACTGTCAGCTGCAGGAAGACAATGTCCTTGGTGTCTCAATTTCAATGATGATGTTGGTATCCTTCCTTCAAAGGACAGCCACCTGGGATAATGAATATACACTGTGACTTTTAGGAAAAGCCTTAGAGATTATCTGGGTGTTGAGGAGGGCCCATCACTTGTCTAACTCCAATATCAGCCATTGAGCAGTGAACTGATTTGCTAGTAGAATAACAAGAAGTTAATAAAATTGAGAATAAAAATATGAAGGATTAATGCAAGAAAAAGTTATTTCATTGAAAAAATAAACAAGACTGATTAACCCTTAGCCAAAAAAGTCAGAAGAAAGAGAAGACCTAGATTAACAAAATTAGAGATGAAAAGGAAATATCACCAGACATCTCTGAAATTTAGAGGATCATGAAGAACTATTTTGAAAAAAATATAAATCAATAACTGAAAAGTCTAGAAGATATTAACAAATTTCTAGACACATAGATCTACTCAAATTGAAAAACCAAAGCAGATTAATATCAAACAATGATATTAAAGCAGTAATTAAAAGGCTTCCAATGCAGAAAGCCCAGGATCAAATCAATTTTCTGCTTAGATTTACCAGATATGTAAAGAAGAATTAATGCCAATCTTCCTAAAATTATTCCATGAAACAGAAAAGGAGGGAACACTCCCAAATTCATTCTATTAAGCTAGTATTGCCTTGATACCAACACCACACAAAGGGGAGGGGCAGAATACAGACCAATAACCCTGATGAAACATAGATGATAAATCCTTAATAAAATATTAGCAATCCACATTCAAAAACACATTAAGAAGATTGCACACCATGCTCTAGTGGGTTTCATTCCAGGTGTGCAATGTTGTTTCAACATATACAAATTAGTAAATGGAGTTCATGACATAAATAGAATCAAGGATAAACAAATATCATATAATCATCTCAATAGACGAAGGAAAAGCCTTCAACAAAATCCAGCACCCATTTATATTTTTTAAAAATTGAAGATACTAGGGATAGAAGAAACTTGCCTCAAAATATGAGGGTTATATATGAAAAAACCAAGGTCAAATCATTCTGAATGGGGAAAAGCTGAAAGCATTTTCTCCAAAAGTAGGAATAAGATAAGGATGTCCAGTCTCACCACTCTCATTCAATATAGTTCTTGAGACTCTGGCCAGAGCAATCAGGCAAGAGAAGGAAATTTAAAAGATACAAATGGGGGTGGGGGATAAATTATCTGTTTCCTAATGACATAACCCTAAACATAAAGACCCAAAATTTCTACCAGAAGACTTCTAGAACTGATTTAAACTTTTTTCAGCAAAGTAGCAGGATACAAGGTCATCGTTCAAAATCAATAGCTTTTCTATACTCCAATAATAAATCTGAATATAGGAAAACTATTCAATTTACAATAACCTAAAAAAAATACTTGGATATAAATTTAACCAAGAAGGATAAAGTCCTCTATGATGAAAACTACAGCACACTGATGAAAGGAACTGAAGAAACCTTAGAAGGTGGACAGACCCACCATATTTACGGATAGGCAGAAATAACACTGTCAGAATGGCAAAAACAATATACAGCTTCAATGCAATTCCCATCAAATCACCAATTCTTCACAGAACTAGAAAGAAACAGTACTAAAGTTCATATGGAAGAATAAAAGTCCTAGAACAGATAAAACAGTACTGATCAAGAAAAGTGATGCTAGAGGCATCACAACACCTGATCTCAAATTATACCACAGAGCTAGATGGACCAAAAAAAAAATTTTAAAGCTGTAAATTGCCATCAAAACAGAAAGGAACACTAATGGAATAGAATAGATGACAGTGACAAACACATATCTATACAGCCATCTGGTATTTGACTAAGGTGTCAAAAGCACACATTAGACTAAAGCTAAACAAATGGTATTGGGAGAACTGGTTGTCCATATGTATAGGAATGAGACTTGACCTTTATTTCTCATTCTTCACAAAAGTCAACACAAAGTAGGCCAAAGACATAGGAATAAGAACAGAAAGTGTGTGATTGTTAGGGGATAAAAAAGCATAAAGACAACATATCCATTTATTGGTACAGGCACCAACTTTCTTAGCAAGATCCCTAATATTCAAGAAATAAAACCAGGAATCAATAAACAGGATGGCTTCATATTAAAAAACAAACTCTGCCCAACCAACAAAGTAAACATGAAAGGACATGAAAAGAGTGTGTCCAGAATGGGAGAAATTTTTTTAAAGCACACAAATAACCCAATCAATAAATGGACAAACGAACTAAAAAGATATTTCTCAAAAGAATAAATACAAATGGTTGATAAATAAATTTAAAAATATTCAACATACTTGGCAATCAGGAAATTGCAATCAAAGCTACACTGAGATATATCTCACTCTGGTTAGAATGGCAATCATCAAGAAAACAAATAATAATAAATGCTGCTGAGGATGTGGGGGGAAATGTACATGCATACATTGTTGAGGGAACTGCAAATCAGAGCAACCAATTTGGAAATCAGTATGAAAATTCTTCAAAAGACAAGGAATGATTCCACCATACAAACCAGTTATCCCCTCCCTGGTATTTATCTTAAAAAAAAAAAAAAACTTAATCAGAGTACTATAGCTACACAGGCACATCAATCTTTATAGTAGCAAAATTCACAATAGACAAGTTATGGAACCATCCAGGTGCCCATCAACAGATGAATGAATAAAGAAAATGTGATATGTATAAGTACTGACATTTCAATCAACCATAAAGAACAATAAAATCATATTATTTACCTATAAATGAGTAGAACTGGATAACATCATGCTAAGCAAAATAAGCCAGAATTAGAAAGTCAAAGAGAGCTTTATATAGAGAAGCTAGAATGAAATAAGGAATTTAAAAAGAAGATGACACCATATAATAAAAAGTAGAAGAGTGAAAGAGAAAGAGAATAAAGGGGGAAGTAGAAGAGACTGGAAAGGGGAGAAATTATGGAAAGAATTTTGCCAAATTATGTTATATACATGTAGGAATGTATCACAGTGAATTTCACTTTTATGGTTACCTTAAAAAGCACCAATTTAAAAAAAATAAATAAATTGAAGACAAGAATGATAAGGAGAAAACAGGGAAGTACTTGAGATTGAAATGGAGATATGTTAAAATGAACCTCATTGGTACATATAAGAATAATTCACTAAAAAATATTTTAAGTTGGTGTCATAAGTTTACATAAAAAAATAACTAATGTTACTTTGTGACTATGATATCTTTTTATTTTAATTAGGTATATAGGACAGCAAAATGCATTTTGGTTCATTGTACACAATTGCAGCACTTTTCATTTCTCTGTCTGTACACAATGTAGCATCACACCCTGTGTGCAGTCTTACAAGTATCTAGGGTAACGATGTCCATCTCATTCCACCATCTTTCCTGCCCCCATGAATCCTCCCCACTCTCCCTCCCCTTTGCTCAATCAAAGTTCCTCCATTTTTCCCATGCCTCTCCCCTGCCTGTTTTGGATCAGCATCCACATATCACAAAGAACATTTGGCCTTTGTTTTTTGTTTTTGTTTTTGTTTTTGTTTTTTGGCATTGGCTTACTTCAATTAGCATGATGTTCTCCAACTCCACCCATTTACCTGCAAATGCCATGATCTTATTATATTTTAATGCTGAATAGTATTCCACTGTGTGTGTGTGTGTGTGTATATATATATATATATATATATATATGTATATATATATATATATATATATATATATATATATATATATATATATATATATATCACAGTTTCTTTATCCATCATCTATTGAAGGGAATCTAGGTTGCTTCCACAGTTTAGCTACTATAAACATTGATGTGGCTGCATCACTATAGTATGCTAATTTTATGTCTTTTGGGTATAGACAGAAAAGTGGGACAGCTGGGTCAAATGGTGGGTCCATTCCAAGTTTTCTAAGGATTCTCCATGCTGATTTCCAGATTGGTTGCACCAATTTGCAGTCCTATCAGCAACATATCAGAATGCTTTTTCCCCAACACTCTCACTAACATTTATTGTTGTCTGTATTCTTGGTAACTGTCATTCTGACTGGAATGAGATGAAGTCTTGGAGTAGTTATCTTGATTAATCATAAGAATTTTCCAAATTGTTTTTTCAATTTAATTTATTAGATATTCAAAATTTTTTAACAACTTCAATTCTAAGCACAATAATTGAAAGTGATGACATTACTCAAATGCAAGACTGTGAACTGATTTTTTTTTACTGGGTATTGAACTCAGGGGACTCCACCACTGGGCCACATCCCCAGCCCTATTTTGTATTTTATTCAGAGGTAGGGTGTCACTGAGTTGCTTGGCACCTTGCCTTTACTGAGGCTGGCTTTGAACTCAAAATCCCCCTGCCTCAGCCTCTTGAGCTACTGGGATTACAGGCATGAGCCACCACACCTGGCTATGAACAAAATTTTTGATAATTTCTAATTGGGATAAGTGATGCAACTCATATGGAAGCTCTTAAAATATGCTAGAACAAATATAGCTTAGTTAGAAATATAAATTTTATTAAATCAAGGTTTGACATTTCTAGGGAATCAATTTTTCTAACATGAATTATCTTTGTGTACAATTCAATTTCCTGTGTCTGAATTTAATTTTAAATTTAAATTAATATATCAAAATTTTTATGTTTCCACAGATGTTTTCTATAACCAGTGGATATCTGATAACTTGGCAGAGGTTCCACAATTTGTATATAATTCAGAATGCTTTTTCATGCATCCTAATCCTGTATTTTAAATTAATTTTAAAATTATCATTCTTAGGAAAATTTAGTTCATTCAAAAGTTCACATGAAAATGGCTTTCTTCTCCATCAGGCTACTATCTTTACATATAATTCCTATATCTAATCAGGAAAACAATCCCATTCACAATTGTCTCAACAAAAATAAAATACCTAGAAATAAATTTACCCAAAGAGGTGAGAGAACTCTATCATAAAAACTATAGAACACTGAAGAAAGAAATTGAACAAGACACTAACAATGAAAAGAACACCATGTTCATGGATATGCAAAAATAATACTGTCAGAAAGATGATACTACCAAGCACATTATACAGATTCAATGCAATGCCTGTTAAATACAAATTCATGGAATTTGAAGAAATAAAAATGTCCTAAAATTCATTTGGAAGGGTAAGAGATCCACAGTAGCCAAAGCATTTCTAAAGGGGCAGGGGGAGCAATACTGGAAGCATGACAATACCTGACTTGAAGTTATACTACAGAGCCATAGTAACAAAAACTGCATGGTACTGGCATAAAAACAGACACATAGACCAATGGAAAAAACTAGAAGATACAGAAAAAAAAGCCCACATGGAGAAAGTCATCTGATCCTTGAGAGAGGCACCGAAAAGGTAGACTTTTTAACAAATGGTGCTGGGAAAACTGGATATCCATATGTAGAAGAATAAGACTAGATTCCTATCTCTCTCCCTGCCCACCCCGCAAAACAAATCCTCACAATGGCTCAAATCAGGAATTAAACCAGAAAATATGCAATATATATATATATATATATATATATATATATATATATATATACACACACACACACACACACACACACACACACTGAAGTTTTAGTCAGCCATAAAGGAAATTATGAAATTATGTCATAATTATGAGATTATGTCACTTACAGGAAAATTGATGGAAGTTGAGAACATTAGGTTAAGTGAAATTAGCCAAATTCAGAAAGTCAAGGGTCATATGTTTTCTCTCACCTGTGGAAGCCACAGATGAAAAGGAAGAGAAAGGCTGGGGTGGGGATCTCATGAAAACCAAAGGGACATCAGTAGAAGAAAGGGACCAGAGGAAGGGAGGAGGAAAGTGAAAGAAAAATACTAGGGAATGATAATGGCCAAATTATATTTTTATATTGTGTGCATGAATAAATATGTAATAATAAATCCACTATATATATATATATATATATATATATATATATATATATATATATATATAATTATAATGCACCAATGAAAAATGGAAAGAATTTAAAAAGAGGTACCACAATAAAGTTTAAAATTCAATTATGCTATGCAAATAATAGTACAACAGCATGAATAGGAATAGATTCTGAAAAGTCATTCCTTAATACTACCACTCCATCAATTGCTTTTTTCTTTGTGTTTCCTCACAGACCTTTCAAAGGAAGATCTTACTTTTACCTGATACATTCTTGACAGAGTTATGTGATCGCAGCACATGAAACCTTCAGTATATGAGCATTTTTCAATAAAAGTGAGGATTTGATATGTTTTAATCTAATGTTTTCAGCTTTAATTCAACACTTAGTAATAATATTGTCCTTCTTGTTAGGTAGACTTCATATTTGCTATGTTAATGACTGTCTAATATGCTATCAAATGACAGATTATTTACTCATGAAAATATAATAATAGGCATTCCTATTTCTAAGCCTGTGCATAATAACTCTGCTCTATGGCATCAATTTTCAAAACCAGGTTTATAAATTCAAAGGATTCTAAAATGCTTTATTGCAATGTCCACACATATGCATTCATTTTGTAAAAATTTACTAGCAACACTGATTGCCATCCACAGACATCAGGAATCCTTAGAATACACCTGCTCTGGGAATAGGCTAGACCAACTGCTCAGCTCATAGGCTGCCCACTGTGTTCTTCAACCGCAAGTCACATGTATCCTTTTCCTGAAGCCCCAGGTGTCTCCTCTTCTCATGCACATGCTCCATTTTCATATCAGATTCATTTACAAAACATAAGTTGAAACACAAAATTATTAAGAATTTCAAGATAGCAACAGCACAATATTATGTCAAGCTCCAGACCCTTCCTGAGTGCCAGGCCCTGAGAACTGTCTGGGTCTCATTCCTGGAAAGCTGGTCCTGCTCCAAGCTTCACTGGAGTTGCCCAGCTGTCCTTGTGTTAATCTCATGGACTCACCCCTTCCTAGGCAATTCTGCACATTGACACAAAGAACTGGCAATGCTGAGAACCTATTTACATTGCAAGTAATACACATGCAGGTTTAAACTTGGGGGTTGGTAGTAAGAATTCTTGATAGGTGGCCAAAGAAAATAAAGATTGCTTTTGAGGTAATGCTGGAAGATTTCTTCTCTCTTTCCCAGACCCTATATGTTGTTAGAAAATCATGAGTAATAGATTCATTCAAAATGCAAGGAAGAGCAGAGGATTTTCATCAACAAACAAAAGGAAAGTTTAATGAGATTTACTTTAAAGGGTGCTATAGAGAAATAATTAAATGGATATTTTCATCAGTGATGTATGTGAACACATTGTAGAACTCTACCCATAGACATCTTTTGCATTTGGGAGTCTTCTGTACTGGCTCTCTCAAAACACAAACTTTAATACCAGATTTCCTGAGCAGGAATCCCACCCAAGCTTCACTAGCTTGAACCATAAAGTGAGCTCAAGCAAGTTACTTTTCTGCTATAATCCTGACACTCAAAAATAAGAAGGAATTTTTCATTATATTTTCAGAGTTTCCTGGGGTGAGAAATTCTGAACACAAACATTACATATGTACAAGATAACTAATATCACATTGAATTACCCTTATGTTGGAAATTGAACCATCTGCATTCTAGTTGGAACACTGGGATATCTCTTTTCTATTTGTTAACATGCATACATTTTTCAAGCATTTTTCATCACAGTTATCTAGATGTCATTTACAAGCTCAGCCAGGGGATCCGTTTTAACAGTACTTGTGGCCCTGACATCCTTATCAGTTGCTTCAATACTTCCTTATTAGAAATTTTTCCTGCAAAGGATTTCTGTGTGGAAAAGGGTCCAACCCAACTTGGATGACAGTGCTGAGGAGTCTCCTGTTAGCAGAGGTGACAGTGTTATGACAGGAATCAGGACACCCATAGCTGTGCAGAGGCTGCTGTGAAAGTCCTCCCTGAGAGAAGAGGCTGTGGCTGCAGGTGCAGCTGAAGTTTGGGGACAGGCTGCAGGTACCCTGGGAGCACTGTGCCTCTGCTGCACAGAGGTAGGTGCCTGAGTCTTCCAGCTGAGAAGTCGAGATGATCAGGGTGCTGTAGCGCTCCTTAGAATTCATGGTTGCCTTTAACCTTCCCTCCTGCTTTGTCCCCGGAGTCAGGAAAAACAGACTCCTGAGGCTGCCCCCAGGATTCTGTCGGAACCACTGCACTCTGTTCATGGTGGTGGAAAAATTGCACCTCAGAGTGGAGCTGGTTCCCTCCTGGAGCCTCAGGGCTGAAGGACTCTGCTCCACCTGCTGCCCTCTCACCCCTGCTTGGAAGAGAAAAGCAAACACAGATGATGTCACTGGGGAATCCATGACCAACTTACACACCTGTAGAATTATCCCAGGACACACCCTGAGGATGGAGCACAGGGAGGGGGCTTGGTGCCAGCTCTCCCTGCCCTCCCTCACACTGTCAGCCCTACAGCACCCCATCCCCATCTGGGAGGAACCCAACTCACAGCAAAGCTGCACCCACAGAAGCCCCAGCAGAGCCCCCAGTCCCCTCTGCATGGCTGCTGGCCTGGCTGCTGGCTCTTCTCCCTGCTCTGCAGGTGTCAGGTCTTGGGCCAGACAAGCTTGTTCCTCCAGGCAACAGGTGCCACCTGACTCCCTGAGCACCAGTCACAGCTGAGCTCTGTCCTTCCACTAACAGGGAGCTCCACCCCCAGTGGCCCAGAGACATCAGTGCAGTGGGTAGGGGGCCATGTTTCCAATGAATGAAGATAAAAGTGCTTGATTTTGTTTGGTTTTTTATTTGTCTTCCTTATACAGCTGATGTAAGGGAAGTTTGTGGGAATACATGAGGAAGGACAATGACACTAGGGAGCAACCTATGTCTCAATTGGATTAGGAAGAACCTTTAAGAATCACAGGAAAAGTGAGCCTTTTTCTCAAATTATGTGTTTAATAGAAATTTTGAGAAACCAATTATATGAAAATTCTGATCAAGGAAACTGTTTGATAGCATGCGATGAGCATTAAGAAATTAAAACCAGGGCTGGGGATGTGGCTCAAGTGGTAGCGTGCTCGCCTGGCATGCGTGCGGCCAGGGTTCAATCCTCAGCACCACATACAAACAAAGATGTTGTGTCCGCTGAAAACTAAAAAATAAATATTAAAAAAAGAAATTAAAACCATTTCTTGAAATACAGATCTCTGTCTGCATCAAAAATGTTTCCAACAAGAGTTTCATTGATTTAAAGGAAAAGAGGACATGCACATGATGTCCACCACGTTTTAGTCTTTACCTCTCCCACCCTTTTGCTGTCCAGTCCTTTCCCCGACACCCTGCAGGCCACACATTGCTGCCCAAATCAATATGCCCTCTCCATTTCTTCTTCTAGTTTTGTTCTTCATTTTTCATCTTTGCTTCTCCCTCATTTATTCTTGTTCCTTCTAGTCTCAAAAAAGGTTTACAAAAGGATTGTCTATCAAGAATATTGGAATAATTTCTTTGTCAGTGTATTTCAAGAATTTTTGTAATAAAACAAAAAAACTGAAACCATGTACTGGAGATATTTTCTAACAGACCTCCATCCTCATATGCCAAGTTAAATTCCAAATCCCTGAACTGTGCTCAGAAAATCATCCTCCCAGTGGATTTACAGAGAACAGATCCAATAAATACAGATACTGTCTCCAGCTTTCTGAGATTTTATGTAGAATGAAAGAGCTGAAGACCTGAGATGAACTTGCACAAGCACAACTGGCCCCCTAGCTGTCTGTGATCTGACTGGCTCATGTTCTCTGGTCTCACCTGCTGGGAATCCGCAGGAGTCTTCCTCCTGCAGCCTGGAGCGCCCCCTAGTGGAACGATTACATTAATGTAGGTCACTTAGGACCAACCAAGTCCTCAGCAGTCACTGGACCCAGCCCCACACACTGCATGGTCCCTGATGTAGGAAATGCAGATGGCCAGAAAACAAATTAACAGCCTAGAGTCAGTGGGGCTAAAAATTAACCACCTTCACGGGAGAAGAAGTAGCTCAGTGGTAGAGCAAATGGTATAAGGCTTTGGGTTCAAACCCCAGCAAAAAAAGAAAAGAGAAGAAAACTTTTGAAATGCCATTTTATAGATACTGCATTTTAAATAAGTTAGCAGTTATCCTGCACTATTCATTAGATTTCTCCAATGTAGTTCAAAATAAATCCATAAACATCCATTCAAGATATACTGGGGGTGAATAAAAAGAATATTCAAAGGAGAGGAGACACTCGTTTATAGTCTATTGAAAAAG
This sequence comes from Marmota flaviventris, assembly GCF_047511675.1. Taxonomy (NCBI): domain Eukaryota; kingdom Metazoa; phylum Chordata; class Mammalia; order Rodentia; family Sciuridae; genus Marmota; species Marmota flaviventris. The sequence continues at coordinate 34,013,425 of NC_092499.1, read as the reverse complement.
ACAAAAGTACACATATCTGTAATATAATCAAAGTGTGTGATCCTGAGAGGAGTGTACACTGAAACTATGATCCCAGAGGCAGGAGAGGACCTGTGCATGGGATCGTCACAGGTCTGAAGAAGGTGAACATTTTCTCCTCCCTCCCCTGCCTTGTTATGAGAAGGATAGGCAAGACTATAGATAACCCTTTATGATGGATTTAATGACTTCTTATTGGCTTTAACATAATAAAAATCATGAATATAGGAATTATTGAAAATCATAAAACACCACATATGGACCAAAGTCCCCTCTAACTTCCCCTACAATCCTGGCCCTTTCATCACTCATCACCCCAACTCTCCCTTCATCTTTCAATCTGCAGGTCAAGCTCCCAGCCATTTTACTGTCAATTTAAAATCATGTACCAAATATGTGAAACAACAGGCAATATGTAGTATTTCATTAATAGTTTTTTGCTTAATACAATATGATACATCTTGTGCATAACTTTTTGTAACTTGCTTTATGAACTGAATAATAGATACATTAATTTAGCACAGATAGGTTCTGCTGCTGCCTTGCATCACATTATGGCTTGTCTAGTTTGCAAAACCCTTTCTCTGTTGATGAACACTCAAGTTGTTGCTGATTATTTGCTATGAAATATAACACAGCAGTAAACTCTGCAAGGCATTCCTCTTTATTCATATGTGGCCATTTTTTGCTAGAGACAGGACATGGAGTAATAAAATGGTAAGTCCATGTGGCCAGCAAGTGAAAAGTATCAGGAAGGGGGAAGTCCAGACACAATGGCTTTTATGAGGAAGAGAGTGAATTCATGTTCTGATTATCATATGGATGGCTTTTGTTTTATTGCTTTTCTTATTTGTGCATTGGAGCTGTAGTTTCTCAGCACATTTGAGAAACTCTGAAATGACTATCCTACACATAGCTGGTGTGTGGGTTCCACCAGCCAGCCCCTGAGATGGTTCTGAAGATAGTAAATCAGCTAGGAAAGAAGTAGAATATGCAAGGAGAAAATGCAATAGAATAACACTGTGGAAACAAAAATAATAATAATAATATAGGGCATAGAAAAAATATAGTGTTTATGTGATGACATACATGTGCATATATAATTTAAGAGTAATTATCATAAAACATAAGAACAGGAATATTCTCTGCACTTTCTAAAATGTTGAAAAATGAAAAATTTATTAATGGATCAGAAAATAGACTTTGAAAAAGGAAAGGAAAAACCAAGAGTATACCAGGCAACTCAACCCATCAATAATCAAAACATACATAAAAAGAGATTATCTGATTGAATCAAAACTAAAAAATTTTTCCATACTGCTTGTGAAAATGTGAAACAACCAAGAAAGCAAAACATCTAGAATGGAATTCTTCCTGGTGCCTCTGTGTGTGAGGACTGAAGCTATGTTCCGCATTCACATCCACTAAACCGCCCACACCCACCAGAGAGGTATATCCCATGAGCAGGCCCATTCTGCTGGTGGAGGAGAAACGCAAGAGGAGAAGAGCAAGTTACTCAGCTACATCATTACTTCCTGCACAGGTGCCATCTGTGACTACACAGGGAAAAAGACTAAGGTTAAAAAGTTAGTATTCAGACAGAAAATAGAATTGGGAAAGAAAAGAAAATAGGCAGGAACAAACTACAAAGAATAATTGAAGACAGCTGCAGAAAACAAGGAAATTAAAAATGAGAAAATTTTCTGGAGCCTAGTGGCTCCAGAAACTGAGGCAAGAGGATCTCAAGTTCAAAGCCAGCCTCAGCAACAGTGAGGCGCTAAGCAACTCAGCAACTCAGTGAGACCCTGTCTATAAATAAAATATAAAATAGGGCTGAGGATGTAGCTCAGTGGTTGAGTGCCCCTGAGTTTAATCCTCAGTATCCACCCCCAAAAAATGAGAAAATTTCATACCTTGAGATAGCAGAGGAGAAAGAAGACACATCCAAATAACAACTTTCAAATTTTTATCACTGATCTCTATAATTCCAATATTTTATAATTTGGAATGTTTTAAGAATTATTTATCATTGTATGTTCCTAGTTCCTCTAGAAACACACTTAGGAGAAGACAGGGACACCTCCTCATCAAAATTATGTCTGATCATTGTGTATATCCATAGAATGTTGGATTAGGGAGACCTCAACAGGTGCTTGGAGAGTTATTATGAACTCAGTTGTGTTCCACCCAAAATTTGTATGTCGAAGCCCTGTCCTGAGAATCATAGAATGCGATGGTATTTAAAGACAGCATCTTTAAAGAAGTAATTAAGGTAAATGAAGGTGGGCTCCACATCAAAATGACTGATGTTCTTAGCAGAAGAGGACATTTGGGCACAGACTTGCACATCATCAGTGGAAGACTGCATGATGACTCAGTGAGAAGTGTCACCTCACACCAAGGAGAGAGGCCTCAGGAGAACTAATCCTGCTGACACATTGACCTTGGTCTTCCAGCCTCCAGAACTGAGAGCGATAAATCTCTCCTGCTTGAAACAGAGTCTGTGGCTATTTATTATGGCAACCCTAGAAAATTAATCAAAGAGTAAAATTTCAATATCCTATTATATGGAGCAGATCACAAATACAGTTTGTAATCCAAAGTATATATGCAAACTATCTCAACATTTTAACATCCTACTTACAGGCCCATGTATTAGTGCACTCACTTTTTTTCTAAATAAAAGGGCTTCCATACCTTTGATATCTCCATAAAAATTATATCTGGAGCCCTAATTATCCTAACAACTGTGGAGGAGGTTTAGGGAAATGAGAGTATTCCACATGATAGTATAATAGGAGGTTTATGTCATTATGCATTTGTCCAAACCCAGATGATAAAAGGTGACCCATAAATAACTGTGGACATTGGTATGATGTGGGAGTGTAGTTCACTGCTGTATCAAGTGTACCACTCTTGGGGAGGCTGGGGCAAGACCATGAAAAGGAAGGGAATTTGTGAGACAGCTCTGTAACCTCCTTTCAATTTTGTCATCACCTAAAACTACTCGAAAAAATAAGACTTTAAAAAAATAGAAGAGGTTGTGTAAATATATGATGGGTGGACAAATGTGGGTGTGAAGACCAGAGACAAAAGCATTAAAAACAGGCAGAGATACAAGTGGAAAATATGCAGAAAATATAAATGACTTAAAATGAAACTCCATCTGATTCATAATTAAATTAATTTTATACCACAGAAAAATGAAAGTCTGACAAGAAAAGTCAAAAAGTGTGGTAATGCACAAGATTTGTGGAAAATAGATATTCTGTTTAATCACCAAGTACACTGTCAACACAAACACACACACACACACACACACACACAGCACTGGCACCATGTTCTCCAGTGGTTCAAGGTAACTGGTGCTTCTGACTCCTAAACCTTCCATGAAGGCACAGCACACAAGCGATGCTCCTTGGTGGCCTCTCTTGTGAGACACAGATTCCATCTTCAATTGGCCTGTGATGCAAATTTTTCCATAAATTTCTCACTCTCTAAGACTTGGTGGACACCACAGCCATCATCTTCTTTTCTACATTCTGAGTGTTTACTCCCTTTGGAGATTTTTCACTGCCTTTCTAATAGGATTTCATTAAGAAGGAGAATAAAAATTATGTATGCTTAACCTTCCACAGACACTGCAAACTGACTCATGTGGGCCTTCTCGGGAAACAAACGAAGTATGTAACTGGCCAGGGCCACTCATATTTATGGGTCATTTCTTCAATTATGCATCTGTTCCCTCCCTTTCCTTTGAATATCAACCTGTGGCTACCAAAAGAGGTGCCCTTATCTGCAGGAGAAAATTCCCTTCCCTCTCATTGTACTGTTGCTGCTGTGAGATCTCTTCCTCTTCCTGTCTACTCTTCCCTTCCTTTTTTATTAGCAATCTTGGATTTCTGGGTTAGGAGCTCTAGTTCTTCTATCACCTGTCCTTCCACTCTCTGTTAGGGAGACCTTATGCAGATGCCACCTCAATAAAGGCACATTTGTCTCAATAAAAATATAACAAGCTACAGCAATATCTACCAGGGTGACCTGGAACAACATGTGGGGTCTGGGCTTTGTCTGCAAGGATGAGCAAAGACACTATTTCATTGTTTGAGTGATTTTACCTTGGAATTATTTTGGCTCTGCATGAGGAACTAATGCTGTCAGATTTTGTTTTCACTTTTACTAGCGAAGAGCTGGGTGTGGGTGACGTCCACTCCTTCTTCTGCTGCTGCTCTAGATGTTTGCATGATTTTGCATCAAGAAAAGAAATGGAGCAGCACACACACCATAGACTGTGCTGAAAACAGAGTGAAGCCCAGAGGCACATGCTCAGCAGCCAGACCCCTGGTTGCTGCTCAGAGTTTGTGCTCAGCTCCCCCAGCAGTTTCTGCCACTGTGTCACCCAGAGCACAGTAGTACACAGCCGAGTCTGACTCTTGGACAGAGGCTTTCTCCAAGTGGAAGGATGTGGCTCCTTTATTGTATGTGGCTTCAAAACCTTTGTTGCTGACCTAATCATTGGCCTTCACAGCTTTCAGGAGGAGCTGTAGACCTTTTCCAGGGTATTGAACATACCAGAAAAGAGTAGGGTACGCTGATGTTGTGGCTGAGTAAGTACAGTTTATAGTCAGCAAAACCCCTTCTGACATGGTCACTTGGCCTTCCATCTGAGTCACTGAGTCTCCATGGGTCCTTCCTGAGGGAAAGGAAATCTGGTTCACATTGATAATAAAACTCTTAGAAAACTTTATAATTAAAAACTTTGCTGGCATCATAGAAGAAAGAGTCCAAATTTAAAAAGGCATTTTACTTACCAACTATCAAGAGCATCACCATCACTATGCCTAAAGAAGCATTCATCTTTAGAGAGTCAACTAAATAATGCTCTTGATTCTTAACATGAAGAATGTTGAAGTGAAAAGATGAGCCTAATGTTGCAATTCACACAGGAAGTGAGCTAGTGTTAGGAAGCTGCACCCCCTGGTGGGCAGGGCCTGAACAGGGGAGGATGATTTCTTGGACTTCTTCCAGAATTTAGAGATATGTCCTCATCCCTCATCATCTAAATGCACATCTGTCTTCAGGTGGGCCATGTAAATTTAAGGCACAGCTATCATAACATATAAAAACTTCTTTATGCTTAGGACTCTATCTGGCATTGATATGCATTAGTAGAGCATGCCAGAGTATCTCTGTAGCCCAGAAGATATTGATATGGGCATTTTAATACAGACTGTTATAAGCACAGGAATCAATTGTGGGCCAACCTATAATCCACGGGAAGTCATTATTGAAGTAACAAGAAGTCATTGTTGAGAGATACAGCATTTTTCAGCACTGTATCCCACATGTAGAGTAGTAACTGACATTTACTAGGTGCATAATTTGCATTTGTTAAATGAAGGGAAAAAGAATGAAAGTTGGCCTTGGTTAAGGAGTCATTACTATGGGAAAGATCATTATTTCCTCTGTTCTAAACTAGTATCCATTTTAAGAAATGTTGTCTTTTTAATAAAAGCTTTCAAAAGGAGAAAGTAATACTATCTAATCAATACACAAAGACTCAAGAATTTCAAAATGTTATTGTTTATTCTAAGATAGAAATCAATCAAGTTATCAAGAGAAATCTGAGACGTGTTAGTCACTGCAGCTCTTTTCACCTGCCTATGGACATAATAATATTCTTTTCAGTACCTGTCCAGTTGCCTATCTTGGCAGAAACAGAAGAAAAAATTAAACTTTCTTTACTAAAATGTTCAGAATGAAACTTTTAGACATTGAGTCCTGTTGTAAAGGTCCCCTTATATTCTCAATTTAATTTTTCCAGCTCAACTCTGTTCATAAAGGACAGGTTAGACACCAAAGTTTAGTCACTAAGTTATTAAATCTCTGAATTCATGTTTTTCCTTTTGTTTCAACTGGGAACCTAGATGAGCCACAGAAATATGCTCAGGTCTGCAGGAAAAGTGTTCTGTGTGAGCCCAGAAACCACCCTAGAACAGCTGATCATGGCATCAGCAATTATGAAAAAACCTTCATTTCCTGTGAACACTAACGATAAGGATATGCCCTAGAGACATCACTCCACAACATGGCAAAGAACACAGACCCATTGCCTGTCGTCACCCATTTCTTGCTCAGTTAGTCAAAGCTTATCCTTTGGATGGGTTGAAGCATATTCAGATCTTATGTTGGACTCTCCATCACATCTGATGCTATCACTTACAGTACAATTGTTTGGTTCCCTAAAAACACCCAACATTTTTGTACTAGGAGGTTTGCTAATTATTAGATACTACTGATTTCTTCTCATAATATTCAACTTATTAGGAAATTAGGAAATTTTATGACTGCCTTTCTGTCATTCAAGAATTATCCATAACCAGAATGGATACTTTATACTATCATGCAAATTTTTGAATGAATTTTTTTAAATATTTACTACTTTTCAGTTGTAGTTGGACACAATATCTATCGATCTATCTATTTATTTATTTATTTTTATTTATTTTTATTTTTTTTATTTTATTTATATGTGGTACTGAGGATTGAACCCAGGGCCTCACCCATGCTAGGCAAGTGCTCTACCGCTGAGCCACAACCCCAGCCCGAATTTTTTTTTTAATAAGTCTTATGTTAAATATTGAAAAGTGCAATAACAGGCAGGACACACGACTACTATTCCAAACTACAGTATGAAATTCCCTCTGAGTAAAAAGGCAAAATTAGTTCATGTTGCTGAACTTGTGGCTTCTTCTTCAGCAGGTCAAATTACAAAACAAAAATATGCATATACAATGGTGTCAAAATGTTTTAATGCAACTCAAAACTTCCAAATGCTACAAAGACAATGAAGTTTCTTAATCTCTTTAACCTTCTCTTAACCTATGCATCTCATATGTCTCTATTGAAAATAGAATAATTTGAATAGTATTACATATACTATATGTATAATAATATTTAGTATACTATACTTATTATTTATATATAGTATATAAATAGTATTACATATATAATACTCTTGTATATACTATTATATATATAATACTATTGTATGTACTATTATATATATAATATTATTTATATACTATATATAATACTATATACTTGGAATAGTACCAAATACTTGAAATACTTTATTCTTCATGCTACTCAAAAACATTTTTGTCCTGAAGACAAAGACCCACAGTTTAAGAGAGACTGTAGAAACTGGGGAAGGGGTGATGCTCGAGCAGATGATCGTGCTAAATTAAACACACCTTTCTGATGAAAGTCCAACTGAAAACTCCACAAGTTCTTTTTGGATGCAAAAATTTTGTTCCCAATTGTGCAAAGAAACACTACAAGTGGCTGATTAGTTTGGTGAATGAGGACAAGATATTACCAAATCCAGAAAGGCCTCCTGGAGGAGTCAAATGATCTCCAGTGAATACTTCCTAAGGTCCCCAGAGACAACCCATCACAGCAGGGACATATTGGCTGCAATGATAAATGAACCCTTGTAGGAAAACTTTTCTAGCATAGCAGGAACTGTGGTAAGTTCATGCATTTCCTGCAATCAACAAGATCCCATAAAAACTGTAAAGATGGGGTCTTAACAGGAATATGTCCATTTAAATATCTTCCAAAGGATTTTATAAAATTGCATTTCTTGCATGATATATATTATAACTGCACTTATTTTTATTGGTGACATGTATTGAAGCACTCTCCTATCAAACAGCCACTCACAATGACTAAAAATCAATGTGGATTTGTTTTTTCTTCCTATGTGACTTCATTTATCCACATACAGGGAGCATATTTTTCTGAAATAGTTATGTAAGGTTTTGCCCTTACTGAGAAATTTCTCTTTCCTTATCCCCTCCCTATCCTTTGAAAATGTGGAACCAAAATATGAAACATTAAAACTAAAAATAATTATTGTAGCAGATATGTTTTAACCTACCCAGCATTGGTAATGCATTTTTCCCTTAGCTTTCATGGGTCTGCATTGTTCCTCCTTGCAAAGTTATATGTCATCTGACTATGAATTGGTCACCAGCAGGTACATGTAATTCCCAAATTATACACATCCCATTCTTGTACAAACTGAGCTAGATAAACCAATTCATGGTACTCCATCCTTTCATCAATATGCCAACATGTTGCCTTCCTTGGCCTATCATATTAATTGGCCTTTACATGACCTAAACCAAATGACCTGGTACTCTTAAAGCAATAACAGAAAAAATACTGTCTCTGAATGTTATCAAAATGATCTTATTGTATTCTATTCGGCAAATAAAGCACCAAATAAATGCAACCAAATTCATCTTTGTTTGCATTCTACCAACTAGTATGACATCCATAGTTAAATGGCAGTATCTTTGTTATTCACATTTACTATCTTATTAGCTATCTTATTCAAAGAGTCTCCAGGAGCTGACAGTCCATGGAAGATGAGCACTGACCAAGGGTCATTAAAGTAAATGTGTCCTTGCATAAAATACAGTGTATCCATGATTATTAGAACAAAATTCTCCAGATGATTGGAATTACTGGAAGTCATATTCTCTTATATAGTCCTTTGTTTTTATCCTTTTAGGGGAATTTTCTCACTTTAATGTATAATGCTATATATTTCTAAATTATTCTACTTTTTTTCCTCCTACTAATGTAATAAACTTGCTTAGGAGTACGATTTACTGGAGACAATAGCCATACTAATGCTATAATTCAGCTCTGCAAACAAGCATAAAGAATTGTTGGATGTGTCATTTAATGCTAAGAATATCCATATAATACCATGAATATTATAATATTTTAATGCCACAAATATCCATATAATAGCAATTGTTGTCATTGACTAAATTAATATCCTCAGTTAGTATAAAATGAATTTTTATTAACAAAATCAGGCTTTAATTGTTAGAAAAATATCTAGTGATAAAATTTTAAGATAGAGTTGGTGCAGTTAAATTTACATGACAACCTGATTATAGGATTTGGTATAATCTTCAAAAGAACCTCTTCATTACTCATTGCCAAAATATTGTACAGAACTAGAAATCAAATGTTCAAAGAATCTAAACACTTAAAATGATGGTTGTTTTACTCAAAGTAGATCAAGAACCTAGGAATTAGACCAGAAATCCTGCATCTAATAGAAGAAAAAGTAGACCCAAATCTTCATCATATTGGATTAGGCCCCAACTTCCTTAACAAGACTCCTAAAGTACAAGAAATAAAATCAAGAATCAATAAATGGGATGGATTCAAACTAAAAAGTTTCTTCTCAGCAAAGGAAACAATCAATGAGGTGAAGAGAGAGCCTAATAATTGGGACCAAATTTTTACCACACGCACATGAGACAAAGCACTAATCTCCAGGATATATAAGGAACTCAAAAAACTTAACACCAGAAAAATAAATAACCCAGTCAGTAAATAGGCTAAAGAACTGAACAGACAGTTCTCAGAAGAAGATATACAATCAATCAACCAATATATGAAAAAATGCTCAACATCTCTAGCAATTAGAGAAATGCAAATCAAAACTGTTCTAAGATTTATTCCCACTCCAGTCAGAATGGCACTTATCAAGAATACAAACAGTAAGTGTTGGTGAGGATTTGGGGGAAAGGCACACTCATACATTGCTGGTAGGACTACAAATTGGTACAACCAATCTATAAAGCAATATGGAGATTCCTTAGAAAAGTTGGAATGGAACCACCATTTGACCCAGCTATCCCACTCCTTCTTCTATACCCAAAGGACTTAAAAACAGCATATTAGAGTGATGCAGCCACATCCAATGTTTATAGCAGCACAATTCACAATAGCTAAACTGTGGAATAAACCTCGATGCCCTTCAACAGATGATGGATAAAGAAAATGTGGTATATATACACAATGGAATACTACTCAGCATTAAAGAGAATAAAATAATGGCATTCGCAGGTAAATGGATGGAGTTGGAGAAGTAATATGGTCCTACACTGATGAAGCAGCACACACAATTTACAAAGGAAGAAGTGAGGAAACACAGTTTCCTTCTATTCCAATTCAAGTGCTAGATAACCATATTATACTCACTTGTTTCATAGAGTTTCTGCCTTTGTAAAGTGATATTGGACTAAATGTTTTCTAAGAATTTTTCTAGTGTGAAATTCCTTTGCACAATATGACAGAGAAAATATTTCTTGAGGACTAGTTATTTAAAACATGGAATGGTATGACAGTGGAGAAAAGTTGTCCAGCACCACGGAACTCCAAAATCATTTTCACATTCACATGAGTCTTTCTGTGTCTGAGGTTAGCCTAACCAGTCCTTGGGCCTCTTCAGAAGCAAAGATGAATTCCTCTCTGGGTTTTCATTCTTCCTACAACATAACTGCTGGCTGATGGATGAAGGAGAGACTACATCTCCAGTAAAATGGGATAAGATGGGACCCTAAGTAAAAAGATCATCACAGGCAGTGGTATGGGGGTGGATTCCATCAATGATCCATGGATAGATAGGATGCTCTTTTGTGAAGATCTATTTCTTATATTTATATCTGCAGTGTATCATGTCACTCTTGAAGGAAACACACACAAACACTTGAGCAAATTGGGGAACCAGGGAGAGAAGGATGAGAAACTAATATGCAAAGCAAAAGACACTTTCTCAAACATCCTGATTACCTTCTGGCTTCAACCACCCTCCATTCAAGTGTTGGTTCAGGGTTCAAGATTCCCAACCAGGGCTGTCTACAATATTCGTGGGACCCAAAACAAATTAAAATTTGGGGTCTCTTTTTCAAACCCAGAAAAAGTGCCATTAATAAATATAATATAGAGCTCCCTTTATAAAATATGGTATTACTTACAGTAGAAAATAGAACTTATAGTGATACAGAAGTAACAATATAAACTTACAAAACAAGGTCATAAGTTTATATGAAAATAACTAAATAACTTTGGAACATGACATCTTCATTACTCATAGGATTTTTCTGGCTTGGGCTTAGTCAATTTAATTTATTAGATTTCCAAAAATTTAATCTTTTAGCAACTTCATTATCAAGCACTATAATTGCAAATGATGTCAGGTGCTCCTTGTAAATGCAAGATTGCAAACTGAATTTCTGATAATTTCCAATTTGGAGAAATGATGCAATAGGTACAGGGGCTTTTAAAGGTATTTTATGTGCTATGACAATGTTAGCATAAATATCTGATAAATTAGATTGAAATATAAATTTTAGTAAACCTATGAATGATGTTTCTCTTGAAACACTTTTTGTATTATTTAACTCCTCATACAAATCAGTTTCATATGAGTCTGAATTTAATTTTAAATTTAAATTTATACAACAGCATTTTAATGTTTCCTCCAACATTTTCTGTAATTTGTGGAGGTCTGATCAGTGGAATATGGCTTCATAATTTGTATATAATTCAGAATGCTTCCTTAAAGCATCCTATCACTGAATCTTATTGGCTCATTTGAAAAGAATGATTTTCTCCATCAAGCTGCTATCTTCATATTTAATTCCTATTTCTGAGCCTGAGAATATTCATTCTGCAAATGAATAGTCAGAAAGCTCCTAAACTATTTGGGGAGAAGGACGGTGGGGGATACCAGGGATTTGAACTCAAGGGCACTCAATCGCTGAGCCACTTCCCCACCCCTATTTTGTTTTGTTTTGTTTTTATTTAGAAACAGGATCTCACCGAGTTGTTAATGCCTTGCCATTGCTGAGCCTGGCTTTGAACTCACAATCCTCCTGCCTCAGCCTCCAGAGCCACTGGGGTTACAGTCATGTGCCACTGTGCCCGGCTGAGAAAGCTTCTAACTTTTCAAAGGATTCTAACAACTCTCCAAAGTGCTTTATTGCAATGTTCACATATGGCCTTTCATTTTGTAAAAATTTACTAGCAACGTTGACTTCCAAACATTTTGAGGCACCACAGAGTACCAGAGAGCATGCATCTGAATTAGAATAGATAAAATATCTGCCAGTTCATAGGCTGCCACAGTGACTTTGAGCCTGAGCTTCTATGTGCTCCTGTCCCAAAGCTCTGTATATCTCCTCTGCTCATGCACATGCTCCAGCCTCTTATAAGACTTCACTTCCAAAACACAAACTCAAATCACAATTATTACAAATTTCAAGACAGAGATAGCAGAATGTTAAATCAAGCTCCAGGCCCTTTCTGAGGGCCAGGCCCTGTGGAACTGTACAGGTCACATGCACAGGAAGCTGGTCCTGCTCCCAGTGTCACTGGAGTTGCCCAGTTGCTTTCTCTTAATCTCAGGGTCCCACTACTTTCTAGTCAAGCCCTTATATTCACATGAAAGACAGTGAGTTGTAATCAGATTTGCATTGTTATTGTTCCGCATTCAGGTTTAAACTTTGGGTTTTGTTGTGAGAAATCTTGTTATGAGGTTACAACAGATTACTTCATATATTTCCCACAAGCTCCCACTTTTCTCCTGGAAAATTGAACAACATGCAATCAACTATAACACTGAATCATTTTTTTCTATGTGTGAAAAATCATATTTTTCAATACAATAATTTTTGTGTAATTTATACATTTTGCCAGGGAATCTGTTTTAAAAGTACACGGACACTGACATTGTTCTCAGAAGCTTCAGAGATTCCATAAAATAAAGTTTTTCCATGAAAAACATTTTTTAGAAGTAAAAGGGTCCAACCCAAGTGAGATGACAGTATTGAGAAGTCTCTTGTTAGCAGAGGTGACAGGCTATGACATGAATCAGGACACCCATAGCTGTGCAGAGGCTGCTGGGAAAGTCTGCCCTGAGGCAGAGGCTGTGGCTGCAGGTGCAGTTTGGTGATAGGCTGCAGGTCCCCTGGGAGTACTGTGCCTCCCTGCACAGAGGTAGGTGCCTGAGTCTTCCAGCTGGGAGGTGGAGATGTGCAGGGTGCTGTAGCGCTCCTTAGCATCTGCTGTTGCCTTTAACCTTCCCTCCTGCTTTTTCCCTGAAGCCAGGAAAAACAGAGTGATGAGGCTGCCCCCAGGTTTCTGTCGAAACCACTGCACACTTTGCATGGAGGTGGAAAAATTGCACCTCAGAGTAGGGCTGGTTCCCTCCTGGAGCCTCAGGGCTGAAGGACTCTGCTCCACCTGCTGCCCTCTCACCCCTGCTTGGAAAGAGAAAAGCAAACAAGATGTCACTGGGGAATCCATGACCAGTTCACAAACCTGCAGAATATCGTAGGACACACCCCTGAGGATGGAGGACAGGGAGGGGGCTTGGTGCCAGCTCTCCCTGCCCTCCCTCACACTGTCTGCCCTACAACACCCCCAGCCCCATCTGGGAGGAACCTGACTCACAACAAAGCTGCACCCACAGAAGCCCCAGCAGAGCCCCCAGTGCCCTCTGCATGGCTGCTGGCCTGGCTGCTAGGTCTTCTCCCTGCTCTGCAGGTGTCAGGTCTTGGGCCAGACAAGCTTGTTCTTCCAGGCAACAGGTTCCACCTGACTCCCTGAGCACCAGTCACATCTGAGCTCTGTCCTGCCCCTAACAGGGAGCTCCACCCCCAGTGGCCCAGAGAGACAGTAGTGGTGGCTCCAGAATTGGGTGAGGGCAGTGCAGGGGTAGGGGGCCATGTTTCGGGTCAATGAAGATAAAAGGACCTATTCTTCTTAAAACAGTTGATTTCAGAGATTTATGTGAGTTTGGAGGATAGTGCTTTAGAGAAGGAGCAATATCTCCACTGGGTGAAGTGGAACACTGAAGAATCACAAAAAGAGTAAGCCCATTTTCCAAGTTACATAGTTTGACAGATTTTTAAAAAATCAATTATATTAATATTTTGATAAGGAAAACTGTTTGATAGTATGCAATGAGTATTAAGAAGTAAAAACAATTACTTAAAGTCAACAGATCACCATCGGCATTGAAAATGTTTCCAACAACAATTCAGTCAATTAAAAAAAATAGGATATGAATATGATGGATTTATAAGCATACAGGCTCCTATGAATATGGGTTCCAGCTTTCTGTGGATTTGTATAGAAAGGCAGAGCTGAAGATCTAAGATGAACTAAAAGAAGCACAAGCTGCCCTCTTGCTGTATGTGAGATGACTGGCTCACATTCTCTGGTCTCCTCTCTTTACCTATTCACCCTCTGGGACCCCAGAAGTCATTTCTCCTGCAGCCTGGAGTGCCCCCTGGTGGACAGAACCATCAATATAGATCGCTGAAGACCAACCAAGTCCTCAGTAGTCACTCAAATTAGCCCCACTCTCTGCATGTTCTCTGGTGCAGGAAATGTAGATGGTCAGAAAACAAAATGACCTTCTAGGTTCAATGAGGGTTAAAAATGAACTACTTCTAGGAACTTGGTGTATAGCTCAGTAGTAGAGCACAGAACATGGAGCTATGAGTTTGATTGATCACCAACAGCACAAAGACCAGGGCCACTTTTAAAATGCTATTATATGGATATTATATTTTAGAATAAGTTAGAAGTTGTCATTCTGTGCTGCTGATTATATTTTCTCTAGTTTAAAATTAATCTATAAACATTTATTGACATTTTACTGGAAGTGGAAAAGAAGAATACATAAGAGAGAAGACACTAGTTTTAAAGTCTAGTGGAAAAGACAAAAATACACATATCTCTAATTAAATCAAAGAGTAGGACCCTGAGAGGAGCATGAAGTTAAGGTGCATGACCCCAGAGGCAGGGGAGCACTTACATATGCAGTGACCAGACAAAACCTTCTGAAGAAGTTGGACATTTTCTCCTCCCTCTCCTGCCTTGTTATGAGAAAGACAGACAAGAATATGAATAACTCTTTATTATGGCTTTGATGACTTTTTGTTAGTTTTGGTATTATGAAAATTTTACAAATATATGAATTATTGAAAGTAATAAAACACTATAAATGAACCAAAAGCCCCACCGAGTTCCCATACAATTCTGGCCCTTACACCACTCATCACCCCAACTCTTCCTTCATCTTTCAATTTGCAGACAAAACTCTCAGGGGTTTGGCTATAAATTTACAAGTATATTCACATATGTGAAATAATAGTCAATATATAGTATTCCTTTTATATTTTTTTACTTGATACAAAATTATGTCTTGTGCAAAACTTTCTATAACTTGCTTACAAACTCAATGATAAATTCTGTAGGTCATATTACATTAGCACAGATAAATTCTGCTACTGCCTTACCACATCATGGCATGTTTAGCTTATAAACCCTTCCTCTGTTGATGAACACTCAAGGTGTAGTTGGTTATTTGCTATAAAATGTAACATGTAGTAAACTGGGTCATTTACTCACATGTGCCATGTTTCCCTAGGAGTAGAGACAAAGGTAAACAAAGGCCATCCATGTGACCAGCAGGGAGAAGCATTCCAGGGAAGTGGGAAGACCTGAGACAAAGGCTCTGAGGAAGAAGTGGGTGAATTCATGTTCTGGTTATTGTGTGCTTGGCTTGCATTTTTATTGCTTTTCCTGTCTGTGCATTAGAGCTATAGCTTTTCAGGTAACTTGATAAACTCTGAAATAACTGTCCTACATTAGCTGGTGTATAGTTTCCACCAACCAGCCACTGAGATCATTCTAAAGATAGTAAAATTGGCTAAAGGAAGAAATGGGATATACAAGGAGAAATGGAGTAGAATAACACTGTAGAAAGCAAAAAGTAACATGGGACATAGGAAAAAACAGAGTCAGGTGCCATGGGACACCCTGTATTCCCAGCTACTCTAGAAGCTGAGTCAGGAAAATCACAAGTTCAAGGCCAGCCTGGTCAAATTAGTAAGACCCTGTCTTAAAACAAAATGTTTAAACGGACTGGTTCTATAGCTCAGTGGCAGAGTACTTCCCCAGCATGTGCCAGGCCCTGGGTCCAATCCCCCACCCTGAGAGAGGGAGAAGAAAGGAAAAAGAAAAAGAAGAGAAATTCACATACATAATATATATTCAGATATATAGAGATGCAGATATAGATATAATTAAACCATGCTTATAGGAAGAGAAATGTACTTTACATTTTCTAAAACATAAAAGAGTAAAATCAAAACTTTATCAATGCAAAGAAGAAGGCAAAAAGTCAACATTACGCCAAGAGACACCAAAATAATAAAACTGAATCCGAACATATTAGTCCTCAAAACATATTAACAAGAAGTTATATGATTGAGTCAAAATTTAAAACCTTTCTATATACTCCTTGACAAAAGAAAGCAGAGCATATAGAATGGGACTCTTCCTGGTGCCCCTGTGTGCAAGGACTGAATCCCACCTATATTTACTAAACCACACATCCACCAAAAAGATGTCCCCCAAATAGACCCATTTTAACAATAAAGGAGGCACACAAGAGGATAACCGCAAGTTATTAAGCTACATTAGCTCCTGCAGAGGTGAAATCTGATCAGAGGGGAAAAGGGACCTAAGGAAGGAAGGGAGAGAGGGAGTAAGGGGAGAGAGAAAGGAAGTAAGAAAGATTAGCATTTAGAGGGAAAACAGGATTGGGGGGGGGGGGGGATTAGGCCAGAAGAAAATACCAAGAATAATTGAAGATTTAGCAGCAGAAAAGGAAAAAACTAAAAAGTGAGAAAAATTCATATCCTGAGTTAGGAGAAGAGAAAGAAGCCACATCTGAATAAGAACTTTTAAATTTATATTACTGTTTCTTCTACCTCCAGTATTTTACAATTTGGAGTATTTTATAAATTATTTATAATTGCATGCTTCTAGTTTCTCTAAAACCACACTAAGAGAAGGCAGGGAAACCTCACCATTAAAGTTATGTACTGGATGATTGTGTGCACCAGAGATTCATGCAATATTGAATCAGGGAGAATTCAACAGGTGCTGGATTATGAAGTGAATTGTGAACAATTATGAACTGAATTGTGCCCCACCCAAAATGTTGAAGTTCTAACCCTAAGAACTTCAGAATGTGGGGGGATCCAAGATGGTGGGCCAGAGGGAGGCAGCATTTTGTGTTACTCTGTGACCTGGGACTCAAGTAGTGAGAATGCTGTTTACCTGCCAGTGATAATTCTGCTCCTGTGCAGGAATCAAGACCACCATGCTCATGCAGGGCTCAAGGCCTCAGCATCAGAGTAAGTCTCCCAACTACTTGCCCACGCAGGACTACTGTGTGCATGAGCAGGACCATCAGCATCAGCACCCACGCAAAACTTTCAGCCACCCACCTAAGCAGATATATCCAATGCTGCTCCCACACAGGACACCCAGGAGCTACCCATACACAAGAACTCCGGCCACAACTCCTATGTGGACCCCATCTAGCAACGTGGGGACTTTGCAGCAACGGAGATAGTCTCCTATGCATGGTAGCCTGCCTGCACCTGGGAACTTCACACAGTCTCTGAAAACAGCCAAAACCACACAATGCATGCCACAGAGCTCTCTCTGAATAATCATTCACATCCAGTGTCATTACCTGGCTCCCTCCACCCAACCATAGCTGAAAGCAGCTGCCTCCATCTTGGGTCACCTTCATCACCATCTTTAGTGAGGGCAACTCCCAGTTTGGAATTCTGGTTGGCCAGGTACCCATTTTCTAACTCCTCTCTCTCTCCAGAAGCCACTACCCTGGCACAGTGACACCCTGGTAACCTTCACCATACTGAGGGCAAAGATACCAGCTAACAACAGACAACCCACCTCTTGAATGAAAAGAGAAGCACGAAAGATACTGATCTCCAACCAAAATAATCCTTGTTTCTTCCTTTGAGATTTTTTTTCTTCTTCTTCTTCTCTATTCGCTTGCCTTCACATCCCCAACATATGTGAAACCAAGCACTTTGAGTGAGTTAGGATTTCAAGGACTGGGACATCTGAATAGAATATTACAGTTGTATATTCTTTTTTTTCCTCCAATTTTAACTATTTTAACTTTTTTATCTTTCTTAATATATTCATGTGTTTGTTTTATGTACTCTACTGTCTTCCTACTTACTTCTCTAACCAAAATTAATTCCTCTCTATTCTCCTGCTACTAACATTCTTCTTTAGATTTCTCTTCCACATTTCCTAAGATACAATAACTCTATATCCTTACCTCCTACCTCCTCAGCATATCATCCTACACCTCACCCTGGTTCTTTCTCTACCATCAGAAACTGTAAACCCTTTTACAAACTTACTGATTATACTGTATATAATAATTGAATTCACCATTTCTGTACATTGTGACCAAATTGTAAATGTGTTAGTATCAACTAATTGTTTTTAAGGTTATATATTGTTTAAATTGGGATCTGTTAACATTGTCCTTCCCCTCAAAGGAGAGGTATTGGAACCCTACAGGGAAACTTGAAGCCTATAGGGTAAAAATGGTAACACCTCAGATCCACAGTGCTAGAAGGGAAGACACACAAGCAACATGAACAGACAGGGAGGAAAGTCCCCCAAACAAATCAATATAGCACATTATTAGAATCCATGGCCAGCACATCAGAAGAAATTACAGAGAAGGAGTTCAGGGATGTACGTGATTAAAATGAATTAAAGTATAATATAAGACAGCAAATACCAGCATCAAAAGATTATTTCAACAAAGCTACATAAACAAATACAGGAAGCAAAAGATTACTTCAATAGGGACATGAAGGTTCTAAAAAAAAAAAAAAAAACAGAGATCTTTGAAATGAAAGAAACAATAAAAATAATTAGAAGTTCAATTGAAAGCATCACCAAAAGAGTAGACCACTTGAAAGACAGGACCCCAGACAATGAAGACAAAATATATAATCTTGAAAATAATGTAGACCACACAGTGAAAATGTAAGAAACCATGAGCAGAACATTCAAGAAATATGAGATAGTGTAAAAAGACCAAATTTAAAAGTTATTGGGATAGAGGAAGGCATACACTTTCAAACCAAAGGAGTAAACAATGTATTCAATGAAATAATATCAGAAAATTTTCAAACATGAAGAATGAATTGGAAAACCAAATTCAAGAAGCCTACAGGATGCCAAGTGTACAAAATCACAACAGATCCACAACTAGGGAAATTATAATGAAAATGCCTAACTTACAGAATAAGGAAAGAATATTAAAAACCAGGAGAGAAAGGAATCAGGTTACATATAGGGGAAAACCATTTAGGTTATGTGCAGATTTTCAAACCAGACCCTGAAAGCTAGAAGATCCTGGAACAACATATATCAAGCTCTGAAAGAAAATGGATGCCAACCAAGAATCTCGTATCCAGCAAAATTAAGCTTTAGATTTGATGATGAAATAAAAACCTTCCATGATTAAACAAAGTTAAAAGAATTTACAGGTAGAAAATCTGCACTACACAACATCCTTGGCAAAATATTCCATGAAGAGGAAATAAAAAGCAACAATGAAAATCAGCAGAGGGAGTTATTACACTAAAGGAAAAACTAATCAACGGAGAAACCAAGTCAAGTTAAATACCAAAAATAAACAAAAGTGGCTGAGAATACAAATCATGTCTCAATAATAACCCTGAATTTTTTTACTTTATTTTATTTATTTTTTTAATTTTTGTTGTTGGTTGTTCAAAACATTACATAGTTCTTGATATATCATATTTCACACTTTGATTCAAGTGGGTTATGAACTCCCATTTTTACCCCGTATACAGATTGCAGAATCACATCAGTTACACATCCATTGATTTACATATTGCCATACTAGTGTCTGTTGTATTCTGCTGCCTTTCCTATCCTCTACTATCCCCCCTCCCCTCCCATCCCATACCCTCTTCTCTCTCTACCCCCTCTACTGTCATTCATTTCTCCCCCTTGTATTTTTTTCCCTTTCCCCTCACTTCCTCTTGTATGTAATTTTGTATAACCTTGAGGGTCTCCTTCCATTTCCATGCAATTTCCCCTTTCTCTCCCTTTCCCTCCCACCTCTCATCCCTGTTTAATGTTAATCTTCTTCTCATGCTCTTCGGCCCTACTCTGTTCTTAGTTACTCTCCTTATATCAAAGAAGACATTTGGCATTTGTTTTTTAGGGATTGGCTAGCTTCACTTAGTATAATCTGCTCTAATGCCATCCATTTCCCTGCAAATTCTATGATTTTGTCATTTTTTTAATGCAGAGTAATACTCCATTGTGTATAAATGCCACATTTTTTTTATCCATTCGTCTATTGAAGGGCATCTAGGTTGGTTCCACAGTCTTGCTATTGTGAATTGTGCTGCTATGAACATCGATGTAGCAGTGTCCCTGTAGCATGCTCTTTTTAGGTCTTTAGGGAATAGACCAAGAAGGGGAATAGCTGGGTCAAATGGTGGTTCCATTCCCAGCTTTCCAAGAAATCTCCATACTGCTTTCCAAATTGGCTGCACCAATTGTGTACCCTTTTCCCCACATCCTCACCAGCACTTGTTGTTGTTTGACTTCATAATGACTGCCAATCTTACTGGAGTGAGATGGTATCTTAGGGTGGTTTTGATTTGCATTTCTCTGACTGCTAGAGATGGTGACCATTTTTTCACGTACTTGTTGATTGATTGTATGTCCTCCTCTGAGAAGTGTCTGTTCAGGTCCTTGGCCCATTTGTTGATTGGGTTATTCGTTTTCTTGTGGTTTAATTTTTTGAGTTCTTTGTATACTCTGGATATTAGGGCTCTATCTGAAGTGTGAGGAGTAAAGATTTGTTCCCAGGATGTAGGCTCCCTATTTACCTCTCTTATTCTTTCTTTTGCTGAGAAAAAAACTTTTTAGTTTGAGTAAGTCCCATTTGTTGATTCTAGTTATTAACTCTTGTGCTATGGGTGTCCTATTGAGGAATTTGGAGCCCAACCCCACAGTATGTAGATCGTAGCCAACTTTTTCTTCTATCAGATGCCGTGTCTCTGATTTGATATCAAGCTCCTTGATCCATTTTGAGTTAACTTTTGTGCATGGCGAGAGAAAGGGATTCAGTTTCATTTTGTTGCATATGGATTTCCAGTTTTCCCAGCACCATTTGTTGAAGATGCTATCCTTCCTCCATTGCATGCTTTTAGCCCCTTTATCAAATATAAGATAGTTGTAGTTTTGTGGATTGGTTTCTGTGTCCTCTATTCTGTACCATTGGTCCACCCGCCTGTTTTGGTACCAGTACCATGCTGTTTTTGTTACTATTGCTCTGTAGTATAGTTTGAAGTCTGGTATCGCTATACCGCCTGATTCACACTTCCTGCTTAGCATTGTTTTTGCTATTCTGGGTCTTTTATTTTTCCATATGAATTTCATGATTGCTATCTCTATTTCTACAAGAAATGCCATTGGGATTTTGATTGGCATTGCATTAAACCTATAGAGAACTTTTGGTAATATCGCCATTTTGATGATGTTAGTTCTGCCTATCCATGAACAGGGTATATTTTTCCATCTTCTAAGATCTTCTTCTATTTCTCTCTTTAGGGTTCTGTAGTTTTTCATTGTATAAGTCTTTCACCTCTTTTGTTAGGTTGATTCCCAAGTATTTTTTTTTTTTTGAGGATATTGTGAATGGAGTGGTTGTCCTCATTTCCATTTCAGAGGATTTGTCGCTGATATACAGGAATGCCTTTGATTTATGTGTGTTGATTTTATATCCTGCCACTTTGCTGAATTCATTTATTAGCTCTAATAGTTTCTTTGTAGACCCTTTTGGGTCTGCTAGGTATAGAATCATGTCATCTGCAAATAGTGATAATTTAAGTTCTTCTTTTCCTATTTTTATGCCTTTAATTTCTTTCGTCTGTCTAATTGCTCTGGCCAGTGTTTCGAGAACTATGTTGAATAGAAGTGGTGAGAGAGGGCATCCCTGTCTTGTTCCAGATTTTAGAGGGAATGCCTTCAATTTTTCTCCATTCAGAATGATGCTAGCCTGAGGCTTAGCATAGATTACTTTTACAATATTGGGGTATGTTCCTGTTATCCCTAGTTTTTCTAGAGTTTTGAACATAAAGGGATGCTGTACTTTGTCGACTGCTTTTTCCACATCTATTGAGATGATCATATGGTTCTTATTTTTAAGTCTATTGATGTGGTGAATAACATTTATTGATTTCCGTATATTGAACCAGCCTTGCATCCCAGGGATGAATCCTACTTGATCATGGTGCACAATTTTTTTGATATGTGTTTGTATCCAGAATTCGCCAGAATTTTATTGAGGATTTTTGCATCTAGGTTCATTAGAGATATTGGTCTGTAGTGTTCTTTCTTTGAAGTGTCTTTGTCTGGTTTAGGAATCAGGGTGATGCTGGCATCATAGAATGAATTTGGAAGTTCTCCCTCTTTTTCTATTTCCTGAAATAGCTTGAAAAGTATTGGTGTTAGTTCCTCTTTAAAGGTTTTGTAAAACTCTGCTGTATACCCATCCGGTCCTGGGCTTTTCTTAGTTGGTAGTCTTTTGATGGTTTCTTCTATTTCCTCAATTGATATTGGTCTTTTTAGGTTGTCTATATCCTCCTGACTCAACTGGGCAGATCATATGACTTAAAAAATTTATCGATGCCTTCACTATCTTCTATTTTATTGGAGTATAAGGATTCAAAATAATTTCTGATTATCTTCTGTATTTCTGAAGTATCTTTTGTGGTATTGCCTTTTTCATCCCGTTTGCTAGTAATTTGAGTTCTCTCTCTTCTTCTCTTCGTTAGCATGGCTAAGGGTCAGTCGATTTTGTTTATTTTTTCAAAGAACCAACTTTTAGTTTTGTCAATTTTTTCAATTGTTTCTTTTGTTTCGATTTCATTAATTTCAGCTCTGATTTTAATTGTTTCTTGCCTTCTACTTCTTTTGCTGTTGTTTTGCTCTTCTTTTTCTAGGATTTTGAGATGAAGTATTAGATCATTTATTTGTTGGTTTTTTTCTTTTTTTAAGGAATGAACTCCAAGCAATGAATTTTCCTCTTAGAACTGCTTTCATTGTGTCCCATAGATTCCGATATGTTGTGTCTGTGTTTTCATTTATCTCTAAGAATTTTTTAATTTCCTCCTTGATGTCTTCTATAACCCATTGATCTTTCAGTAACCTATTGTTCATTCTCCAAATGATGCATGATTTTTCCTTCCTTCTTTTATCGTTGATTTTGAGTTTCATTCCATTATGATCAGATAAGATGCATGGTATTATCTCTACTCCTTTATATTGTCTAAGAGTTGCCCTGTGACATAATATATGATCTATTTTTGAGAAGGATCCATGTGCTGCTGAGAAGAAAGTGTAACTGCTTGATGTTGGGTGGTATATTCTATATATGTCAATTAAGTCTAGGTTATTAATTGTTATTGAGTTCTATAGTTTCCTTGTTCAACTTTTGTTTGGAAGATCTGTCCAGTGGTGAGAGAGGTGTGTTGAAGTCTCCCATGATTATTGTATGGTGGTCTATTAGACTCTTGAACTTGAGAAGAGTTTGTTTGATGAACATAGCTGCACCATTGTTTGGGGCATATATATTTATGATTGTTATGTCTTGTTGGTGTATGTTTCCCTTTAGCAGTATGTAGTGTCCCTCTTTATCCCTTTTGATTAACTTTGGCTTGAAATCTATATTATTTGATATGAGTATGGACACTCCTGCTTGTTTCCGAAGTCCATATGAGTGATATGATTTTTCCCAACCTTTCACCTTCAGTCTATGTATGTCTTTTCCTATCAAATGCGTCTCCTGTAGGCAGCATATTGTTGGGTCTTGTTTTGTGATCCATTTTACTAGTCTGTGTCTCTTAATTGGTGAGTTTAAGCCATTAACATTTAGGGTTATTATTGAGATATGGGTTGTTCTTCCAGCCATATTTGTTTATTTATGTTACTAAACATGGTTTGTTTTCCTCTTTGATTATTTCCCCCCCTTTACTGTCCTACCTCCCACTGTTGGTTTTCATTGTTAATTTCCATTTCCTCTTCCTGTAATGTTTTGCCGAGGATGTTTTGAAGAGATGGTTTTCTAGCTGCAAATTCTTTTAACTTTTGTTTATCGTGGAAGGTTTTAATTTCATCTTCCATCCTGAAGCTTAATTTCACTGGATACACTATTCTTGGTTGGAACCCATTTTCTCTCAGTGTTTGAAATATGTTATTCCAGGATCTTCTAGCTTTCAGAGTCTGTGTTGAAAGATCAGCTGTTATCCTGATTGGTTTACCCCTAAATGTAATATGCTTCCTTTCTCTTGTAGCTTTTAAAATTCTCTCCTTATTCTGTATGTTGGGCATCTTCATTATAATGTGTCTAGGTGTGGATCTCTTATGATTTTGCACATTCGGTGTCCTGTAGGCTTCTAGGATTTGGGATTCTGTCTCATTCTTCAAGTCTGGGAAGTTTTCTCATATTATTTCATTGAATAGATTGCTCATTCCTTTGGTTTGGAGTTCTGTACCTTCCTGTATCCCAATGACTCTTAAGTTTGGTCTCTTTATGTTATCCCATATTTCTTGGATGTTCTGCTCATGGTTTCTTAACAGTCTTGCTGAGCTGTCTGTTCTTTTCAAGTTGAAATACTTTGTCTTCATTGTCTGATGTTCTATCTTCTAAGTGTTCTACTCTGCTGGTAATATTCTCAATTGAGTTTTTACGTTGGTTTATTGCTTCCTGCATTTCTAGGATTTATGTTTGTTTGTTTGTTTTTTATAACCTCTATCTCCCTGTATAGTTGATCTTTTGCTTCTTGGATTTGTTTATGTAATTCATTGTCGAAGTGATCTTTCATTGTCTGATTTTGCTGTCTAATGTCTTCCTTGAGACTCCAGATCATCTGAAGCATGTATATCCTGAATTCTTTATCTTACATTCCATCTACTGCAGCTATTACCTCTTCTAAAGTTGAGTTGACCTGCATTGCCTGTGGTCCTTTCTTTCCTTGTCTTTTCATATTGCTCGCGTTTCTTTCTGCTTGGTGAAACTGTTGTGTTATTGAAATTTTCCCCCTATATATTTATGTTGCTCTTGTATAGTTGAAAAGTCTTCCTTACAGGGGCGGGCGGCAACTGTGCTCCTCCTCCAATTGGGTTGATCTGTCTGCCACGCCGGCAGGCCGCTGGGCCTGTTCCGCCGGTCGGTCGCAGGTGTGCCTACCTTGCAGGCACGGGCGGCAGCTCTGTTCTGCCCCTCCTCCAATTGGTGTGACGTGTCTACCACGCCCGCAGACCGCTGGGCCTGTTCCGGGCGCGGGAGGCGGCTCTGCTCTGCCCCTACTCCAATTGGGGTAAAGTGTCTGCCATGCAGGCGGCTGCTGGGCCTGTTCCACCGGTCGGTCGCAGGTCTGCCTACCTTGCGGGCGCGGGCGGCAGCTCTGCTCTGCCCCCAACCCTGAATGTTAATGGCCTAAACTCACCAATCAAAAAACATAGACTAGCAGATTGGATTTTTTTAAAAAAAAGGACGCAACAATATGCCTGCCTCCAGGAGACTTATCTCATAGGAAATGACATCCACAGACTGAAAGTGAAAGTTGGAAAAAATCATACCACTTACATGGACTTCTTACAGAAGCAAGAAGGGATTTCCACCCTTGTATCAAATAAAGTAGATTTCAAGCTAAAGATAATCAAAAGGGATAAAGAAGGACATTCAAATAAAGTAGATTTCAAGCTAAAGATAATCAAAAGGGATAAAGAAGGACATTAAATATATATGCCCCATAACAATAAAAACATATATGTTCATCAAACAAATTCTTCTCAAGTTCAATTGTCAAATTGGCCACAACACAATAATTTTGGGTGACTTTAACATAACTCTTTCACCACTGGATAGATCTTCCAAACAAAAGCTGAACAAAGAAGCTATAGGATTCAATAATATAATCAATAATTTAGACTTAACTGAAGAGTATGTTATCCATCAACTAGCAAATACACTTTCTTCTCACGATCACATGGATCCTTCTCTAAAATAGACCATATGTTATGCCACAAAGCAACTCTTAGCAAATACAAAAAAGTAGAGATACTACCCTGCATTCTATCAGAACATAATGGAATGAAATTAAAAATAAATGATAAATTAATAAATAAAAACTACTCCAACACCTGGACACTAAATAATATGCTACTGAATGAACAATGGGTTACAAAAGACATCAAGGAGAAGATTTAAAAATTCTTAGAGGTAAATGAAAACATTGATACAATATATCAAAATCTCTGGACACTATGAAGATAATACTAAGAGGAAAGTTCATTGCATGGAGTTCATTCCTTCGAAGAAGAAAAAGTCAACAAATAAATGACCTAACCTTTATCTCAAAGTCCTAGAAAAAGAACAAATGAACACCAAAAGCAGTCGAAGACAGGAAATAATTAAAATCAGAGTTGATATCAATGAAATTGAAACAAAAGAAATAATTGGAAAAAAATGACAAAACAAAAACTTGGTTTTTTGAAAAAATAAATAAAAGGACAAACTCTTAGCCATGCTTATGAAGAGAAGGAGAGAGAAAACCCAAATTACTAACATACGTGATGAAAAAGATAATATCACAACAGACACTAAAAAAATACAGAAGATAATTAGAAATTCCTTTAAAAACTTGTACTCTGGTAAAATAGAAAACATGGAAAGCATGATTTGCCCAAATTGAATCAGAATGATATACACCATTTAAACAGATCATTTTCAACCAGTGAAATAGAAGACACCATCAGAAGCCTACCAACCAAGAAAAGCCCAAGACCAGATGGATACACAGCCGAGTTCTACATGACCTTTAAAGAAGAACTAATACAAATACTCCTCAAATTATTTCAGGAAATATAAAAAGAGGGAGCACTTCCAAACTCATTCTATGAGGTCAATATCACCCTGATTCCAAAACCAGGCAAAGATAAATCCAAGAAAGAAAACTTCAGACCAATGTGTCTAATGAACAAAAAATGCAAAAATTCTCAATAAAATTCTGGCAAATCGAATACAAAAACATATCAAAAAGACAGTGCACCACCATCAAGTGGGATTCATCCCAGAGATGCAAATTTGATTTAACACATGGAAATCAATAAATATAATTCATCAAATCAATAGACTTAAAGATAAGAATTATATGATCATCTCAATAGATGCATAAAAAGCATTCAACAAAATACAGCATTTCTTCATGTTGTTTGGGTTTTTTTCCCCCACTTCTTATGGTGATTTCCACAATCTTGACCAAGGATATGGCTTAAAGATTAATTAGGGGGACTGACAGTGTCCCAGGATGGCTACTGCCCTCAGCCCCCTACCATATGTAAGGCTCAGCCATCCTCTCCATGGTCTTTCAGTGGCAAATAATGTGTAGGTTTGGCTTCAATTTCAAGAATCCCCTCTTTTCACTCCTGGATGTCAGCTGGGTGGCATTGAGGCATAATGGAACACAGAAGGTATGGGAGAGAGATTCCAAAACTTCCCTGTTTGCCCACAGTTATAGTTTTGGATCCTGGCACATGGAACAATGTGACACCTGAAATTATCCTATCTAAGTAGGGTTCCAATTTTTGAGGACTCCAGCTCATACTAAATGTCCTGAAGTTTGAAATCTTGTCATAATGCAGCCATCTTGAAGGAAACTATTACTTCTGCATGGATTGCTGGGAGGATTGCTCACTGTTTTGCTTTCTCCACTAATTCCCTACCATTATTCCTGTGAGGTTTTCCATTTCCCATACCTGATTTCTGGCTTCTTAAAACTGACTGTTCTTGCAGGGGCCACTTGCTTCTTCTAGACCACAAAAGGAAGGGCCTTCCTTATTAACTGCAGGGGCTACACACCACACCTCAATGCACACACTGTGCTGCTACCATTGGTATTATCTACAGTAGAATATTCTTATCTCTCTCTTGGTAGTGATTTATAGGTAACCAGGAAATGTAATATACTCATTTTAATAAAAAGGAAATATCTAAATTGGTAATTACCTCCCTGTAGTTCATAGTTTGTGACATTTCTTGTCCTTGCTAGTTCATTTTTAAGATCCACACAAAACCTAGTGATCTAGTTCAGGATTTTAAACAGACACAACTATGAACCCAAGAAACTGCAATGCTATGAACCAAGAAACTGCATATATATTACTGTTGGTCAGATTAAAACCATTTCTTTCTTAAGTATATGACCCACAAAGGGGTGACATAACTACAAAAACCTGTTTTGCACAGTGTACATCCTTAGTATTTTTATACGCATATGATAGGATGCATGGCTTAAATAAAGGAGTATATCAATTTGCTAAGATAAATAGATATTTATGATACATTTTTAAATATTTATTAGTGCATTATAATAT
This sequence comes from Marmota flaviventris, assembly GCF_047511675.1. NCBI lineage: Eukaryota > Metazoa > Chordata > Mammalia > Rodentia > Sciuridae > Marmota > Marmota flaviventris. The sequence continues at coordinate 33,985,180 of NC_092499.1, read as the reverse complement.
ATAATAATGGATTTGTTTTGATATAATCATACATGCATGAAATATAATTTGTTCCGTTTCAGTCCCTAGTATTTCCTCTTTTTCTCCCCTTGTCTCTTCTTTTATTCAACTCTACTGGCCTTCCTTGGTTTATTTGTTTTTTTTCTTATTTGGTGCTTTATAGATATACATAAAGGTGAAATTCACTGTGGTGTATTCATATATGTGCATAGCATATTTTGTTCAATTTCATTCCATGTTTCCTCCTTTTTCCTGTTCCTCCTCCCTCACCCTCAATCCCCTTCCCCTACTCCATTGATATCCTTTCTGTTTTCATAGGATCCCCATCCTTTTTTTTCCTTATTTCATTCTAGCTTCTACATATGAAAGAAAACATTTGACCCTTAACTTTCTGAATCCGGCTTATTTAACTTAGCATGCTGTTCTCCAGTACCATCTCTTTACAGATGACATAATTTCAATCTTCTTTATGGCTGAGTTTTAAATTTCATTATATATATATATATACACACACACACACACACACACACACACACACACACACACATATACATATCACATTCTCTTTATCCATTCATCTGTTGACAAGAACCTGGGCTGGTTTCACAACTTGGCTATTGTGAATTGTGCTACTATAAACACTGATGTGCCTGTATGGCTATGGTACTCTGATTAAGTTCTTTTAGATAAATACCACGGAGGAGGAGAGCTAGGTCATATGGTGTTTTCATTCCTAGTTGTTTTAGGAATCTCCATACTGCTTTCCAAAGTGATTATACTAATTTTCAGTCTCACCAACAATGTATAAGTGTACGTTTTCCCCACATTGTTGGCAGCATTCATTATTATTTATACTCTTGATGTTTTCCATTTTAACTGGAATGAGATGAAATCTCAATGTAATTTTGATTTGCATTTCCCTGATTGTTGGGATGTTGAATTTTTTTTAATATATCTGTTGGCCATTTGTATTTCTTCTTTTGAGAAATGTAGTTCTCCTGTTTTAAGGCCAGACACCTCTCCAAGCATCCTCATCTCCCAGTATTCAAAAGTAAGGTCTGTTGCCTCCAGTTCCTGGGCCAAGCACAACAGTGGACCTGGATGGCTTCATTCTGGATTCCCCTTTTGCAAGCTTTGGTTTCACATTTCTCAGCTCTTTGAAGTCTGTTATGTTTACACTTTTGCTTCAAATTTTCAAATATTTCTGGCATTCCATCTCCTATGTCCTTCTTTTCCATTGTCTTTGTGATTATGGAATTTTGCCTCCTTAAATACCCTCTTGTTGGAGTTTTAGAGACACAGAAGTGAACACATGTTCAGTCTTCCATATTTCACAAAAAGAAATCAGTCTTTTCTATATATTATTTGAACTATTTGAAGTTGTTTTATCTTATGTTCACAAATTATTTATGTTGTATGAGTAGTTATTAAATCAACTAATTAATAAGAGGCAGATATGGTCCTCTGAAAAAATACTAAAAATATAGAAGGGAAGCCTAAATATGGATAATGATAAAAAATGAGAGATTTATGGACAATATTCCTTCAGTGACAATGACAATGTCCTAATCTGCCAAGTGGCATTCTTCTGCAGACTCTGAGACAGAAAATAATGAACACCATTCCCTCATTCTCATTTATTTGTGCTGAAGAACAACTCCCACAAACAAAATGCACCCTTAATGGGTCAATAATCTGATATACATTAACTACCTACAATAGACAAGACAAAAGAAAATCTCCAATATTTGCAAAGATACCAAGTTATCTGCAATTAAATCCAAAGATTCTTCTTCTTTCCCATCCTTCATCTCTCATAACCCTGGCCACCATCTCCCACTCCATGTAGCTACTCCTCCCCTTCTGTGGAAGAAATGATGCAAAGATATTGAGGAAGCTGGGATTCCCACCAAACTACAGTGAAAGAATTTCATCTCAGTAAAATTTTTATACTCCAGATCCTGGACACTTCCTATCTGTCCTATCTTGCTGATACAAAGGCAACTTGTTGAGAAATTATGGACAGAGATATCTCTATGGCTTTTGGTCATCATCAGTAATCCTTTTTTTGGATAACTCCCCTTGTATGTGTGCATGTACATTCCCAAAAAGAAACTAAAAATGTTCATCTTATCTTTCCAAATGTGGAACTCCCTACTCCCCCTTCATTCCTTAAATTTCTTTTTATTTAGAATTTACTATTTGGGGGCTAAAACTTCCCTAAGAAATCATGAGCTTCTCATGGAGACATTAAGCATTTTCACCCTCAGAAGCCACAGCTGTGTTTCTACACAATGTTTTCCTCCATGACCTGAGACAAGGTGAGGGGATATAATTACATGCAATGATGAACATATAGATCATTTCATTCCCCTTGAGGTTTTATGCTTTTAAAATCATAAGTTTCAAGAGTAGGTGAGGAAAAATGGTGACAGTTTCCACTCTAACCTCTGAAGAATCCTATGTGAGGCAAACTTACTTCATGTTCTCCTGCTGGGTCTTTAGGGTTGGTTTGTCCTTTGATAGCAGTGCCTGGTAGGTGGCTACAATGGTAGACTAGTTCCTGGTCCTTAAACCAAAGTGATTCCAGAGGCAAATGCTCAGCAGCCAGGCCCCTGGGTACTGCTCAGAGTTTGTGCTCAGCTCCCCCTGCAGTTTCTGCCACTGTGTCACTCAGAGCACAGTAGTACACAGCCGAGTCTGACTCTTGGACAGAGGCTTTCTCCAGGTGGAAGGAGGTGGTTTCTTTCTTGTATGTGGCTTCAAAACCTTTCTCGCTTCCCTTATCATTGGCCTTCAAGGCTTTCAAGAGGAGCTGTGGACCTTCTCCAGGGTATTGAACATACCAGAATAGGGCTGGGTACTGTGAGCTTTCATAGGAACAGTTCACAGTCAGGGAAGTCCCTTCAGAGAGGGTCATTTGTTCTTCTGTCTGGATCACCGAGTCTCCATTGCTTCCTCCTAAGAAGAAAATAACAACTTAGTGCAGTTTGCCTTAGTTATGATCTCCTTTTAGAGAAAATTATGCATCAGCATAGTATAACCAAAGGCTCTAAGCTCTATGTGCCAGTTTCCTTACCAAACATTAAGACTAGTACAATCACTGGTCCTGGGGCAAAGTTCATTTTTAGAGCCTCTGCAGTCCTTGGATCCTGAATTCACAGTACAAGAAAAGTTCAGGTCACAGTGAGAGGATGCCTGTGAGCTCAGAAGTAAAACAGGAGAGAGAGAGAGAGAGAGAGAGAGAGAGAGAGAGAGAGAGAGAGAGAGAGAGAGAGAGAGAGAGAGAATGCACCCCCTTGTGGGCAAGTTTGGAAACTCAGCAGGTTGTTGACCTGCTCTCTCCAGTCAGTACTGTAGCTCTGTCTCTGGTGTAAAGAAATCAAAAGAAGACAGAAGCAAGGTGCAGAGGCAAAATGGCTCCTGGTCCAAGATGATGGCTTTATTTATACCAATAGGTTACATTCAGTCACTGGCATCATTAGTACTATTGTTCATTGTGTCATTAGGCAGTTTACAGAGATAGCAACATTATGCAGCTTATTCCTCAAATACATACTAAGTTGCAATGTGCAATGGTAGGAGCTTTGTGTAGCTCTCAAGAAAGTCCATTTCTTTAAGTTACTGTTATATGAACAGGTTCAGGAGCAGCTGAGCTTGGTGAAACATTGTGGTTGCCTAGCAAGAGAGTTTCTTTATTCCCAGGAGCTAAGTGTTTTGAGATCAAGGTTGAGGCAGATAAGACTCTAGCACAGTCTCCTTATGGAAGGCATTACCACAGCAGTTAGGCACCTTTGTACAGAAACTTTCCCAGGCACCAACCATATCATAATCATGAAGTCATCAGAGACCGCTAATCTCAGACACTGCTCTTCCATTCTCTGCCATCATTCCCCCCAACCAGAGAAAACTCGCTGTCCTTTTTATTTCCAGTCAGAACTCTTACACTCTGGCTTGGTTTTGAAGACACTTATTAGCTGTCAGATGGTCCATCATAATTCTAAAGAACAGTTGGTATTTTTCATAAGCTTAGTTTTACCCTGAACGTCAGATTCCTTGGAAACTCCATGCCATGCCATTTCTAAGATGAATTTAATTTTACCTTCTCTTATTCAGTCATTGTGGCTACTGTATGATCCACTGAAAAAAATCATCTGAGCAAGTTTTAACATATCATCAACGGAATGCCAACATGTTTAGTCATCATTAGACGACTGTGGATGGCAGGGGCTAGAACCGCACTCTTCCTACACCTGGAACAATGTCAGGAACTTAGCAGGTGGTTAACTAATATTTTTAAATATGAAAATGAAATTTGTTCAGTTGAGGAAATGTCACTATTTGAATATCATATGTTTTCATATTTATGACATCAACTATAAGAGACACAATTTAATAAGTCTTTCAAAGAAAAATAAATTTTGTATTAGATATATACCAATTAAAATTGAAAATAGCTAGGGATGTAGTTCAGTGGTAGAGCACTTGCCTATTGTGTACCAGGTCCTGGGTTTGATCTCCAGCACCATGAAAAAAAATGAAAACTATGTAATTGTTAGTATTGAAGAAATGCAGTAATGAATAAAAGTTATTGAATCCCTAACAAATTATCTGGCACCAGTTTCTTCTGCCAAATTCTAATGATGCCTAGATAATGTGATTGACCTACACACATCAGGCAAATTCTTTATTGTGTGTCTTCAAAACAGTTGTTGTTCTGATACTAAATTTCTATGGAAATTGTGCTCACCACATATGTCCATTTCCTAACATTATTAACCAATAGAGGTCAATAAAAAATATAATCATTTTAGAATAATATACTCACAAATATGGACATCCCTCAAGAAATCAAAAAAGGAGCTCAATCTCAGCTTCCAGGATTGGTAGACATGTCTTCCACTGTGGAGAATCATCTCAAAGCCAAGGCGACATGGTGATTACATTTTTTAAATATTTTTATTTGTTCTTTTTAGTTATACATGACAGTAGACTGTATTTTGACATATTATACACACATAAAGTGTAACTTCCCATTCTTGTGGTTGTACATTTTTCTATCTGGACACGAATTATATTTTAGCAACATTTAATAATTCTACAACTCATACAGATTTTTTTTACCCAGGCCATTGATTCTGTAGACGTACATTTTGATCAGGCCTCCAAGCCTGATTAAGTAATGGAATCAACAAGCCCTTTAACCTTACCTGCTTGCAGGGCAGTATGATAAAAATCCATGAGCAGGAGTCAGAATATCTGATTTTACAGCAGACTTCTCACTTACTAGATATGTGACTCGGATACAGTGTAAGGCCTCTGAATCTGCTTTCCCACCTCCAAAATTAGAAACATAGAGTTAACCTAATTTTCTCATAGAGTTAACCTAATTTTCTATTTCATGTTAATATAACATAGATATATAAAATACAACATATTCTTATCCAAATATTATCAAGTGAATAAGAACTCTTTACAAACCAAACACAATCACACCACCTTACAATTTTTCCCTTCAATTTTCTGAACCTAGAGAATAAATTTTGAATATAAATAGTAATATTTCAAAATGAAATACATAATAATACAGCAGAGCTCTCACTTAAGTGTAAGGAGTCAGGGACTGTTTCTCTGCTCACAATTTCATGGTGGCTCTATATGGGTGACTTGAGAGGCATGACAGATGCTCCAGCCCTGTAACACAGTACTCAACACCCAACAGAACCAGACTTCCACCATTAAAGATGCTTTTCATCGGCTGGGCAGGTAGTTCAATAGTAAAGCACTTGCCTAGCATGTACAAGGCTCTGCATTCTGTGGTACTGGGGAGTAACACAAAAATAATAAAAACAAAAAGATACTTTTTTGTGCATATCAATCTCTAAAAAATCTGTTTTCCAAATGTAAATTTTAAAAAGGGCAATAACATGAAAACCATTCATATTTGGCAGGTTTCCTCTTCACCATTTGCAAAAGGAAATGGAATATCAGCCTCTACATGTCTACATAAGAACAGTATTTTAACAATTAAGACATGTATTTAAGGACCTCAGTTTGAATTCTGTCTCCTTATGATATTGGATAGGAAAGTTAAACTTTAGTTTCCTCATCTGAAGATAGACATGATAACACTTACCTGACAATTTCTGAAATATTTAAAACAGATGGTAGTGGCTACCATGAACTAAGCATTTAACTTAAACATAAGCTCCTTAGGAAAGGGATTTTCCTCTATTCTGTTCTCCACTGCATCTTCAGTTTGTAGAATGGGGTCTGTAAAGAAATGAGTACCTAATGAATTTTTATGGAATAAATGAATGAATAGTAATTTTTCTTCTAGAAGTGATAGTAGCATATTTCAGTTATTCATTCAATAAAGACTCATTTAGCAACTTTTTAAAGGCTTACTGTTTGTCAGGCATAGTAATATGTGCTGAGAATCAGGCAATTACATTCTAAGGAGAAGAAAGGACGAGTGTTTGAGCACAATGCTCTTAAGTGGCAAGTAATGAAGCTTTTGAAAGTTCCCATTTTATTATTTCTATTTTCTCAGTCAAATAGGAATTCAATGAACATGTGGAAGTGTATATGTGAGGATATTTACTGTAAGTTTGAGTTTCAGTGCGCAAAGAGATTGATTCCTAAAGAAAGGGAAAAAAAATATACCATTGAGAATCAAAAGAATGCTGGTACATTATATTTAGATAAAACAAAGTAGGCTTTCAGAAGATAATTACTAGAGGTAAAGAAGGTGTGATGGTTGGTTTTATGTGTCCACTTGGCTAGGCCACACTGCCCAAATATTTGTTCTACAACTTGTCTAGATGTCACTGAGATGACATTCTTAAGGGATATCAACATTTAAACTAATAAACTTTGAGTAAAGCAGATTACAATTTATGGTTTAGGTGATCCCCATCTATCAGCTGAAGGTCTTAAGAGAAATTCTGTCTCCAGACAGTCTTCAAACCTAAACTGTAAAATCAACTGTTCTCTGGGTTTCCAGCCTAACTGCTTGCCTGAGGAAGTTATAATTGTCATTCCCTATAAGTGCATTAACTAATTCCTGAAAGTAAATTGATACATTAATAGAACTAGAAACACATCTCTATAGACAACATTGATAAATAGATTATGATCTTAAGTCTGCATACACAAAACTAATATATATTCATTGTTACAGCTTTTATGTGCTTTTGTGAGCATTTGTTATATTTCGCAAGAAGATAATTGTAAAAGGTTGATGGGTGATGATATTGTAGCCCAAAGATATGGCTGATTTGTCAGAGATACAGCCATGGATTGAACATGTTCCCTAAAATTCATGTGGTGGAAACTTAATCCTCAAAGCAACAGTGGTGAGAAGTAGGTCCACCTAAAATAAGAGGCTATTAGGTCATTAGAACTCCTCATGAAAGGATTGATATCACTAAAATAAAAACCCCAAAACTCCAAGAATACAACACAGGAGAAAACCTAGGTGATCTTGCACATGCCCACACCTATTACACACAACACCAAAAGCAAAATCATGAAATAAATCATTAGAAAACTGAATGTCATTCAAAATTAAAACTTGTGCTATGTGAAAAACAATGCAGAGAAAATGAGAAGACAAGTTATAGACTAGGGGGTAAATATTGCAAAAGACACTTCTGATTAAGACCTATTATCCAAAATATACAATAAATTTTAAAATTCAGCAATAAAAAACAACCCATTACAATGGACCTTAACAAACACTCTACAAAAGAATGTATACGAATGGCAAATAAGATATAAAAAGATATTCCCTATCACATGCTATCAGGGAAAGGAAAATTAAAACAATAAAGTTCCATTGATAGACCTATTACAGGGGCAAAATGCAGGGCAGGGCTGCACTAAATGCTGGTGAGGATGTGGAGTAACAAGAACTCTAATCCATACTAGCGTAATGAGGAAGGGTGCAGCCTCTTTGGGAGACAGTTTGGCAGCTTCTTAAATACTCTTTCCATTACAATCAAGCAATCACAGTCCTTCGAATTTATTTGAAGTAATTGAAAACATATGTCCACACCAATATCTGCATGGGAATGTTTACAACATCTTTATTAAATTGCCAAAATTTCAGAGCAATCAATATGCCACGCTGGAGATGAATGGATAAACCGTGGTATATATCCAGAAAATGGAATATTATCCAGCACCAAAAGAAATGAGCTATCAAGTCATGAAAGACATGGAGAAAACTTAAATGCATATTACCAAGTGAAGGAAGTCAATCTAAGAAGATTACATACTTTATGATTCCAAATAAATGACGATCTGGAAAAGGCAAACCATGGAGACTGTAGAAAGAACAGTGGGTGCCAGAATTTGGGCTGGGAATGGAAGTGAATAGGTAGAGCACACAGGATGTTTATGGGAATACTTTCTAATACCCTGTACTATACTATGATGGTAGATATACGTCATTATACATTTGACCAAACCCATACAAAATAAAACACCTGAGATGATCCCTAACATAAACCATGGACTTTGGGTGACTGGGATGTGTGAATGTTCATCAGCTCCTCAGCTGTAACTAGTGTACACTCTGGGGAGGATGTTGATAATGGGGACAGAGGAAAGCTTAGGGGTGGGGAGAAATCTCCATAACCGCCTCTCAATTTTGCAGGAACCTAAAAATACTCTTAAAAAAATTAAGTCTTATAAAATGAGCAAGACACCCCCACGTCCTTGGATACCAGCTCTGGATCCCCTTCTTCCTCCCAGGAGAAGTCTATCTCTGCTCTATCCTTTATATAAAACTTGCTTTCTATGCTTTTAAATAAAAATGGGGTGGGAGTTTGCAAATAGGTGACAGGTAGAACAAAGGGGCATGTGAAGGACAGAGACAATGACATTAAAATGAGGAGATGTAAAAAGGGAAATATAAAAAAAATGTAAATGACTTAATTATGTTCCATGAAACTTCTTCTGATTCACAATTACATGAATTATTTATACACAGAAGGTAAGTCTAACTGATAAGCAGAAGGCAGTAGCTTGGTAATGGGGAACAGGTATTCTTCCCATACTGATGCTATAAGTTAGAGAAACTAGGAGACAATTTTTTTTTACTACAGAGTACTCTACATATGCCTGTTTTCTTGAATACTGTATTATTCCTCTATATTGAGTAACTGACTGTATACATTCTTATTTTTAACATTTTTTTTAAATTTTTGTTATAGATGGACACAATATCTTTCTTTCCTTCTTTCTTTCTTCCTTTATTTATTTATTTATTTTTATTCAGTGCTGAGGATCAAAACCAGGGTCTCACACCTGCAAGGCAAGTGCTCCACCACTGAGCTACAGCCCCAGCCCTCTTTTTCATATTTTTGTTTTTATTAATTTTGTTTCTCAGTTTGTGAAAGTTCTTTGCAATTTTCTGCTGGGTTTGGGAAGACAGCATTGTTTGCTCTGCAGGCTGTGGTGGACAGCATGTTGCACTGTTACTTGTACACTTTCTTACTAGGTCCTCTCTTTCCATCCTCTCCCTTTCACATATATTCATACACACACACACACACACACACACACACACACACACAGCACTTCCTTCACCAGCAATTGAGGGTAATTGGTGTTTCTGAGTGTTAAACCTTCCTACCATAGTACAAAGCCCATACGATGCTCCATGGTGGCTTCTCCTACAAAGCCCAGGTTTCACCTTTACCTGGTCTGTGATGCCAGCTTTTGTCCCTCCATACACTTCTCACCCTCTAAAATTTTGTTGATGTCACTGCCATCATCTCCTTTTCTCTGATTTTTGGGTTTATGTTCTTTTTAGTTTTAGTGTCTTTTTAGTGGGGTTTCATGAGGATGGAGGATAAATATGTCTGCTTAATCTTCCTCTGGCTCTGCAAACTACCTAAATCAAGGCCTTGTTAGAGAACCAGCTGTTCTATGTAACTGGCCAGGGCTACTCAGCACTTAGATGTGAATTGTTTTCTTCAATTACATATGTGTTCCTTCTTGTCTTTTGAAAATCAGTTGGTGTCCACCATCTGATTTACCAAAAAAGAAACCCTTCTGGTGAATGATGAAAGTCCTTTTCTTTTTCTGCATTTTTGCTGCCTGTGAGGTCTGTCCCTCTCCTCTGCTCTTCTCTCCTTTCTCTATTAACCCTTGTATATTTTGGGAGTGGGGCCTCTAGTTCTTCTATCACCTCTCCTTCCACACTCTGTTAGGGATACCTTATGCAAATGCCACCTCCTCTGGCACATTTGTCTTCTAAAAATATAAGGAGCCACAGCAATGTCTACCAGGGTGATCTGGAAAAACATGTAAGGTCTGGGCTTTTTTGGCATGGATGAGCAGAGACCACTTTGTTGTTTGAGTGGTTTTACATTGAAATTACTTTCACCCTGCATGAGGAACTAATGCTGTCAGTCTCTGTCTTCATTTTGACTGATGAAGAGCTGAGTTTGGGGTGTCCATTTATTATTCTTCTGCTCTGCACATTTGTTTGATTTTGCATCAACCAGAGAAACACTGTGGCACACCCATAAACTGTGCTGAAACTAGAATGAATCCCAGAGGCACATGCTCAGCAGCCAGGCCCAACTTTCCTAATAAGACTTCTATTCCACAAGAATTAATATCAAGAATTAATAAATGGATTGATTCAAACTAAAAAGCTTCTCAGCAAAAGAAAAAATCAGTGAGGTGAATAGAGAGCCTACTAATTAGGAACAAATGTTTTACCACATGCATGTCAAATCGAGCACTAATCTCTAGAATATATTAAGAACTCAAAATATCTTAACTACAAAAAAACAAATAACCCAATCAATAATGGGCCAAGGAACTGAACAGATACTTCTCAGAAGAAGATATACAATCAATCAACAAATATATGAAAAAATGTTCATCATTGCTAGCAATTAGAGAAATGCAAATCAAAACAACTCTTAAGATTTCTTCTCACTCCAGTCAAAATGTCAGCTATTAAGAATACAAACAACAGTAAGTGTTGGCAGGGATGTGAGGGGAAAGGCACACTCATACATTGCTGGATTGCTGGTGGGACTGCAAATTGGTGCAGCCAATATGGAAAGCAGTATGGAGAATCCTTGGAAAACTGGGAATGGAACAACCATTTGATAACAGTTATCCCACTCCTTGGTCTATACCCAAAGGACTTTAAATCAGCATACTACAGAGACACAGCCACATCAATGTTAATAGCAGCACAATTCATAATAGCTAAACTGTAGAACCAACCTAGATGCCCTTCAGTAGATGAATGGATAAAGAAAATGTGGTATATATACACAATGGAATATTATTCAACATTAAAAGAGAATAAAATCATGGTAAATATATGGAGCTGGAGAATATAATGCTAAGTGAAGTTCGCCAATCCCCCCCCAAAAAAAAAAAACAAATGCTGAATGATTTCCCTGATTTAAGAGTGCTGATTCATAATATGTTGCAGGGAAGGGGAGATGGGAGGATTAAATGAACTCTAGTAGGGCAAAGGGGGAAAAGGGGAGGGAGGGGAAGGAAGGGTGTGGAGGGGTAGAAAAGACAGTGAAATGAGATAGACATCATTACCCTAAGTACATGTATGAAGACACGAATGTGTGACTATACTTTAGGTACAACCAGAGATATGAAAAATTGTGCTCTATATGTGTAATATGGATTGTATGCATTCTGTTGTCATATATAAGAGATTAAAATTTTGAAAATAAAGTATAATGATTAATAGTAAGTTTATATTTCAATTTCAAAATTTAGAAACTCTTATGTGTATAAACAATGTGATTTTTTTAAAATAGGTATTGCTTGTACTTTGCAAGGATGAGCAGAGACAACTTTGTTGTTTGAGTGGTTTTACTTTGAATCAGCAATAATGAATATATAAAAGAAAATTCAATTGAAACTGTAATTACACAGACAAATATGTAACAATAAATTTAGAAAAATTCAATTGAAGATTCAGATAAGAGACTTCAAAATAATTGAAGTACATAAAAGGTCCTTTATGAATTGAGAAAGTAGCTTTCTCCTGAATTAAAAAAAAACTAATAAGTTGATATCGTATATGTTAATATATTTATTAAAGTTATTCCATGTTTTGGTTTTCAACAAGTTTTTGTTTTATTTGTTTTTTCACTTGTTTTAATGGAGAGTTATTGAACACAAAGAAAATGTGTATAATATCTATATTGAAATAATATCTATATTGAAAAATAAATGTCTAAGAATTTCTTAAAAGGCTACTACTAAGGAGTGATTTGCCCTAAAAGGCAGTAAAATTTACTATAAAACTACTTCCTGAGATTGTTATAGAATTAAACAAAAAGAGCAGTAGAATCAAATAAAGCACGTGGAAACAGATCTCCACGTGACCTTAGAAGAGCAGGTACTATCATTCACTCTGTGGATAAGACGGGGATGGGCAGGGAACCCTTCAGTATGTAAACTGAGCACTTTACACTAGAAGGGTCAAGACAATGGAACAAACTCTGAGTGTGAAGGATGTCACATAGTAGGCACCTCTAGAGAGTAACTGTATCACTTAGAGCAAATGAAGTTGAATCAAACAAATATGTGAAATAGTATAAAACAAAATGATAGTTTTTAAAGGAAACCAAAGAGAAATTCTGATACCTTCCCAATTTAAAACAATGCCTAATACACAATAGTAATTCAATAAATAATTATTTGATAAGCTGAACCAAAAATTCATAGAAGTATTCATTGATTTTACAGTTATTTTTTCTGAACTAATTAGCCAATTCTTTGAGCTAAATTTTATATCCAAATGACAAATGACAAATTTTTATTGTGCTTATTCTTCCTTTTTAATCTTCTGTCAACAAATGAATAGAAAAATTAAATGTGGTCTATATACATATACACAGTAGAGTCTTATTCAGCCATAAAGAAAAATGAAATTATGTCATTTGCAGGAAAAAATTGATGGAACTTGAGAACACTATAGTAAGTGAAATAAGCCAGACTCAAAGTCAAGATATAGATATTATACACATTTTCTTTGTGTTCAATAACTCTCCATTAAAACAACTTTACTACAAAGATTCAACAATATGGCTGGTTTTTTAGTGATAACTCTGATGTGATCTATGAACCTAGAGAGGGTTTCTTCAGAGTGTTTTCCCTCCAACCCCAGACAAGCTGTCACAGCCCTGGCCACTTCCTGTCTGGGGTGCCCACTCCCTGCCTTGGTCCCTCCAGCAGGTGGCTGTCTCAGGCAGACCCTGGGTTTTTGTGCACCTCCCTCCAACAGTCCTCCCACTGTGCCCTCTCTCAGTGCACAGAAATACACTGCTGAGTCCCCCAGCTGTGAGGCTGAGATGACAAGCTGGATGGATTTGCTTGCCTTCTGGAAATTCACTGAGTAGCGACCTTCTGTGGCATTTTGCTGGCTGTAAGAGGTCTGAAGGATGAGGAAGACCATCTGACCACTGCTGGGCTGCTTGTACCAGAGGAGACCATAACTTGTCTCACTGGTGTCATAGGAGCAGAGCAGGCTCACAGCCTCCTTCTCCTGCACCCACATGGCTGGCTGGGCCTGAGTCACCTTCTGGGCAAAACTGGATCCTGAAGGGAAAAGGACAGAAAGTTGAGGGATAAGTGGTTGGGACAAAAAAGTGTATTTTTACACCCTGCTAACCCTCCCTCCTACAGTCCCTTAAGGCTACCCTGTCCTCCAGTCCCTAGGTCACAAAGTAGGCCCCTTCTCACAGGCATTGTCCTTACCCAGCCACATCAATGTCATAAGCAGCTTCAGCAGCCTGGGCAGCACCATGTTTGCCTTCTTCCTTCAGAAGAAATTCTTCTTTGACTCCAGGGATCTGCACTGGGAGGGGAGCCTGACAGGGTGAGGGAGGTACTACTGAGCTCCAAGCTGCTGCTGCCCCTGAAGAGGAAACAGAGGCTTCCTGGTTCAGCAAGGAAGTCATGTCAAACTGCTGTGTGTGTGACTGGTAATCTCACCAACCCAGACTCCCTTCTTAATTTAACAACCATTGAATCTGCAGCCTAGGTGTCTGTCAACAAATGAATAGAAAAAGAAAATGTCGTCTATATACATATACACGGTGGAGTCTTATTCAGCCATAAAGAAAAATGAAATTATGTCATTTGCAGGAAAAAATTGATGAAACTTGAGGACACTATAGTAAGTGAAATAAGCCAGACTCAAAGTCAAGAGCCACATGTTTTCCCTCATATGCGGAAGCTGGAGAGGAAACAAGAAAAGACAGGTGAGGGGTAGGGACCTGTGAAAATCAAAGGGAGATCAGTCAAGGAAAGGGACCAGGGGGTGGGATGAGGGGAGGGAAGAGGGAAGAGCTAGGGAATGATATTGGTCAAATTATGTTATATTGTGCCCATCTCATCCCTACCTCGTGATACAGTAGCCAAAGCTTATCCCCTTCTCAAAATAATGTCACTCTTGTCTAGATTGGTTGAAGCATCTTCAGATCTTATACTGGAATTTCCATTAAATCTGATACTACATACAGTATAACTGTTCTGCTCTCTACAAACACCAATATTTTTCTACCAGGTGATCAAATAATTATTAGATATTATAATTTCTCCTCATAGCATTTCAATTCCATTACACTTCTCTCTCAAGGGAAGGTCACAACTGTACTTCTGTCAATCAAGAAGTATCCATTTCCACAATCTATATTTTGACACTCTCCTGCCAAATTTTGAACCGTGATCATTCAGGTAAGTTACACAATAAGCATTCAAGTATCAATAATAAAATCTAATACACCTTGAGCAGAAGCAAAATTAATTCTTGTCTGCAATTGTGACTTCCTCTTGGACATGTAAAAATATGAAAAAGTAATGATAGTTAATATGTTTTAATATAGTTCAAAACTTCCAAATACTATGAAGAAGATTGAGTTTTTTGATTATTATAAACTTTTCTTAACCTTATGTCTCTTATGTATAACAATTAAAGCTGAACACCAAATGCGTTTGTTATTTCATGTGTTCATGTAACTCAAAAGAAATTATTGTTGTGAAGACAGTGTCCCAAAGTATAAAAAAAACCTACAGAATCTGTGGATGGGGGTAGGAAGGGGGATGGTAAACACTTATGCAAATGATTATGCTAAATTAAACATGCCTTTCTGACTGAAGTCCTTATGCAAAAATCTCTTATACAACATAAAGAAAGATCCATGGAAAAGCTCTAAATTTTCATCTCAGATCCAGAAAATTTGGTTCCCATGTTTGTAAAGAAACACTAGAAAAGACTGATTAGTTTATCAATGAAGAGAAGATATTACCAAAGCCAGAAAGACCCTGGAAGAGCCAACTGATCGCCAGTGATTGCTTGCTTAAGCCCCCAGAGACAACACATCACAGTAGGGACATGTTGGGTGCAACATTAAATGAACATTTTTAGGAAAACATTCTCATGCCTTGCCTAGGACCAAAAAAAAAATCCATAAAAAACTGTAAAGATGGGACACTAACAAGAATAACAAGTTGGGGGGGCCAGGTCATGGGAATATGGAGGAACTTTGGGCAAAGGGAAGGGACATGGGGTAGGAAAGATGGTGGAATGAGATGGACATCATTACCCTAGGTACATATGGGGCAACTCTACATCACATACTACCAGAAAAATGAAAACTGTGCTCCATTTGTATACAATGAACCAAAATGCATTCTGCTGTCATGTATAACTAATTAGAACAAACCAAAAAAATTTAAAAAAGAATACAATCCTGTGGAACCATTTAAATATCTCTCAAAGGATATTATAAAATTGCATTCCCTGTATGGTTTATGAGTATAGAATCTTATTTTCTACATGAGTTGAGGCACTCTCCTGTTGGAAAGCCACAGAACTTGTGATATACAAAAATCAATTTGACTTTGTGTTCCCTGCCTGTGACACTTCAAGTCATATGAAGCATAGTTTTCTGGTACCGTTATGCAAGGCTTTGCCCTCACTCAGGAACTACACTTTTTTTTTTAATCACCTCACTATCCTCTGAAAATTTGGAAACAACAAATGGATTATTAAAACTGGCATTAATATAGTATCAGGCATCTTTTAGTGCATTTTAATTATACAGATTAGTGTGTTTCATTGTGGCATATTCTTACAAGCAAAAAACATATGTTGATTATATCCACTCCCTATTATTCTCTCTTACCCTCTCCTCCTCAGATCCTCTTCCTCTTTTCTAATTCATCTCTTTTCTGTCTATATTCCACACATGAGAGAAAGTATGAAATACTTTTCTTTGAGTCTAGTGTATTCCATCTAACATGATGATCTCCAGTTCCATCCATTTTCCTGCAAATTATATGATTTCATTATTCCTTATAGCTGATGCTCCATTGTGTATGTATACCACATTTTCTTTATCCATCCATCCATTGATGGGCACCTAGGCTGATTCCATAACTTGGCTACTATAAATTATGGTGTAATAAAAATAGTTATGCAGGTATCTGTATGGTATGATAACTTTAGTTCTTTCACTAAACACTCAGGAGTGGTATAGGTAGATCACATGGTAGTTCTATTTTTAGTTTCTTGAGGAACCTCCATAGTGATCTTCATAGCACCTGTACTAATTTACATTCCCACCAATAGTGTGTCCCTTTTCTTCACATTCTCACCAACATTTACTGTTGTTGTTTTTTTATTTGGGGGATGGGTGGATGGTGCCAGGGATTGAACTCAGGGATGCTTAACCACTGAGTCATGTTCCCAGCACTTTTTAAAATATTTTTTATGATTTTTTATTTTGAAACAGGGTCTCACTAAGTTGCTTAGAGCCTCTCTAATTTGCTAAGACTGACTTTGAACTTGCAGTCCTCCTACCTCTGCCTCCTGAGCCACTAGGATTTGTTTTTGTAATCTTGATGATTGCCATCCTTACAAGGGTAAGATGGAATGTCAGTGTAATTTTGAATTGAATTTCCCTGGTAGCTAAAGGTGTTTATATTTTTTATGTAATTTCTGATCATTCCTACTTCTTTTGAAAAGTGTCTGTCCATTCATTTGCCCATTTATTGCTGTATGAGATACCCCTGAAGTCCTGTGGTCTATGAACTGTGGTTACCCTTGGCTCCCCTGGGCCTGCAGTCTTCCCCCACACAAAGTCATATGTTGTCTTGCTGTGAACTGGCCATGTCTAGACACTTGTGACTCCCAAACCATCCATACTCCATACTTTCTTAGAAAACACGATAAACCCTTTTATCAACATGCCAACAGTTTGCCTTTCCTGGCCTCTCATTTAATCAGTCATGACTTGGTAATCTGAAATCAATGCCAGAAAAATTCTGACTCTGAATCTTTGGAAATGACCTCATTAGGAAATATTTACTACCAGTTCACTGGATAAAGTATAAGGAATTGACCCTCAGTTGCATTTAGCAACTAGTATGACATTATCCATACTTAAATGACAAGAAATAAAATATAACTCACTTTAAAGATTTTAACTAAGCTTCTTCTGAGGGTCTCCATAAGCAGACAGTCCACAGAAGATAAACACTGACCCAGGATTCTTGAAACACACATGCCCTTGCATAACATAGAGCACCAAAGACTATCAGAACAGAAATCTCTGTAGCAAGTTATCAACAAATACACCATTATTCCAAATTCTTTCCGTAATTCACTAGTAAGAGTTCAATAAGGTAATTAATAGATATATATAAAATTTTTTTCACATACACAAGAAAGAATTATAAGATAGCAATAAAAACTAAATGTCTAGGAATAAATTTAATCATCACAAAACAATAGAACTTTATCAAGAAAGAAAGACAAATAAGTAGAAAGAAATAATATGTTTCTTTAAGTTAATTTTGCTGTGTGTATTCAAGATTTACAATAATATATTATAGGATACACATAGGTAGTGAAGTGGTTATATGCTGAAACAAATTAACATATCTATCACATAATTTTTTGTACAATTGACAGTAGCTAAAAATCTATTTAATACAGTATACCTTTATTAACTATAGTCCTTACATTTTACATTACATCTCCAAATTTTGACTAAATATTAGCAATACTTATCAGGGTACAAATAATCAATTTCATATATTATATTTCATATATTTTCTATGCTTAACATGTAGTGTTTACTAATCAGAAAAATAACAAATATAATTTTCTAAAGAGTAGCCCATATCTGACAAGGATTGTGAAACTGATACTAAAGGGATATTATAGGAGAGGAATCAAATAGCAAATGTTAATTCATCTTTAAAACTTGGCTTGCGAAACAAAGCATCCTTAGTTCCCTGGAAGAATCCATTACGTGCAGCTTTAGGATTGATGAAGATGTGAGGGTGCCTGGGCATGAAGAGCCCAGAGTAGGCATGAAGTTCTGTGCCACACCTTTCCCTCTTCATCTCACATCACTTCACCTAGATGTTCATTTTCACTATGTATGTATATATCAAAACATCACATTATATACTCTAAATATGTTCAATAAACATAGAAAACATAAGAATCTGTCAAATAACAATCACCTAATAAAATGTTCTGACCCTCTCTGGGTCATCTTGAACCCACTGTATGTATTATATACTTTGTATGCCTATATGCTAGTTTCCACTTGCAAAAAAAACAATATGGAAAATGCAATACTGGAAGGTCTTTGCAAAAAACGGAAGCAGGTGGGGCTCAGCCCAGTGTCAGGTTTGAGTACAGGCTGCAGGTGTCTGGGAAGCATTGTGCACTGGCTCCACAGAAGTAGACAGCTGAGTCTCCAGGCTCGGTATCTGTGATGTTCAGGGAGAAATGTTTGGCTTTCTTATCCAACACAACAATGAATCTTTGCATTTGATTTATCTCCTTATTTGAACGGATGTCTATAATATGCTGGGGACCTTTTCCAACTTCTTGCTTATACCAAGGGAAGTAGGATGAAGCAGTGTCTGAATAAGTACAGTTGATAACAGCGCTGTCTCCCTCCTGGACCCTCAGGGTAGAAGGGTGCTGATCCACCTTCTCTCCTTGGATGACCCCTGAAAAAGAAAAAGAAAAACAAGAGGGTTGTCAGGTCATTAATCTCTAGAATTTTCTTTTTCTACAGGATATGGAGGAGCTCTGAATAAAGCAAGTCTTCTCCCTGGACATCAAAAGAACATCCAGTAGTATCTCTATTATCCCCAGTCCTCAACTCACAGCTCAGATGCAGCCACAAGAATACGAATAAAGCATAAATCAATGTCTCCATTGTTCTTCCCTTTGGACCATAGACTTGATATCTCTAGCCAGGAGAGCTATTTCTGTATCAGGTTGTCACTTTCTTTCTCTAACAATTATAGTGGCTTCTCATATTGTCTACTCAACCAATAAGAAAAAGGCTCTGCTTCTACTATAAACCTCTCTGTTCAAAACCCACTGCAATGCTGCACCAGCTGGGGAAGACTGCCACCTTGTGGTCACATCCCTAACTACTGAACTTTTAAGTTAAATGGTCTGTTCCCCCATGGATGATTCAGACACAAAAAAGCAGCAATTGGTATAATAAAGTAAGACTCAGATCAGAAATTAAATGCAAAGTAAGTATGTAAATATCAATGTAGTAAGTATGTAGACATTTGTGCACACTGCTGAGTCATTATTAATAAATTGTAAAGAGGTAAATGCTATTGGCATTTATGCAATGATGGGCTCAGTTTACACGTTTGATATCAAGGAAGCACCATGATTCATGTTCACAACGAAAAATATAATACATTCCTTTTCAACCAAATCTATCTTTGAGATTTTTCTGTTACAAAGACAAATGTTTTCTTAAATAAATTTGTAAACAAAAGATCAGAGAAAAAAAGAAGATCACTAGATATTTTGCATATTGAAATATGCAATTCATATTGAAATGCATATTATCTCAGAAGCACTACTCCAAGCCTGGTCTTGCCCATGACTTGCCACTCACAAACCTCAGCAAAGTGTCCTCCCTCAGCAAAGATAATAAAAACTAAAGATCAATTTTCAATGGTGCTGGGCCTGGTGGCCCAAGTCTGTAATCCCAGTGGCTTGGGAGGCTGAGTCAGGAAGATCATAAGTTTAAAGCCAGCCTCAGCAAAAGTGAGGCACTAAGCAACTCAGTAAGACCCTGGCTCTAAATAAAATATTAAAAGGGACTGGGGATGTGGCTCAGTGGCCAAGTGCCCCTGAGTTCAATCCCCAGTACCTCCCCACCCATGGGGGAAAAAAATCTCAGTGATTAAGGGAGCAGGGAGATAAATTCTCAAGTTACTTATGTTTTTTTTTTTAAGAGAGAGGAGAGGGAGAGAGAGAGAATTTATTTTTAATATTTATTTTTTAGTTCTTGGCGGACACAACATCTTTGTATGTGGTGCTGAGGATCGAACCCGGGCTGCACGCATGCCAGGCAAGCGCGCTACCACTTGAGCCATATCCCCAGCCCCCAAGTTACTTATTTTTTAACCTTAAAAAATAGTTTGACCAGTACATTGGGTTAATTTACAATGAGAAATCTGAAATGACTTAAGAAATCTTTCTATTGCTGTGTGACTTGTGTTCTGCAAAGTCCTGAAAGAAAAAGTGGAGATTCTCAAAAAACATCAGGTTACAGATTCAAAATATATAACCACAAGTTTATTTTTGATGTGCCTTCATTTTCTGCTGTCAAAACATACGATATGTCCTTAACTTCAACAATTGACATATTTTCCCTAGAATTTCCTCCAGATCATAAGCCAACCCTCCTGGCATAGATTTCTGCTATCTTGACCATTGATTTTTCTCCCACTTTCCACTACAAAGTTCTTTCCCCAAAACTTTGTTAAAATCCTTTAGTCCTGTAAATGTTAAGGATTATCTCCTTCTTCCAAAGACCTTTTCTCATAAGCTTTAATTTCCTGATATTTTCTGATTGTTTCTATAGGACAAAATCTAGGGAAGCCGAACTCCTGCTTGTGTCTACTACAGGAGAGTACAAATGGGAAACAGACCTCAAGAACGAACCATGAGCAATAGTTTCTGGCAAAACAAGATGACCTCATTTCAGAAGTTAAGGCCTCTTTCCTGTATTTGTACTCATTACCCCCTCTGGAGTTATAGAGAGTAAATCTAATCACTTGGTCACCTCTAATATCCTTAAAGATTAAGGACAGCTGTGATGAAAACCCTCAACTCAGTATAAAAATATATGTGTATACATAAAATAGGTTATGTATATATTATATATATTGTTTATATAAAATATTATGCAAATATTTTATATAATATTTTGTATATTTATGTTATGTAAATATTTTATATAGGACTTATATAATGTTTTATATAAAATATTATATGTAATATATATTATTTCTTTGCATATAAAATATAATATATGTATATATATTATATATATTATGTGTTTGTATATTTTATATATTTTTTTTTCTCCATTCTAAGGTTCTTCTATTTTCTCATTCATTCCCCATATGATCGAATTCTCAACTCCTTCCTTGAGTGAATTTCCTCTTTCTTGGGTACAGAGACTTTTTTTTTTGTATTTTTTTTTACTTTGAGACATACTCTCACTAAATTACCCAGAGTTCAATGAATTATTTAGAGTCTCGCTAAACTGTTGAGACTGGCATTCAACTTGTGACCCTCCTGCCTCCTCCTCAGGCATGTGCCAACATGCATATTTTCTAGATACAGATACTTTGGGTCAATGTTGGCCCTTTTCAGTTATGGCACCAAGAAATGGATTCTTCAAGCATTTTCACAAACTGTCAGTTGCAGGAGAACAGGGTTCCCCTTAGTTTCTAAATTTCACTGAACATTTTTGCTGACAGTGTTTCAGTGATGCTCGTTACTTTGGTGACCTTCCTTCAGGGGCTGTCCACCTGGGATTACTCATCTTAGGGAAGGCCTTAGACTCGTCTGGGTGTTGAGGATGGCCCACCACTTGCTCATTACAACAGCCACCAGTGTGTGGTGGACTGAGGTGATGGTAGAAAAACGGGCTTAACCGGAGTCTCAGTTCCTCCCTGAAGTGTCAAACACTTTTACAATTTGGACTTGTGTATTCTGCAAGTCAAACTGTTTGAACCAAGGCTTTTCCAGACCCACACTGCAGAACTCATGGGGACTGGGAACCATCGGGGAGCTTCTCTTTGCTTAGCAATCTGGTTCTACAGAAATGGGGCAGGACATGACATGCTAAGGAGAAGTGGATATACCGTTTCCTTCTAATTCCACCCATTTTCTAGCTATTTTATACTGGCACCTTGGGTATAGTTTCTGCCTTCATAAAATAAGTTCACTGAAGGATTGATTCCTAAGGATTCTTCTGGCTCTGAAATTCTTTTGCACTATTTAACAGAGAAGCAGTTCATTGAGGACTGGGTGTGTGAGGCGTGGGGTGGTGCCGCAGTCTGGCTGGGCACAAAATCACGAGCCACCACACAGCTTGTAGATTCAAACAGCAACTCTTTATTCCCGAACTCACACCAGCCGTCTACAATCACATTCTGGGGAAATCCACGTTCTCTGCCCAAATCCACCCCCACTGGGCTTCTGTCTCCCAAAAAATACTGTCTGAATCCCGTGAGAACTCAAGGGGAACTCAGGCAGCAGGATATGCCCTATTCCCAGCAGGAATAACCTTAAACCTGGAACCACCCTAAACCCGGATTGTCCTAAACCGGGAACGCCCTAAACCCGGATTATCCTAAACCGGGAACACCCTAAACCCGGATCCGCCCTGGTCCTTGAGCAAGGTCACCTACATGCAATGTCACTGCAAAATGTCCTATTTCCACGAGTCCTTCCACTAAGCAACATGGGGTACGCTGGCAAGGAAATTGTCATACCTACTTGACTAATGGCTCCCAGCAGGGTGGTATGATACTGTGAGTGGAGTGTCCTGCACCATTTTCATGTTCACATGCAACCTACTGTGTCTGAGGTTCCCTTAAACAGTCCTTGGGCCTCTTCAGAAGCAGAAATAAACAGGATCCTCAGGATGAGTTCCTCTCTGGGTTTCCATCACTCCTGTAACATCAATAATGGATGACAGCCAGGCACAGTGGCACATTCTGTAATTCCAGTGGCTCAGGAGGCTGAGGCAGTAGGATTGCGAGTTCAAAGCCAGCCTCAGCAACAGCGAGGTACTAAGCAACTCTCTCTAAATAAAATACAAAATAGTCTGGGGATGTGGCTCAGTGGTCAAGTGCCCCTGAGTTCAACCTCCAGTACCCAAAAATAAAAATAAAAATAATGGATAACAGGTCAAGGAAAGACTACATCCAGAGTAGAATGGAATAAGAGGCAACTTTAATTAAAGTAAAGAATTATTATAGATAGTGATGTGAGGGTGACTCCATGACTGAGCCATGGATGATCAGAATGCTCCTTTCTAAAGATCTCTTGTATTTCTATCTGTAACATATCATTCTTGTAGGAAGGACACACAAACAAACCTGAACAATTTGAAGGACCTGGAAAAGATAGATGAGTTAGTTATATGTAAAGAAAAAAACACTTCCTCAAACATCCCAATCTCTTTTTGACTTCAAGTGCCCTCCTTACAAGAATAGCTTGAGGGACCAAGATTCCCAATCAAGGCTCATTACAAAATTTGTGGGACCCAATGCAAAAGGAAAAATTGGAGTCCCTCATTCAAAGAGCATGGAGAATTGCCAGTGAAGAATATAATAAAGTCTGCTTTACAAAGTATTGTATTAATTATAAACACAACAGGGTTTGTAATGATACAGAAGTAGCAACACCAACTTACAAAGTACCAAAAAAATTTAGTGTCATGAGCTTATATAAACAATAACTGATATTATTTTTAAAATATTATATCTTGATTATGAGGTATTTCTGGCTTGTTCTGCAATTTGACTTGTACAGCAGCATTTTAATGTTTCCTCTGGCACTTTCTGAAATTTGTAGAGGTCTGATAAACTGAAAGTAACTTGAAGATTTTTGTATAATTAAGAATGCTCAACACCCATAAAATCAAACACATTCCTATATATCAGCGATAAATCCACTGAAAGAGAAATTAGGAAAACTACCCTATTGCAATAGCCACAAAAAAATAAAATATTTGGGAATCAACCTAACAAAGGAGGTGAGAGACCTCTACACTGAAAACTACAGAACACTAAATAAAGAAATTGAAGAAAACCTCAGAAGATGGAAAGTCTCCTGCTCCTGCATAGGGAGAATTAATATTGTCAAAATGGCCATATTACCAAAAGCATTATACAGATTTAATGCAATTCCTATTAAAATCTCAAGGACATTCTTCATAGAAACAGAAAAGGCAATCATAAAATTTACTTGGAAAAAATAAGAGACCCAGAATACCAAAGCAATCCTTAGCAAGAAAAGTGAAGCAGGAGGCATCACAATACCAGAACTATATTACAGAGTGGTAGTAACAAAAGTGGCATGATATTGGCACCAAAATAGACTTGTAGACCAATGGTACAGAATAGAGGACACAGATACAAATCCACATAAATACGGTTATGTCATACTAGACAAAGGTGTCAAAAACAGTCACTGGAGAAAAGATAGCCTATTCTACAAATGGTGCTGGCAAAACTGGAAATCCATATGTAGCAAAATAAAATTAAACCTCTATCTCCCACCCTGCACAAAAATCAACTCAAAGTGGATCAAAGGTTTAGGCACTAGAACAGAGACCCTGCACCTAATAGAAGAAAAAGTAGGCCTAATTCTTCACCATGTCAGCCTAGGATCTGACTTCCTTAACAAGACTCCTAAAGCATAAGAAGTAAAATCAAGAATCAATAAATGGGATGAACTCAAATTAAAAAGTTTCTTCTCAGCAAAGGAAACAATCAATAATGTGAGGAGAGAGCCTACAGATTGGTAGAAAATCTTTACCACATGCACCTCCAATAAAGCATTAATCTCTGGGATATATAAAGAAAAAAAAATTAACACCAAAAAAACAAATAATCCAATCAATAGATGGACTAAGGAACTGAACAGACACTTCACAGAAGTGTCTATCAATTGGAGAAATGCAAATCAAAACTACACTAAGATTTCATCTGACTCCTGTCAGAATGGCAATCATCAAGAATACAGGCAACAATAAATGTTGGCGAGGATGTAGGGGGAAAGGTAGACTCATATGTTGCTGGTGGGACTCCAAATTGGTGCAGCCAATATGGAAAGCAGGATGGAGATTACTCAGAAAACTTGAAATGGAAACACCATTTGACCCAGCTATTCC
This sequence comes from Marmota flaviventris, assembly GCF_047511675.1. Lineage (NCBI taxonomy): Eukaryota > Metazoa > Chordata > Mammalia > Rodentia > Sciuridae > Marmota > Marmota flaviventris. The sequence continues at coordinate 33,959,906 of NC_092499.1, read as the reverse complement.
ACTCCTTGGTTTATACCCAAAGTACTTAAAATCAGCATACTACAGTAATGCAACCATGTCCTTATTTATAGTAGCTCAATTCACAATAGCTAAACTATGGAACCAATCTAGGTGTCCTTCAACAGATAAATGGATAAAGAAAATCTGATACATACACACAATGGAATATTACTTGGCTTTAAAGAAGAATGAAATAATGGCATTTACCAGTAAATGGATGGAGTTGGAGAATATCATGCTAAGCAAAATGAACCAATCCAAAAAAACCAAAGGCTAAATGTTTTCTCTAAAATGCAGATGTTAATTCACAATAAGGCAGGGGGCACTAGAAATGAATAGCATTACCTTAGATTAGGTAGAGGGAAGTGAAGGGAGGGGAGGGAAGGATATATGAGATAGGAAGGATAGTAGAACGAAACAGAAATTATCACTGTATGTATATATGTGACTGCATGACCAATGTGATTCTACAACATGTACACTCAGAAAAATCAAAAATTATATCCTATCTATGTATGATATGTCAAAGTGCATAAATGCCTAAATGCCATCTATAATTAAAACAAATTTTTTTAAAAAATTTTAAAAAGAATGCTTATCTACGCATCCCATCACGGTATCTTAAATTCCAGTGAAATTAATATTAAAGTTATCTTCTGTGTTAATAATTGGTTTATTCAAAATTTCACATGAAAGTATTATTTTTTATCAAGTAGCTATCATTACATTTAATTTCTGTTTCTAAGCCCATGGATATTCATTGTGAAATGCAGCCTCAATTTTCAAAATTAGAGTTTCTAAACTTTTCCAAGGATTCTAACAACTCTCCTAAATGTTTTATTGCAATGTTCATTTTTATGTTTTCATTTTGTACAAATTTACTAAAAACGTATATTTCCACACACTTTGAGGACCTGCAGAGCACCAGAAAGCCTGTAGTGGGCCCCTGCACTTGGAATGGGTGGAACAACTATGCCCTTGAACATGAACTTCCATGTGCTCCTGTCCTAGAGCCCCATGAAACTCCTCTGCTCATGCACATGCTCCGTCCTCTTAACAGACTTCAGTTACAAAACATACCTTCAAAGACAAAATTGTTAAGAACTGCAGGACAGCAATAACAGAACATTAAATCAAGCATCTGCCCCTTTCTGAGTGGCAGGCCCTGTGAAACCTTACAGGTCACAAGCCCAGAAAGCTGATCCTACTTCCAGCAACACCAGAATTGCTCATGTCTTCTCCTTAATCTCAGGGTCCCACTGATTCCTAGTTGATCCCTTCCATTAAGACAGTGAGGTGGAAATTATATTCACATTGTAATTGATACTCATGCAGGTTTAAATTTTGCAGTTGGCTGGGAGAAGTCTTGGCATGTGATTACAGCAAATAAAAGTTGCTTTGGGAGTAGTGCTGGAATATTTTTTCTCCCTTTCCCAGACCCTAAATGATTTCAGAAAATCATGAGTAATAGATTCATTCAAAAATGCAAGGAAGAGGGATGGGGTTGTGACTCAGAGGTAGAGCGCTTGCCTAGCACATGCGAGGCCCTGGGTTCAATCCTCAGCACCATATAAAAATGAATTAATAAATTAAATAAAGGTATTTTTTAAATGCAAAGAAGAGCAGTGGATTTTCATATAACAAAAGGAAAAATTTCAGGAGTTTTCCCTTAAAAGATGCTATTTAGAAATAATTAAAAAGATATTTTCATCAGTGATATATGTGAACACATTGTAAAATTTTGTCAAAATCTACGTTTTTGTGTCTTATTCACTGGCTAGCTCAGAGTACGAGCTCTGTAGTCAGATTTCTGAGTGGGAATCCCACACCAACTTTGCAAATTAGTAACCATGAAACTCAGGTAAATCACTTCTGCTCTAACCTGGTTCGTCTGCAAAGTAAACAAGTATTGTCAGTACTAGGGTCATATATGGAACAACCTAGATAGGGTGCCTAACACTCCAAGACAGGAAGGAGTTTTAAATTATATTTGTTATGGGTTCCAGGAGTGAAAATCTGAATACCAACATTGAGTACAAATATATGTTCATAGAGACATAGAGAGAGAAAAAGTATACATTTTGTCCTGGAAATTGAACAATCTGCTATTCGCTGGAACACACTGAGACATCTCTTTTCAATTTTGTTAACACTCAAGTCTTTTTCATCACAGTAATTTAGATGTCATTTTTAAGCTCTGCCTGAGGATCTGTTAACAGTATTTGGGTCCTGATATCCTCATCAATTGCTGCAATGGTTCCTTGTTAGAAATTTTTCCTGCAAAGGGTTTCTGTGAGGAAAAGGGTCCAACCCAAGCAGGATGACAGTGCTGAGAATGTGAATGTTAGCAGAGGTGACAGTGCTACAGTGTGAATCAGGACACCCATAACTGTTCAGATACTGCCATGCAAGTCCTCCCTGAGGCACAGGCTGTGGTTGCAGGTGCAGCTGCAGTTTGCAGACAGGCTGCAGGTCCCCTGGGAGCACTGTGCCTCTGCTGCACAGAGGTAGGTGCCTGAGTCTTCCAGCTGGGAGGTGGAGATGTGCAGGGTGCTGTAGCGCTCCTTAGCATCTGCTGTTGCCTTTAACCTTCCCTCCTGCTTTGTCCCTGAAACCAGGTAAAACAGACTGATGAGGCCACCCCCAGGATTCTGTCGGAACCACTGCACACTGGTCATGGTGGTGGAAAAATTGCACCTCAGAGTAGGGCTGGTTCCCTCCTGGAGCCTCAGGGCTGAAGGACTCTGCTCCACCTGCTGCCCTCTCACCCCTGCTTGGAAAGAGAAAAGCAAACTCAGCTGGTGTCACTGGGGAATCCATGACCAGTTCACAAACCTGCAGAATATCCCAGGAAACACCCTGAGGATGGAGGCCAGGGAGGGGGCTTGGTGCCAGCTCTCCCTGCCCTCCCTCACACTGTCAGCCCTGGGACACCCCCAGCCCCATCTGGGAGGAATCTGACTCACAGCAAAGTTGCACCCACAGAAGCCCCAGCAGAGCCCCCAGTCCCCTCTGCATGGCTGCTGGCCTGGCTGCTGGGTCTTCTCCCTGCTCTGCAGGTGTCAGGTCTTGGGCCAGACAAGCTTGTTCTTCCAGGCAACAGGTTCCACCTGACTCCCTGAGCACCAGTCACATCTGAGCTCTGTCCTGCCTCTAAAAGGGAGCTCCACCCCCAGTGGCCCAGGGAGACAGCAGTGGTGGCTTCAGAATTGTGTGAGGATGGTGCAGTGGGTAGAGGGTGATGTTTCCAATGAATGAAGATAAAAGTGGGGTATTTTTCTTATAGAGGTTGATGTAAGAGAAGTTTATGGAAAAGTATGTGAGGAAGGAGGATGATACCTCAGAGAAGGAGCAACATCATAACTGGGTGAAATAGAGCCTTTAAGAATCATAGGAAGAGTAAGCCCATTGCTCAAATTATAGAGTTTGACAGAGATTCAGAAATAAATGATATAAAAATTCTGATAAAGGCAAACTATCTGATAATAAGAATTGTGTATTAAGAAATAAACATAATTTCTTGAAATTAAAAGATTGTGATCTGCAGGGCACAGTGATACATCCCTGTAATCCCAGCAGCTCATGAGGCTGAGGCAGGAGGATTGTGAGTTCAAAGCCAGCCTCAGTAAAGGCGAGGCACTAAGCAACTCAGTGAAACCCTGTCTCTAAATAAAATACAAAATAGGGCTGAGGATGTGTCTCAGTGGTCAAGTGCCCCTGAGTTCAATCCCCAATAGAAAAAAAAAATCATGATCTGCATAGGAAACATTTCCAACAAGAGTTTCATTAGTTAAAATAAAAATAGGTTGAGGCTGGGGGTTGTGGCTCAGTGTCCAACCACAACTAAAAAATAAATATTTTAAAAAATATAAAAATAGGTTATGTGTATGAAGTCCACCGTGTTTATTCTCGACCTTTCCCCTTTTTCTATCCAACCCTTTCCCTATACTCAATAAACTCTGTCCATGACAAAAGTTTAATAGTGTCCTCTCCCTTTTCTTCTTCTATTTTTGTTCTGTTTTTTTTTCCTATTTTTATTCTCATCTATTTATTCTTGTTTTTTCTAGTCCCAAAGAAGGTACATGAAAAGACCGAGTATCAGATTTATTAGAATAATTTCTAGATCAGCAAAGTTTGGAAATTTTATTCATTAAAAATTTAATGAAAACAGATGATGGTGATAATTTCTATCAAGCTTCTATGCTCACAGTGCCCAAAATTCCAATTCTCTCACCTCTGCTCAGAAAGCCACCCTCCCAATGGATTTACAGACATAACAGCTCCAGTTATGTATAGAATATAGAAATGGACTTCAGCCTTCTGAGGTTTTATATAGAATGGAAAAGCTGAAGACCTGAGATGAATTTATACCAGCACCACCACCCCCCTGCCTCTGACCTGACTGGATCCTATGTTCTCTGGTCTCCTCTCTCTGTTCAGCTCCCTGAGATCTTCAGATAAGTCATTCCTGGTATAGCCTGGGGTGCCCCCTGGTGGACTGAAACCATCAACACAGGTCACTGAAGACCAACCAAGTCCTTAGCAGTCACTCAACCCAGCCCCACTCACTATGTGTTCCTTGGTGCAAGATATGCAGATGGTCAGAAAAGAAAATAACTGCCTTGATTTTATGGTGATTAAAAACAAATGACTTACAAAATGCTATTTAATGGAAATCAAATTTTGGGTTTTTTTACATAAATCGATAATATAGTCATTTATTATCATGATCAAATATTATGTGCTATATCTAGATGCCTTCAACAGATGGATGGATAAAGAAAATGTGGTATATGAAGAACAAAGATGGCGGGCCAGAGGGAGACAGCATTCTGTATCACTCTGTGAGCCAGATCTCACCTAGTCAGAATACTGCATCTCTGAGAGTGTTAGAGAACCCCTATACAGCTGCTCTCTGCAGAAATCAGCAGAGCTGTGACCCCATTCAGGGCTCTGAGCCTCAGCATTCGAGCAGGACTCTAGACTCCTGGCTCCCGAAACCCACAGCCCGCAGTTCTAGCCCATGCAGGGCTTGCAAGCACCTTAGCAGAATCGCCTATCAGCACCCCTGCAGAACTCCCAGACTTCACTCCACTCCCATGCAGGTCACTCAGCTGCTACCTACCCCAGCACAACACCATCACCTGGCTCCCCCACCTCACCCAACACCCCGGCACTGGAAGCAAACTGCCTACATCCTGGCTCACCTCCCTCGCCATATTTGGTAGGGGCAGCTCCCATATCAGATCTCCAGCTGGCCAGGTACCCAGTTTCCAACTTCCCACTGTCTTTTCCTGCATGTCTTCTTAAAAGAAATAGCTGTTAATGCCGTTTTTGTTTCCCATTTAGAGTCCATTACTGAATAGCTGTAGGAGTCTTCTGTTGACCATGTGAGTCTTGTAACAATGATATTTTGAATATCAGTCATGATGGCAATTTCGGTTTAAAAGAGTCTTAAATGGGACATTGTTTTGAGATCAAATTCCCTACCCTAACAAAACTGGCCACATTGCAATAAAAATTGTGGCATATTTAAAAAAAAGGATGTTCTTCCTTGCACAACCATCTCTGGACATCTGTTTTTCCAAGGCAAACACTAGAAAAAGCAACAACACAGGAAAACCATGTATATTTCATGGTACTAATAAAATGGGCTTAGAGGCAGAAAAAAAGAAGTTGGAGAGAATAAGAGAAGGAGAACATTTTAGATGATAGACGAGGGAAAGAGAGAAAGTAATAGAAGAAAGAAAGAAGGGAAATAGGAACAGATGAAAGTGAGAAAAAACCTGCAAAACTACGCTTGAAAATTGAGCTACTTCCTGTGCCTGGGACGTGGTAAGGACCAGTAGAGGCCCTGGGATCACACCAAGGTGTGTGGCCCTCGATGGGCAACCAGCAACTGTGTGTTGAAAGATGGATAGACAAAGAAATGAATTATGTTGTGTTCAAGCTTCCCTCAGCCAAGAACTGGGAGCCAGGGGGGAAATGATTAGAGCTATATTATATAGAGAACCAAGAGGCAGAGAGCCATCAAATTGGAAAGAATGGGAAATAATTATTCCACCTTCACCTACACAAACCTCTTGAGAATTTTCTTAATAGCTCTAAAATACTTGGACAAATTATTACTCACTTACCCTTTAAAATTAGATGATAAAATGATAATAGATTTTTCAAGAATGTAAATGAACCCATTAACCAAAGGACCAAATGCTTAAATTGAAATCTATTTCTAAAGCCTGAAGTTGTATGTCACCCCGTGAAGACAGCAGGAGACAAATTACTTTCTCTTTTTCGCAGAAATTAAAAGACAGACATAAAACACAAGATGATCAGTGATTTTTCTCATAGTCAGTTTTGTTATTACAGGATCTTAGAACAGGTCACCAGTTCCTCCATCCCCAGTCTCCTTGCTCTATGTTTTCATTCAAACCAATTTTTTTATTCTTTCAACAAATATTAGAGGACACATACACTAGATCATATGAGGTTAAATCTTTACTCATCTTGCAACAGAGCTTTATTAATATCCACTAGTTGTGTTCGCACCAAAGTCTAATGTTTACAAACCATAGATTTTTTTTCTATTACTTGAACTTCATATGCCTGGAAATAAACGAGGTAAAGAGCTATTAATCCATTAGTCCGAAACCATTCCATGTTATTGAACTGTTATGTCTTTAGACTTGTAGCTCCTATTCCAGTGCTCTTAGAGCCCCCAGGGCTGTGTAGCCCAGTGATCAGCTGAGCCTCCACTGGTATTTCACACTGCTTCTAATATGAAAAGTAACTTAAAACAACAGACTCTGCAACATATCTGTAACTCCAAGAGGCTCCAGCAGCTCTGGTTGCAGAATTTGCCAAGTGCACAGTTCTCCTCCTGTCTACACATTACACACACCTCTGAGGAGCACAGCATGCCAGGGCCTATCCACTGGATTCTGACGTAATTGATCAGAGAGGTGAATGCAAACCAAACAGCTGATTTTTTTATTTGTTCTTTTTAGTTATACAGGACAGTAGAATGTATTTTGACATATCATTCATATATGTGTGTGTGTGTGTGTGTGTGTATATATATGGAGTATAAGGTCCCGTTTTTGTGGTTGTACATCATGTGGAGTTACACTGGTAGTGTACTCACATATGAACATAGAAAAGTTATGTTCGATTCATTCTACTGTCTTTCCTATTCCAGTGGACCTCCCCTTCTCCCTCCTCCCCCACACCCCCATTGTAAATTAGCATCCACATATCAGAGAAAACATTCAGCCTTTGGTTTTGGGGGACTGCCTTATTTTTCTTAGCATGACATTCTCCAGCTCCCTATTTACCAGCAAATGCCATCATTTTATTATTCTTTAAGGACTGAGTTATATGCCATTGTGTATATATACCACATTTTCTTTATCCATTTATCTGTTGAAGGACACCTGGGTTAGTTCCATAGTTTAGCTATTGTGAATTGAGCTGCACAATGATATGGCTGTGTCAATGTATCTGCTGATTTTAAGTCCTTTGGGTATAAATGGAGGAATGGGATAGCTGGATCAAATGGTAGTTCCATTCCAAGTTTTCTGAGGATCTTCATACTGCTTTCCAGAGTAGTTGCACCAATTTTCAATCCCACCAGTGTATAAGTGTACCTTTTTCCCGACATCCTCTCCAACATTTATTGTTACTTGTATTCTTGATAATTGCCATTCTCACTGGAGTTGAGATGAAATTTCAGTGTTGTGTTAATTTGCATTTCTCTAATTGCTAGTGATGTTTTACATTTTTTCATATATTTGTTGACCATTCATATTTCTTCTTCTGGGAAGTGCCTGTTCAGTTCTTTGACCACTTATTGATTGGGTTATTTGGGGGGGGGTGTTATTTTTTGAGTTCTTTGTGTATCCTGGAGGTTAATGCTCTATTCAAGGTGAAGGTGATAAAAATTTTCTCCCATTCTGTAGGCTCTCTGTTCATGTTGATTGTTTTCTTTGCTGTGAAGAAGCTTTCTAGTTTGATGCCATCCCATTTATTGATTCTTGATTTTAATTCTTGTGCTTCAGCTTTATTAAAGAAATTCATTCCTGAGCAGACATGATGGAGAGTTGGGCCTACTTTTTCTTCTAGTAGGCACAGGGTCTCTGGTCTAATATGTAGGTCCTTGATCCACTTTGAGTTGAGTTTTGAGCATGGTGAAAGACAGGGATTCAATTTCATTTTGTTACATATAGATTTCCAGTTTTCCCAGAACCATTTGTTGAAGAGGCTATTTTTTCTTGAAGGTATGTTGATGGCACCTTTGTACAATATGAGATAACTGTATTTAACTGTATCTATGTGTCTTCTATTATGTACCATTGGTCTTCATGTCTGTTTTGGTGCCAATACTATGTTCTTTTTTTTTTCAAAGTTTTTCAATTGCTATGTTTTATTTTTTTTAATTTTTATTGTTGGTTGTTCAAAACATTACATAGTTCTTGATATATCATATTTCACACTTTGATTCAAGTGGGTTATGAACTCCCATTTTTACCCCGTATACAGATTGCAGAATCACATCAGTTACACATCCATTGATTTACATATTGCCATACTAGTGTCTGTTGTATTTTGCTGCCTTTCCTATCCTCTACTATCCCCCCACTATGTTCTTTTTGTTACTGTAGCTCTGTAACATAATTTAAAGTTCAGTATTGTGATGTCTCTTGCTTCACTTTTGTGCTGAGGATTGCTTTGGCTATTCTGGGCCTCTGATTTTTTCCAAATGAATTTGATGACTGCTTTTTCTACTTCTATGAAGAATGTCATTGGAACCTTAATAGGAATTGCATTAAATCTGCATAGCGCATTTGGTAGTATGGCAATTTTGACAATATTAATTCTGCCTATCCTAGAATACAGGCGATCTTTCCATCTTCTAAGTTCTTCTTTAATTTCTTTCTTTAGAGTTCTGTAGTTTTAATTGTAGAGATCTTCCACATTTTTTGTTAGATTGATTCCCAAATATTTTTTGAGGCTACTGTGAATGGGGTTGTTTTCCTAATTTTCCTAATTATTGTTTCATTTGATTCATCACTAATGTATAGAAACACAATTGATTTATGGGTGTTAATTTTATATCTTGCTACTTTGCTGAATTCATTTACAAATTCTAGAAGTTTCCTAGTGGAGTTTTTTGGGTCTTATAAATATAGAATCATGTCATCAGCAAATAGAAATAGTTTGAGTTATTCTTTTCCTATTTGTATCCATTTGGTTTCTCTCTTTTCTCTAATTGCTCTGGCTAGAGTTTCCAGGACTATGTTGAATAGAAGTCACATCAGCTGATTCTAATGTGCAGCCTGGGCTGAGAACCACTGAGACACTGGCTGTGGTGCCTGGAGAATGCTGTTGGGCCTCTCTGCTCAGAAGTAATGCCTGAACCTGATCTGAAGACACAAAAAACAGGGAGCTGGGCTTCTCTTTCTTCTTTCCTTTTCTGTTTTTCCTTTCCTTACTTCCTTCTTTTCTTTTTGTTTTTAATCACAGCAGTCTTTTTTCTCCATTCCTCAAAGTTAGCAGAACATCAAGCCCTGTCTCAGGATTCTGCCTTAATACTAGAAACTGGGAACATTATTGCAATTGGTGATGATGGAGATTCCTCCTGAGCATTCAGGGCCCCAGCTGCACCTGTTCACCTGCTTGGGGAAGGTAGGCCTCTGGAAAGACAGAATATTCTTATGGGAGCAGGGATCCCTTCAACATCGTCACAGTGTGCTGAGCCCCCTTCTCCAATGATGGTTTCACAAAAGCAGGGTCCCTTTAAGAACACCTACAATCTATAGTCCTTGTTCCCAGAAAACTATACTTATTTAAAATAATGTGTGCTTACTTTTAATATCATTCATAAATTCTAATGGTATTTTATTTGATCTCTACAATTTTATTGTTAGATAAAGGGTCAGGTGTTATTATATTTTGTTTTCCTATGTCAGCTGGTAGCCCTTCACCTTCCAGGTTGATTTGATACCAAAATCCACCTGGCAGGTCCTCCTCGCCCTGCCAGCAATTTCTGCCACATGGGAGCCAGTTTTGCTACTGTCATAAGTGGCAACAGGCTTCAGAAGCACTTGCTCAGAGTCTAGCACCACTCAGCCAGATCCGATATTTAACCATGCTTTCTGAAAATAATGAGTGATGAAGAAAACACTGAATTTGGCTGAATTTTCTCAAAGACCTCCATTCCTAGACAGACTCAGATCTCCCTCTGTGCAGCACAGAACTTCAGGAAACATGAGCTCTACAAAGTTTATCTGTTATGTTCAGCATTGATTTGTCCCAGTGCTTATAAAGAGTGCTGGCACATTTTAGGAGCTGCTAGATGTTTCTTCAATGCATGAGTGAATAGAAATCGCTCCTACGGCATTTTCCACAAACCATTACTACCAGACTATCATTCCTACCAGCCTGAGCTCTTTGGGAACAGGAAGCAGAGCGTGTAACACTTAGTAGGTCTTTGATAAGTTTATTAATAAACTGTTAATAAGGAGGTGTATTCCAATTATAGAACATTTTACATACTGAAAGGTAACCACAATGCTTGCCTTCTGGTACACATACCTGTCCAGATTTATGTTTCCATTTAGAGTTCTTTTGTCAGATTTCTAGAAGTGGAAGTACAATAGTAAATTTTTCTGTTTCCACCAGACCCAAAAGAGAACATGCTCTCCATATTCAAAGACTGACCAGGGGCTCTGATGGATCTTGTAGGAGAGAAGTAGCACTTGGATTGATGTACTCAGAAGAGGCCCCAGGAGAATGTGAAGGGTGGCCAGATGAAAAATGTAGCTCAAATGAGCAGCAGCACTTGTCTCCTGACCTCCCTGGTCAACCCAGCCCTTAACTCCACGCAAGGACTCAGGCTCCAAGCCCTGCTGCAGAGGGTTCTGTCAAGCTACGCCTGCTCAGTTGTAGATTTGGGTGCAGGTCGCAGGTGCCTAGGCAGTACTGTGTGACTACAGCACAGAGGTAGGTGGCTGAGTCTCCATGCTGCACGGCTGTGATGTTCAAGCTGCTTCCACCCTTCAGCAACGTGGCTCGGAGTCTTCCCTTCTGCTGCACATCCCCAGCTGAATACATGGAGAAGAGGTGTCGGAGACCTGAGCCTGCGTCCTGTCTGTACCACTGCAGACCGTTAAAAACACTGACTGAATAAGTGCAGCTCATGGAGGTGCGGTCTCCTTCCCAGGGTCTCAAGGAAGGAGGACTCTGCTCCACCTGGTTTCCCCCTTTCACCCCTGTTTGAAAGACAACAACAGACACAATGTGTAGCTGTAGTTCAGACCTTTCATAACTTTGTGCCTAAATCTCCTCCAAAAAGTGCCAAATAAATTCAAATTACACCCTCATCTGTCCCCTAGGTTTCAATAAATGTCCCCTGGAGCTCCCAGCTCTAAGAACCCCCCAACTCACAGCCAAGATGAAGCCAAAATATAACTAGCACAGATCCCTGCATCTTCTTCATCCTGATACTTTGTCTTGATACTCAAAATGCTGCCTAAAATTATGTAGCCAAAAGTCTTTCTTTCTTGGTCCTTTGGATCCAATAAACCAGAAGGCTTTTCTGATGATGTGCCAATCAGAGATGAGCTCCTCCCACATAAACTTACTTCAAAGTCATAAGAAAAGGCCTAGTCAACAGAGGGAAAGAGAGCTAGTGTCACCTGGTGGCCACAGACAGAATCACCAAAGAAATGTTACCACAGTGGGTGTGCACCTCTTGCAGCAGGTGTGGCAGGGTAATTACTGCTCCTATATGGTACGTAGTTTTTAATTTTATAGACCCTTATAATGCAGTCATCAAAACTATTTTATTTCCTTTCACTTATCTATGCATTGAGGTCTGAAGTGTGTCAGAGCAAAACTATCACCAGTGATTATAGAGCAGGTAGGCAGAAGTGGGGAGAAGAGTAGGATAGGGGTTCTCTTCAAAAAACAACAACGATCTTAACTGATAAAATCAAGGAAGGATGAAAAGAGGAATAGAAGTTCAAACACAACACACACACACACACACGTGCACCAAAACCTGCATGAGCATATCAAAGAACCAAACATTAACAATGCATATTAGGAAATCTACTTTTGTAAGTAATATGCAGCTTTCAGTAGACTCAACATGGAGGGGCTGAGGATCAACAGAAATTGTAGAGGGAAATAAGGGAAGATAATAATAAATTGTTGTCTCTGAATCAAGACTGCAGCATGAGAAAGAAATGTCTCTCCCTGAGCATGAGGTAAAACTTCAGTACTTGAGACTTCTTTATTATGTTTTTAAGCCACAGCAGTTGATTGCATCACATGAATTTAAGAATTAATTAAAAAATAGTTTGCTTCATATGCTTTGCCTCAGTGTTATCTTGATTTAAACAAAATTGCAAGTTGTGTTTTATTTTTAATCATACTATAGTACACAGCTGTTGACAAAGAAAATCCAGTTGATTTTATCAATGTCATTTCAGATGACATTATAAGAATGCTGTGACAGATTGAAAAAAAATGATTAAAAATAAAAGTAGAAGCCCCCTTGGACTCATGCAAACTCAACATTTCGCCCCTGGATGTCACAACTGTCACCACATACACACACACACATACACACACACAGAAAATCTAGTAGAGGTTTGTCACTTGCAGCTTTCCTATCTTATTCCTTCTGAAGAGTGGAACGGCAAGCATACACAGCTCTGTTTATGTCCGTGGTGTCAATCCAGTGTAGGCTAAGAATATGAATCCTTTCACATATAATTCATCCACTAAAAATAAAATGTTTACATTTACCTCAATTCATTTAATCTGTGTATAACTGTAAAATAACTACATTTTATTTAGCTTAACAACATTATGTTCTTTTGATCCAGGTAATGACATGAATCAGTCAGGGCCAAGTTCTGATTCATTTCGTTTCCCCAGATGTGAAGACTGAACACCCAAGAAACCCCAAGGAAAGCGTAGAAAGCAAGTTTTATTTAAAGGACAGAACAAAGATAGATTTCTGTGCAGAGAAGGGGTCCCGAACTGAGTGTCCAAAGAAGTGGGGGTGTCCTTCCCCTTTTATACATTTTAGAATTTCTTTGTTCTCATGCCCTCCTTCTTCTCTTATCTTGCCCCCCTCTCCTCACGCCATCGTGTGGGTGACCAAAAGGTGAAGGTGGAGTGATCCAAGGACTGGAACAAAGCCACCCACGGGTATGGCAGGAAGGGACCAGCCCAGGAGATATTAATTAACAACTCCTACAACTCCCTGCAGGGAGGAACAATTCCTGGGGCAGGTTACCTTAGCAACAGGTTGGAGAAGGAGCGGGAAGGGCTTTGGAGATATCAACATTTGATTTCCTTTCCTTTCCAACCAGCCCCCATGCTCCTGATCAAACCCAAATATTTATTAACTGCACTGTCTATTTGCCCCCTGGCCTTGCTTTTAAAATGTCCCCAAAAAGGCAAGTCTTTAGATATGGTCTTTGGATATTCTTTCTCCAGAAAATGATGCAAAGGATAAAACCAAAGTTAGTGCAGGCTGGAAGGAAACCAGTACAACAGGTGGATGGTCCCTTTTCCAGGGGAATAGTTAAGCCTGAGGGAACCAGAAAATCCACTTTGAATGGAAGATGAGTGTATTGCTCTAGGAATGATATATGACCAAGTTGCACCATGAGACCAGAGGAAATAGTGGTAAGATATTGGGATTAAGCATCTTATATACAGAACTCAAATCTAACTATTGTGCTGGCTATTTCAGTGAGCCTGAATATGAATATTCTATATAATGTCAATAAGAATTAATTTTATCACAATAGCAAGTAAACTATCTCAGATATTATGATGAAGATTGGGTTTTTTAAAGTTTTGTACAAATTTGAGCCTTGTGTTTAACATATAGTCACTATCAAATAAATGTTAACAATTAGCTTTACTACCAAATCAGTGTCCATCCTTTCAAATAGTAAATAGCAATGTAAAGTTGGAAGGGAAAAAAAGAGAATAGTATTTTACTTTGACCATTTTGTTTGTTTTTTTCTGTGTAGATATTTAAGTGCTTCAAGGCAGGGATTGTATCATACACAGCATATAGTGAGGTCCTGGAGCATAGATTCCCAACAATATCTGTTGATTGACATATGCATAGCCCAGGAAAATGTTAGACACAGGAATTACATTTTAATTTTAAGAAACAGCATTGTCATATGTATCTAGGTTAACCATTTAAAACATAATTCATATGAATCATTTCCTTCTCAATCCCCCCTCCCATAGGAAGTTCATTGACTTCAAAGGACTTTTTCTTGATATTACTGGAATAGCATAAGTAGACACTCAGTTTAAATCCACCAAGAATTCAAATCAGTGTAGGTTTTTCCAGTTCATGCAAAATTCCCTCTGAAGAAGTATTTCAAATTGTTTTTGATATACCAGTCTTCTGATGGTTTATGTCAGAATTTCTTTCTTTTCTACTTCACTATTGCCAGGATGGATGTACTATAGTCATTTCCTCAAATACATTTAAGTTCTTCTGTGGAGAAATGGCTGAAAAGGTGGACTGATGGAAGAAGGAGAGTGGGCTGGAGTACAGTAGAAAATCAAGAAGGATGGAGAGTTTGGATCCAGAAAACAGAAGCTTCTGAATGCTGAATGCGTTTGTAGGTTGCTTATTAGCAAAGAATTACTGAGGCTTTTGAGTAAGTGGGTAGTGTTATAAAAGTGGAATTCTATACACTTAGTGCTCATCCATAAGAATAATTGGGAGAGAAAGGTTGATGGGCACTCTGGAAGAATTGGATAAGAGATTGTGCTCCAGCCTCAAACACACTTGGCTTTGAAACCCAGCTAATTCATTTAATCTCTCTGAGTGAGCTTGGAAAAGCTACTTAACAATCTCCAAGTATCAATGTCCTTTTTGTAAAATGGGGTGCCAACAGAATGATATGAAGAGGGCTAGATGGGATAATGCACAGAAAATGCTTTGAGAGTGCATCATACACAGTAGGAACTCAATAAACGTGAACAATTGGTATAAGAATATGACTTCAGTAAAGGCTGCACAACCAGTCAGGAGGTACTGCTGTCTTGTTATTTGAAGTTTAGGTGACCGGAGCAGCATCACCAAACTTCAGAGCAAAGAGGAATTTTAAAGAATTTACAGGAAAAGATGGGTCAGAAAGACTTTTAATTAAATATGATTCATATTTTGGAAAATGTTTAAAATCACTAATTATCCTATAAAAGATTTATGCTATCAAAATCTTGGAAGATCACTTTCCAACCATGGCACTGTTCATATTTATACCAAGCAGCAATCACACAGGTGATATGATTATTTTTCCTTACCACTTCTCAATAATCACCATAAATGCATTTTGGTTTTTTTTGTTTTTTTTTTTAATTTTTATTGTTGGTTGTTCAAAACATTACATAGTTCTTGATATATCATATTTCACACTTTGATTCAAGTGGGTTATGAACTCCCATTTTTACCCCGTATACAGATTGCAGAATCACATCAGTTACACATCCATTGATTTACATATTGCCATACTAGTGTCTGTTGTATTCTGCTGCCTTTCCTATCCTCTACTATCCCCCCTCCCCTCCCCTCCCCTCCCCACTTCTCTCTCCACCCCCTCTACTGTCATTCATTTCTCCCCCTTGTATTATTTTTCCCTTTCCCCTCACTTCCTCTTGTATGTAATTTTGTATAACCCTGAGGGTCTCCTTCCATTTCCATGCAATTTCCCTTCCATAAATGCATTTTGTAAATGCCATTAATCTGTTACATAATATTCCATTTGGGTCATTAAGCCTTTCCTTTAAGTTAAGGCACTTTGGTTTTCAGTTTGGGGTAATATAAGCCTTTCCAATTAATTTCTTGCCAAAAACAGCTTATGAATTTACTTTTCTACCAAATTTATCTATTTCAGTGCTTTCTTCCCAAATTCTCTCTCAAGCATTTATAATTACTATTTCTATAATTCCCCAACGGGTTCTTAAAGTTATTTGTTTCATTGTGACTATCAATAGATATGAACACTTTCCATTTTTATACCATGTTGTTTTCCCTATGTAAATTGCCTCATTATATCATCTATGTATTTTTCTATTAAGTTATTAATATTTTCTTGTTCATATAAAAAGTATTTGGTACAGTTATTAATCCATTGTTAAATTAGCAGCAAAATAATAGTAAACAGTTACTTAAATGATTTCTTCAATTTTACATAGTTTTTAAGTCAGTTCAAAAAAATCTTCCCTTAGTTTTTTGAATAATTATAAATTTATGCTTTTATTTATAACTTTGTAATAATTATTTTAATTTCTCCAGCATTTATTTCATTTTTTAAAGCATTTAATTTACTAATTTAATCAATGCATGTTGATTGCTTGGTGACTTTTCACTTTTTCAAATATTCAACTTTGTGCTTTTTAAATTAGACAGCTCTTGCCTTTAAGGCAAAACACAAGATAAATAGGATGCATAATTTGGAAGCACTATTATTACTAGAGAATGAGACCAACAGGTAAATATTTAAAAGCTATACTGCCCTGAAATTAATAGGGAGATACCATGCAGCATAATAAAAATGATCACTCAAGTGTTGTAAAAATGAGCAGGCGACGCTCACTTCCAGCAGGTACTTGGGATCTCTGTGCCCCATCATACAGGTTTCAGGGAGTAAGAGGTGGTGCTCATTCTCCCTGGTCTGTAGAGATGCTTCAGTAGAAAGTCTGAGAACTTCTGACTTAAACAATTAATATAACACAATTGGAGAAATAATCCTGGTCTTCCTCATTAATTTAAAACTATTCTTGTATCCTGTGCAAAATTCTTTCTATTTAATACACTGCTAATATTTTCTTTTTCCACTGCCTAGTCCTCACTATTGTTGTTATCCTGGGCTATCTATGCTAATCCAGTGATATTTCTTATAGCAGTAACAAAGCAGACACCATCCACTCTGACAAGTATCACTTTCACTGTTCTTTATCAAAAAGAAAAATCATTCACTCAGCTTTATTTAGGGCCTGGAAAGTGACAGGCTCTGTTCTTTATGATTGCATCCTAAAGCGGAGAGAAAGACAATACATATATAAATAGCAAAATAGAATATTAGCTGACAGTGAGTGTTATGGAAATACTAAACAGGAAAGGAGTAGGGGGAGGATCACATGAGGAAGCTTGAGATTTAAGTAAGAGGGCCAGCAAAGGCCTGTGAAGGAAATCATGTGATACTTTAAAAGATATGGGGGAACTTGAAAATAATGGACAAGAGACCCAAGGGTGATGTGTTTGAAGCCGGCCTCAATATTTCAGTCCTAACTGAAAAAAATAAAGAAGAGAGGGAAAAAACGTTATTTTAGAAAAAGACAGCTTTTGATTTGAGACATGTTCAATTTTCTACTTTATGTTTTACTGTTTTTCTATGCCATGCATTTAATAATTTTATAATCAGAAACAGACAGCAAATACTATTATTAAATGACAAGGGGCTGCGGTTGTGGCTCAGTGGTAGAGCGCTTGATTAGCCTGTATGAGGCACTGGGATCCATCCTCAGCACCACATAAAAATAAATAAATAAAACAAATGTATTGTGTCCATCTACAACTAAAACATTTTTTTAAATAAATAAAAGACTTCTCATCAAGAAGAGTATTTTCTGACATTGACATTAAGGTGTCCTGGGGAAATATCTCAGTGGCACCAGAAAGTTGACCTTAGAGCCTTGGCATATAAGAAATCACCAACTCTCAATGAGAGTTAATTTAAACTACTCTAATCCTTATTGAGTCATTTTGCAACAAGTTTGCAGCATGTTTAGAATGTTGAAAATATACATTGAACCTATTGAAAATAAAATATAGGAAAATCATGTTCTCAAAGATAAAAAAAAAAAAAAAATAGAGTGTATCTTCAGCCCTGCTGCAGGTTTGGAACAGGCTGCAGGTGTCTGGGGAGCACTGTGCTCTTGCGGCACAGAAGTAAGTGGCTGAGTCCCTGGGATTGGCTGCTGTGATGTTCAGGGAGAGATGTTTGTCCTTCTTACTCAGGAGGACAGTGAGTCTCTGGTCTTGCTTCTTCTCCATATTTGAAAGAATCTGCATGAGTAACTGCAGACCTGCTCCAGGCTCATGCTTGTACCAAAAGAAGTAAGTGGAGGCACTGTCTGTGTAAGTGCAGTGAATGACAGCGCTGTCTCCCTCCGGGACACTCAGGAAGGAAGGATGCTGTTCTACCTTCTCTCCTCTACTCACACCTGAGTAAAAGGAAATGTTGGACAAGATCATCAGGACATCGCTTCCCAGAGTTTGTGTAACCTCAAGCAGACTGGAAGAGGCCAGCATCCTGGTCAGATTTATAATGAATATTACCAAACACCTTGTTTCCCAAAAGCTCTCAACTCACAGTTTAGCTGCAGCCACAAGAACAGGAACAAAGGCCCAGGCAGTGTCTTCATGGCTCCCCCTTTGGGACTACAGTCTGGAGCTTGAAAGGAACTGCTAGTATCACAGTCTCTCTTCCTTTCCGCCAAAACACAGCAGGTCCTAAACTGCCTGCACAGATATTAGCTCCTTTCTGCAGCCTGCTCTCACAGAAGTCAGCCTAAGAGAACCTTCCATCTGTTCTGCATTAGCAGAGACACTCTGCCATCTTGTGGCCAGATCTGCAACTGCTAACCCAGCTCATTGAATCCTCTTCTATTTTCAGTGTCTGTGGGAGATTCTGACTCACAAAACAGCAGCAAGTCAAATAAAGTAAATTCCAAGTGTGTCTCCAATCAAAAATTATGAGATTGAGAGAGCAAATACAGTGAAAATGAGATGTTCAGAATCGCATCTCATCTTCTTGGACACTACTGAGTCATTTTAAATAATGTGAAGTTTTAGGTTTCCCATGTTTATTCAATAACAGGTTTAATCTATTTGAAATCAGGAAAATACTGTGATTAGGACTGCTAAGCAATTGAAATGTAAAATTCTTCTTCCTAATCCCTCTCCACCTTTTTTGGCCAGAGAATCAATCAGTCAAATCAATCATCTTGATTCAGCTCTCACAGAAGAAAATTCTTTCTACAGAAGGCATTTAAACACATCTAAGGTATATGTTGTGTTAAAATGCAGGAATTATTCAAAGTATTCTCATTATCTTTACATATCCTCATATATATATGCAGGATCTATAGGATCTTTCAGTCTTGGTATTGGTGATGTGAATTTTCCTTGACTAGTCTTGGATCACTTCTTCCTTGACTAGTCTTGTGATTACTTTTTTTAATTTTTAAAATTTTTTCAGGGGGGCTGAGGTTGTGGCTCACCCTTGCCTAGCATGGGTGAGGCACTGGGTTCGATTCTCAGCACCACATATAAATTAATAAATAACTAAAGGTCCATCAACAGCTAAAAAAAATAAAATAAAATTTTTTTCAGGGAGCTAGGGTTGTGGCTCAGCAGTAGAACACTCGCCTAGCATGTGCAAGGCCCTGGGTTTGATCCTCAGCACCACATAAAAATAACTAAATAAAATAAAGTTATTGTATCCAACTACAATTAAAAAATATTTTTTTAAAAATTTCAAATAAACACTTCAAACTTTTGCTTTATTATAAGTCTAGTGATACTTATATGGATTCCTAATTTGTCAGAGTGCATCATGAATTGCTACAACACAAATAAGGTAATATTATTGCAGTGGTTTAGTCCCTGTGCACCCTGTAGTCTTTTGTGTTATGCTGTCATATTTGCATTTGTTCATGTTATTAGTCAAAAAAATGTTTTTTCTTTAAGTAATCAACTGTATTCTAAAAATATCAAAAAAAAAATATTCTTTATCCACACAATTCCTATTTCCAATGACCTTTATTCTTTAGTCGAAAATTTCATCAGATATCATTTTCCTTCAGCCTTTTAAATTTCCTTTATAACTTTTGTACCATGTGATTCTGCTGATAGTAAATGTCCTCGTCTTTGACTTACTTGAGAATGTTCTTATTCATCCTCATTTTGAATAATGTTTTCACAAGCATTGAAATTCCAGATTTTTTTCCTTTCAGCATTTCAGTTCCATTGTCTTCTGATTTCCCATGAGAAGTTAGCCAAAATTCTTATTATAGTTCCACTGTAAATATGTCTTTTTTCCAACTGTCTTTAAATTTTTCTATTATTTTTATTCACAATTTAATTGTGATGTATCTAAATATAGGTTGTTTCCTATTTTCTCTAAGCTCTGGTTGACTTTTTATTATATCTGGATGATTCTCAAATTTGAAAAAAAAATTCTTCACAAACTTTTCTCCCATTCCTTTAGAACTACAACACTTGATGATGTCATACAGATCACAAAATCAGTCATTTTTTTTCCAAATAATTTTCTCTCTTCAATTTCGATGGCTTCTATTTATGGTTCTTCATAACTTCATCAATCCTTTCTTCTGTGATGCTCAATCGACTGAATATTAATTTGTTTCAGATACTGTAATTTTTTAAGTCTAAAATTTCATTTTGGTTCTAGTTTAGTTTTTTCTCTCTCACCTGAAATGCTCCATCTCTTTACCCATCTTTAATATTTTTCATATGGATTCCTTAATATGTTAATATAATATGTCCTGTACTGTCACCATTCGAAGGGGTTATCACCATGATCAGAAAAGGGTTTAAAGTACTTGTCTAATAATTTCAACATTTGAGCCAATTATGAGTCTGTTTTTATTAACTTTTTATTGTCACTATGGTCTCTTCTCAGTTTTACTCTTAGTCCTAAAGTGTGCACTTTGTCCCAGGGTATTGTCTTTCTTCCTAAGGCATGGTGGTCCTTCTGTGGTCTTGTCAGAGAGCCCAAGATGTCACACCAACCTTTCTCACATGCCAGGACTTGCATATTAGCTCTGCCTGCCTAGGGTAGGGCAGCTGCTGAAACCTCTTTTCTCCTTCAGCTTTCTAGCTGTTGTTCTGCACTTGCTTTCTTGGCATCTTGTGCTGTACACGTGGTTCGGGAATCAGCAAAGACTAGATTTATACAGAATTCAGAATTCCTTACTCTGTGGGTCCCTCTTTTCCTGGATTCCCCCTTGTGTTCCTTAGCTTTATGTTGTTATGGCCAAAATAAAATACCCAACAAGACAAACTTAGAGGAGGAAAAGTTTATTTTGGGCTCACAGTTTGAAAGATTCAGTCCATGGTCCACCAGCTCCATCATTCTGGGCCGGATATGAGGAAGAACATCATGGTAGAAGGCTTAGCAGAAGAAAATTGCTCAGTCCACGGAAGCTGGAAAGCAGAGAGAAAGAGGGAGGAGCCAGGAGAACAAGATCCAATCCCCAAAGACAGGCCCCCGAGTGACCCACCTCCTCTAGCCACATCCCACCTGCCTAGAGTTACCAATCAGCCTGTTCAAATTATTAATCTAACAAATGGATTAATTCACTGATTAGGTGACAGCTCTCATAACTTAATCATTTCATCTCTGAACATTCCTCATTAACACAGGAGACTTGGGGGGACACGTCATATCCAAACCATAACACCCCTCAATTCCAATTTCTCTGGAAGCATCAGACTCCAAACTTGGATTCCTAAATCCAGTAAGACCACAGCCTTCTGCCTGGGCTTTATTGCCCACTTGCCATTTACATAACTAGGGAGCTCACCCAGTGTGCTTCTGTCTAAGCATCAGACTCCTCCACTTTCTGTTGGTAGCTCTCTGGAGCCCTCAAACAGCATTTTTAAAACATATTTGTCCTGCTTTTATAATGTGATTCTTAACCTAACATACGCTATTTCATCACTATCAGTAGCCAGATCTAAAATCTAATAAAATTTAATTTACTTTTCAGATTAAGTCATCCAGAACTCTTTTTATTGATTTCAAAGAAAAACTTCACTGCAGTACTTTCAAAAGGTATTTTGGAATTCAAATGAAGTAACATATAAAATGCCTCTGGGCAATATTTCTATTTCCCCTTATATACTAACCAGTAATAATTCATTTACCTTCTCTCTCCTTTTCCTCACTTCCCCCAAGCTCATAAGGCAAATAGAGTGCAGAGAGCTAGAGACACAGAGAGAATCACACACACACACACACACACACACACACACACACACAACTTCACCTGTTGGATTAACACAGGGAAAACTGTATCCCAGAGTGCTGCCTGTATACCTCCCTTAGTTATCTCAGAGGCTTTGGAGCCAAGAAAAATCCTGAATCTTTGCTGAATTTTATGGGAGTGGAACCATTGTTTGAAAATCTATCAAATCTTCCTCTGAAAGAGCATCATTACAATGTAGAAATTCCTCAGTGTTCAATGTGTCAGGCAATCTCACTTCCATTGGCAAAAATAAATAAATAAGTAAATAGTAAATAATAGCTGGCTGCATCAGGCAGTGCCAAAAACAAAGTGAAAGCAGAAAAAAAGTAACTTCCCCAGTAATTTCAAAGACATGCAGACCCAGTGAGAAAATTTTAAATCATTATGTCCTTTATACACAAGGTACCAAGACAGGCAGTCTTGTTAAACTAAAAACAATAATAGCCTACAGTTCTGAAGTATTCTTTTTACCCCTGTGTTACATATAGAAAAGTGAGGCATGGGTTATGTACACTGCCTCTGTGAAAAAATTAGTAAGTATACAATAGGAATTTGAATCCAGGCAGTGTACGTTCCTGCATGGTAGTCTTAATCACCACTATTTATGTCCTAAAATAATTTACTACAAATGTGTCCTGAAATCCCAGACCTACCACCATAAATCAAAAACTATTTTCTTCTGACTTATACATTTTTGTCACCAAGATCAGAGATTAATATATCACATCACCAAAAGGAACAAAATACCATCATAACAGTAATCTCCATATGTCTGTAATGGTAACAATAGGGGACATCTTGTGGAAGAGAAGGAGAGCTGGTCCTTATAATGTCCCTGAAATGTTAAGAGTCTAACCCTAAGCCTCTAACTCTCCTCAAGGATTCAATAGTGAAAATTCATGGTTCTTTGGAGTTTCTAGGTTACTATGTAGAAATGGTTAGCTCCAAGAACCACAACACACACAGTCAGTCCCAAAAATGGCACAGAAATGGCATAAAATAACACAATCACAATGATATGAATTTCTCAAGGAGAAAGACCTCAAGTTCTAAGGAACATACATTTTTTTACATGATAGTTTGTTTTTATTGTCCTTCATAATTTTCTTTTTTGAATTAATTTACTCATTTTAATTAGGTATATATGATAGCAGAAGGCATTTTGATTCATGTATACAATTGTAGCACAACTTTACTTTTCTGTGGTTGTACATGATGTAGCATCACACCATATGTGCAGTCATACATGTACCTCGGGTAATGATGTTCATCTCATTCCATCATCTTTCCTGCCTCAAAGAACCCTCCCTGCCATACCTCCTTTTTGCCCAGTCAAAGTTCCTCTATTTTTCACATGTCTCCCCTCTCCTCATTATGGATCAGCATCCACTTATTAGAGAAAACATTCAGCCTTTTGTTTTGGGGGATTGGCTTACTTCACTTAGCATGATATTCTCTAATTCCATCCATTTACCTGCAAATGCCATAATTTTATTCTCTTTTAATGCTGAGTAATATTCCACTGTGCATATATACCACATTTTCTTTATCCATTCATCTGTTATAGGGCATCTAGGTTGGTTCCATAGTTGAGCTATTGTGAATTGAGCTGCTATAAACATTGATGTGGCTGCAACATAGTACGCTAATTTTAAGTCCTTTAGGTATAGACCAAGGAGTGGGATAGCTGGGTCAAATGGTGGTTCTATTCCAAGTTTTCTAAGGAATCTCCATACTGCTTTATAGATTGGTTGAACCAATCTGCAGTCCCACCAGCAATGTACGAGTGTACCTTTTCCCCCACATCCTCACCAACATTTATTGTTGTCTGTATTCTTGATAACTGCCATTCTGAATGGCATGAGATGAAAGTAGTTTTGATTTGCATTTCTCTAATAACTAGAGATGTTGAACATTTTTTCATATATTTGTTGATCGAATATATATCTTCTTCTGAGAAGTGTCTGTTCAGCTCCTTAGCCCATTTATTGATTGGGCTGTTTGGTTTTTTGGTGTTAAGTTTTTTGAGTTCTTTATATATGCTGAAGATTAGTGCTCTGACATGTGTGTGACAAAAATTTGCTCCCCAAATGTAGGCTTTTTGTTCACCTCATTGATTGTCCTTTTGCTGAGAAGAAGCTTTTTAATTTGAGTTCATCATATTTATTAATTCTTGATTTTATTTTTTGTGCTTTAAGAGTCTTATTAAGAAAGTTGGGGCCCAATACCACATGATGAAGTTTGGGCCTACTTTTTCCTCTTAGGTGCAGGGTCTCTGGACTAATTCCTAGGTCCCTGATCCACTTTGAGTTGAGTTTTGTGTGTGGTGAGAGATGGGGGTTTATTTTCATTTTGATGCATGTGGATTTCCAGTTTTCCCAGCACCATTTGTTGAAGAGGCTATCTTTTGTCCAATATATGCTTTTGGCGCCTTTGTCTTGTATGAGATAATTGTATTTACGTGGGTTTGTCTCTGTGCCTTCTATTCTGTACCATTGGTCTACAAGGAACATACATTTTGCCAAGAAGCAGAATACGAAGGTCCTGAAGAAGATATAGGCCGACACAGCAAGGCCAGGAGTGCACATGCCAAAGCTACAGGGCCTCCTAAAGCCCAAGGAAGTTAAGCCCAAGATCCCAAAGGTGTCAGCCACTAGATCAGTGCACTAACCTACAATGCCCACCCTGAGATCAAGAAGCTTGCCTGTGCCTGCATCACCAAGGGCCTCAGGCTCTGCTGGACAGAGGCCAAGGCCAAGCTTGAACCAAGGCTCAGTCTGCAGCTCCAGCTCCAGTTCCAGCTTTGGCTGAGACTCCCATGAAGGCTGCAGAGTAAAGGCCCCTTTCTGTAAGATGAGGATGGAAGGATTGGTGCAAACTCTGGGCTGCCATCTGCATGGGTGTTCTCCTGTGCTAACTGTACAATAAACTGCAGGCAGGAAAAAAAAGAATGGTTACGATTCTTTAATTATTTTAATTTATATATTTCCCTTTTTAGTTTCATAAATTAACAAACTAAAGATATCTTTGATATATAACATGATCTGTTGAAATAAATGTACATTGTAGAATAGCTAAAATGAGCTAGTTAATGTGCATTGCCTCACATGCTTCTTTTCTTTTCTTTTTTTTTTTTTTTTTGGTGGTGCTAGGAATTGAACTCAGGCCTCGTGCAGGCAAAGCAAGCACTCCACCAACTGAGCTATACCCGAGCCCGTCACATACTTATTTTCTTATGAAAACATTTAAAAGCTACTCTCAGTGACTTTGAAGTATACAGTAAATTTTTATTAACTGTAGTCACTATGTTGTGAAAAGATTTCCTGAGCTTATTCCTTCTATCCAACTAAATTTTTATGTCATTTGAAATGTTTATTTTTTTTTTCTTTTTGTACTAGGGATTAAACCCAGGGACACTTTACTACTGAGCCACATCCCCAGTTGTTTTTAGTTTTTTATTTTGAGACAGGATCTTGCTAAGTTGCTTAGGGCCTCACTAAACTGATGAGGCTGGCTTTGAACTTTTGATCTTCCTGCCTCAGTCTCCTAAACTCCTGGGATTATAGGCGTGCACCACCATGCCCGACTTGAAAACAATTATTAAAATGTCAAGTCAGTTTTAAGGTTGATAGTATGTATTATCAAACTGCTGGAGCTAGCGATTCCTCAGTGGTAGAACTCCTGCTTAGCATGCAAGAGGCCATGGGTTCAATCCCCAGTACTGCAGAAGAAGGAAGGAAGAAAAATGAAGCAGAATAATCTGACCCCAACTACTTTCCCTATCTTTTTATACACCTCTTCTTCTCGCTGTCATTAACAAAGTGATCCTGGCCAACTTCTTTCCCATCATTCAAGTCTCAGATTTAAAAACTTGTCCATGAATGCTCATAGCAGCACTATTTATAATAGCCAAAAAGTAGAAACAGCCCAAATGACGGTTGACTGACAAATGGACAAACAAAATGTAGTATAAAATGGAATATCATTCAACCAGGAATGAAATTCTGGTACATGCTACAACATGAACAAACCTTGAAACCATTATGCTAAGTAAGTAAAATGGGCCAGACACTAAAGAACAAATAATGTATATTTTACTTATATGAGGAACCTAGAATATGCCAATTACTCAATTACATGATACTATAACACCATATATTTCAAATGTTGATTCTCCTCTACTGCCCACATACTTACGTACTGGGGCCACAAACCATGCCCAGGCTAGTTGCATGCAGTCTCATCTCCTAATGCTGGGGGAGTGAACACAATGGGCAGAAGGAATATTCCTGAAAGCAGTAATCACACTAGGAGTGGCTTGCCAACACTTAACTATACAGAAGTAGCAGTGTGCAGAGTATCCACAAATACATCTCATTTCATGCAAATTAATTGTGTCTTCAACTCAGTGTCACCTTGGCCAGACTCCTAAAGACGTGTGAAGCCACTCCAACAACACCTGAAACAAAGAGAAGTCTGGTAAGAGGGATAGTTGGAAAGGGACTGGTTTTAATCAATTGCTGTTAAATTGTTTTCTTTTGAGAATTTCATTCAAAAATTATGAGACCATAAAACACATTCTAGGACTCCTCAACAGAACTTCTGGAAGAGGCCCCCGCCGGCGGCTTCATGGTAAATCCTCCTTTGCCTGCAAGTAACACAAGCCCTCAGTAGAGTCACTCCGTGGTCTCCACCCTTTCACAAAGCCAGCAATGACTGGAGGTGTCTTCCTTCTGGAGAACTGAACCCCCTCCCAGCAGCTTAGAGAATGCAGCTAATGAAATCTTTCGTGTACAAACACAAACCCACTAACATAATACTAAAAGGAATATAAAATGTAGGTAATGTGAGTTTCAACATACCAAAAGCCTGTCTAATGTGAAATCTAAGCCAGAAACCAGGAAGAAACTGCTGGTTTGTAGGACTGCATGTGCCACAGTCTGTCTGGGCACAAAATAACCGAGCCACCACAAAGCCTTGTAGATTCAAACAGCAACTCTTTATTCCTGAACTCTCACTCACTCTACACGCACGTCCTGGGAAAATACACTCCCTCCACCGGGCTCTCCATACCAATTCTCTCAGAACCCCTCGAGAGCTCAACAGAACTCAAGGAGCGGGCGCCTGAGGCAGCAGGATACGCCCTATTCCCAGCAGGATCCACCCTAAACCCCCGGAGCCACCCTAATTCAGCAGGATCCACCCTAAACCTGGAGCCACCCTAATCCCTGAGCAGGGTCACCTTTCAACCAAAAATGCCATGCGTCATTCCTACTTGGTTATGGCTCTCAGCATGCATGGGTATTTTAAATATAGGAATAAGGATGATAATGAATTGTTCAATTAGCCCTATCCAGATGAACTTGTTTTCCCTCTCTTTCTTCTGATTCATCCCTCTTTCCACTGGACCCCTGAGCTATTCGACACCACTGACCACACTTCCTGAAGCCTTTCCCTCTCTAGCCATTTAGGTCATCACACTCTCTCAGTTTCCCTTCCAGGTCACTAGCTGACTTCAGTCTCCTCCTTCTCTAGGAAAACTTCAATAAGAATCCAGGAGCCCAGTTTGAGAACCTCTTTCCTATTCACACTCTTTGCCTCAGTGATATCATTCAATCCCATGGCTTGGACACTGTCCATAGGCCAGTCATGTCCTCCTTGAACTCCAGCCTCAATGTCCAGCTCCCTGGACAACAGTTACAGCTGGATGTCTCATACCCATGTCCAACTCAACATGTCTACAGCAGCACTCTTGGATGCCTGTGGTCGTCATGAATTTGTCCTCCCTCAAATTCTCTGGTTTATAAATGATCCCATCTTCTGTGTTAACTAGATAAACCAAAACCCTAAAAGTCATCCTTGATTCCCTCTGTTTCTCATCTACCATGTTTAAAACATCAGCAAGATCTGTTATTTTACCTCCAAAATTATCCTGATTTATCCATTTCTCTACATTCCCACTCAATACTGAGTCCACATCTCCCTTGGGTCTCATTGGGTCACCCAAAAACCCTTCTGGTCATCCTCTTGCCCCACCCCACCAATACTCCACCGCTGAGCCATTCCACAGACTGTGGAGGATTATCTTTTCCAAAACATAAATGACATTAGTTTTATTTACACCCACCCCCAAGCACTTACCATTTCATGTAGAATAAAATCTGAACCTAACCACGAGGGCACAAGACCTCATCTGATTGGACCCCAGGCTACCTCGTTGACATCACCCCTTACCACTCTCCTTCTCACTTTTAGGAGCACCAGCTTCTGTCAGAATCACACCAAACCTGCTTCTGCCTAAGAACCATTGCTGTGACTAACTTTTCCTAACCTCAGTTCTGCACACCTTATTTTTTGTCATTTTCCTGTTCTTCAAGACTCAGCTCAAATATCAACACTCCTATTCCCTATGTCCATTGTGATTCCCCTTCACATGTCTTTATTTCATTTTCCTAATGTCACTTACACTTTTATTTAGTTTTAAGTGTACATATTTACAGGATACGGTGTGGTAATTCATCACATGTATATAATATAACTGATCAAATCAGGGTAGTTAACATTTCCAACTCCTTATCATTACTTTGAGGTCACTTATATTTTGAAATCATTTCTTCAGTCATTTTTCTTGTGCTGTCTCCCCACATAGAAGAAAGACTATGTTCAAGAAATTTGTCTATGCTGTGGAATAAGGTATCTTCCACTACATCAGTGCTTATCAGATCATACTATGACATAAAATTTTTGAGCAATTAGCAAATATATGTTTGAATAAACTCCAGATGAAAGAATTTGGGTTACTTTCCCTTACAGGGAAAAAATTAGGGGTTGAATCATGGAAAAAACTGACATCATTTGCCTTCTGGCCTCTAATACCTGAGTCAGTGAGGTGGGCTGGAGCTGGCTGTGGGTGGCTCTGCAGAACTAAGGACAGTGGGTGAATCATCGCTCTGAGGAGCCTTCAAATGAGATTTTCTTTAGGAGTCACTATTTAGAAGTTGTCACCATTTACTTCTTTATTCATTGGCTTTTATTAATACATTCTATGCGTTTATAAGTATAAATCATTTGCCTTCAGGTTCTGAGAAGGTAGTAAGAGGACAGAGTCTAAGAACATGGGATCTGGGGGCTGGGGATGTAGTTCAGTTGGTAGAGTGCTTGCCTTGAATGCACAAGGCCCTGGGTTCAACCCCTATCCTCACAAAAAAAAAAAAAAAAAAAAGAATATGGGATCTGAAGTCACACTGCTTCCTTGCAATACTAGGTCTGTAATTTAGTACCTTGGGAAAGCCACTTATCTTCTCTAAGTTTCATACTTGAAAAAACAAATGAAGACCGCACAGCACTGGCATCCTAAAGTGTTGAGATTAATTGATACTAAAGAGGTCAGCACAACGCTCATTGCAAGTGTGTGCTAACTCAACATCAGCTACTTTGCTATTGTTATATTTGTTATTCAAGACTCCCCAGCACTAAAAGTTCATGAATACAAATACAGCCACATATGACAGTGCTCTTTTAGATTTCCCTTAAAAACTGAGTAATGTATTAACAGGTATGTTGATCCAGTAGCACACGAATGTTTGTATATTTTTCTCCATGAGAGTGTCTGCTCTCATTGTCCCTGAGTTGGACACTTACACTGTCTACTTGGTCAAGGATTTAAATTTTGCCATTATTTCTAGAATCTTTGAGAGCTCCAGATCAGCATTGTGTATCTATAATTAAATAAGGAAATTAAAATTCAGCCAACAAGAATCAGGACACCCAAAACTGTGCAGAGGCTGCTGGGCAAGTCCCACCCCCCAATGCAGAAACAGTGGCTGCAGGTGCAGCTGCAGTTTAGGGACAGGCTGCAGATCCCCTAGGTGCACTGTGCCTCTGCTGTACAGAGGTAGGTGCCTGAGTCTTCCAGCTGGGAGGTGGAGATGTGCAGGGTGCTGTAGCGTTCCTGAAAATTCATTGTTGCCTTTAACCTTCCCTCCTGCTTTGTCCCTGAAGTCAGGTAAAACAGACTGATGAGGCCACCCGCAGGATTCTGTCGGAAC
Source organism: Marmota flaviventris (assembly GCF_047511675.1). Taxonomy (NCBI): domain Eukaryota; kingdom Metazoa; phylum Chordata; class Mammalia; order Rodentia; family Sciuridae; genus Marmota; species Marmota flaviventris. The sequence goes on along the minus strand of NC_092499.1, from coordinate 33,929,748 downwards.
CACTGCACCCTGTCTATGGTGGTGGAAAAATTGCACCTCAGAGTAGGGCTGGTTCCCTCCTGGAGCCTCAGGGCTGAAGGACTCTGCTCCACCTGCTGCCCTCTCACCCCTGCTTGGGAAGAGAAAAGCAAACACAGCTGGTGTCACTGGGGAATCCATGACCAGTTTACACACCTGTAGAATATCCCAGGAAACACCCTGAGGATGGAGGCCAGGGAGGGGGCTTGGTGCCAGCTCTCCCTGCCCTCCCTCACACTGTCAGCCCTAAAACACCCTCAGCCCCATCTGGGAGGAACCCGACTCACAGCAAAGCTGCACCCACAGAAGCCCCAGCAGAGCCCCCAGTCTCCTCTGCATGGCTGGCTGCTAACCCAATTACTGGGTGCCTTCTCCCCTGCTTGGCAGGTGTCAGGTCTTGGGCCTAGACAGATTTTGTTCTTATAGTCAATACCAGACTTACGGTCCCACCAGACTCAGCAAGCACCACCCACACTCAACACCTGACCTCTTCATTGTTTCCTAACCAGAAACTCCAGCAATGATGCCCAGCACAAGCTGAATGTGTAATCTTTTCTTAAGTTGTGTATGTGTGGGGTGTGTGTGTGTGTACTCACGCATGCAAGTGTTTGTGTTGAGGTGGGACAACATGGGCTGGTGGGGGAAGGGAGCAGTAAGGAGAGAGACCCTCAATATTCCTAGTCTTTTCCTGAGAACTAATTTAAGTAGGAAAGTTGAAAAGTTTGCATGGAAGGTAAAAATAGCACAAGGATATCTCAGAGAGTAATAGGGACCTCTTCTAGGTCAAAGCATTCTAGAAAATCATAGTTTTGGTGACTCTGCTTTCTAAACAAGAATCAAAATGTGTAGATTGACAGAGGAGTTAAGCATTGATTTATATGAAGGGCCAGCAAAGGAACACAGTTTCATGATACGTGAAATACTCATCCTACTTTTGTGAAAAGTAAATACAAATAAATCGTAGTAATTTTGTATAGCTAGAAAATGTGTTTATATCTATACATGAACATAGCATGTGTTTATAATGAGACTTTAATGGAAAAGGAGATGGGACATGTGTAGGAAGTCCACCGTGACTCCTCCCCCTCCTCTCTTCTCTACCCCTTTCCATCCTGCAGACCCTCAGGGCTGGTTCTGTTCTGTGAACATGAAGTGAGGGTCATATTTTTCAGTTCACCCAAAATGTTTCTTTTTCCCCCAGTTTTTTTCTTACTCATCTCCCTCTTCTAGATTTTTCACATTTATTTGTCTGTTTTTCTTAGAGAAGTTGTAGAAAGAAAAATTTCATTAGGAATATTGGAAAAAATTATAGCTTAAGGGATAAAAGATCATCTTAAAAATTTTTAGTTATAAAAATGAAAAAAATAGAAATAGGATATATTTATATATCCTATATTATATATATATATATATATATATATATATATATATATATATATATGATACAGTATATAGATATGTCTATTATAGTCAATAATTCCATTCTCAACTCTGCCCAGGAGCTCCTCAACCTGACCTGATGATGAATCCATGGGGATCTGAGCTCCATCTTAAAGGAGAACTGCTAAGCAAATAAAGAAACAATCAGTAAATAGTCCCCCTGTGCGCTTAGTGCTTAGATTTGCCCACATGTTCTTCAGCCCTTTCCCAACTCTTCCTAACTCTTGTTATCCTTTATCTTCCCATTCACTTTTTTAAATATTCTTCACAGATCCAATTATCTGGAATCTTAGGATCAGTTTCAGGGTGAGAGAGAAGCCTACAGTGTCCCCAGTGAATTAACACCATCAGTGCAGACAGTCACTACACTCTATCTGGTTACAGATTACATGGAAATCCACACGCAAAAACAGCACTGCCATGTTGCCTTTGTTTCAGAAATTATGCTTTTCTCATGAATTGCATTTGTTCATGAATCTTCTCCAGCCTGATCCCTGAGTCACTGAAAGGCTCACATTCACCTGAAGTTTGTGCTCTGCTCTGCCCAGAGCCCCAGGGAACTGTGTCATTCAGAGCCCAGAGGTACTCAGTCACATCCCCCAATGGCTCAGGGCTTCCTCAGGTGGAAGAAGGCTTCATTCTTCCTAAGTTCAGCCTCAAAACCACAGATGCCTTTAATCAAAGTGGTCCCTGACACGTACATCAGAAGGAGCTGGAGGCCTTGATTGGTGGTACAGGTATCAGAACTGAGATGGAAGAACAAAGGATGAGTAGCTTGCACCTCCAGAGGCTCCTTCAGAAACAGCAACGTGGACATCAGTCTGGGCCATTGACTGGGCCCTGTGTCCTCCAGCAACATCAACATAATGTGAGTGAGGCCTTGACAAACTTACCTATGAAAAGGATCTCTATTCAAAGTCCAGCTGCAATACCAAACCTCTAGGGAACAAGAAAACGGAATTGAATTTTACGCACTCATGGAAAAAAGTATTGTTAGTACTGCTAAAGGATCCAAGCCCTTGGCTGAGCAGTGAAGAAGCTGAGGGTCCTTTTGAGGATCTGCCCTGAGTAGGAGGAATATGGCTGAGAAAACAGTGCCATTAGAATAAGCAAGAGTGGGATATGACTGATACCCTAGAAATCTATTGACTCAGCACATTCCAGAGATGGTTAGAAGAGTGTCTTCCTTGACAATATGGGTGTTTTCCAACTTTTAAATTCTTTTAATGTGTCTTCTAATGCATCAGCAAAGAACTGAACAAAGAGCTGAACACCACCACCAGAGTTCTATTTGTGCAGCATTGCCATCTGGGGGCCAAACACAGAAGTAGTTCTTCCAGTGAGCCTTGACATTTTTTAACTTTGGATAATTCAGGAATGTTCTTCCTTTTTAGCTCAATCCACATACATACAGATGCACAGTTTTTGTTGCCCTTGTGATTTCAGAGCCGTGGTGTGATTTGTGTGTTTTCTGACATTTCCTTCTTCCCTAATCCCTGAGTATGTGATCCTGTATGCTGCACCCCGATCATCTCAGGTATGAACACACATAAAGAGAATTAAGAGGCTTCAAAAAAAAATTGAACGTGTACGGTGTCTGAGTTATTGTCCATAACAGACTTCACAGCAGGCATGAAGATAACCCTCAGGGCAGAGGCATCGGGAAATTAATTCAGGCTCAGTTGCTCATGGAGCTGAACAGCAGCTCAGAATCAAGCATGGTGACAAGTAAAACACAAGAAAATAAAAAGTAAGTACTTAGTTGTTACCAGCCAAAGAAAAAGGAATTGCATTTGTTCATGAATCTTCTCCAGCCTGATCCCTGAGGATCAGAAGGATTGGTGCAAGGGAGGGAGGAAGGAGTAAAGGAAGGAGGAAAAGGAACTTATCAGTCACTCTTATAGAATTTCTCAGAAAACCATCAATTCAAAGAAGGCAAGACCATTCTAGCAGAAGATATAGTCGAGGCTTGGGAGCTTAGGCCAACAAAGGCTAAAAAAGAAAAGAAAGAAAAAGATACATTTTTGTATTAGATCATTGATTCTTTTAAAAAGAAGAGAAATAATGAAATTACATCATCTGGTCAATAAAAGTAAAAATAAAGATAATAGAAACTACTGAGGGGGGGAAGCAGTACAAGAAAGTAGTCATAGTGATATACTGTAAAAATGTTAAAGTAACTTAGAAAATAGTGGGGGATGGGGATTCAATTGAGGATGCCAGGAACATTATTCTCTGGCTGTGACATTGACTTTTTCTAGTAGGAAATGTGAACAAACGTGAAATAATAAAATGTCATAGCCATAATAATTTAATGGCATCTATGGTTTTTCAATTCTATAACCCTCATCTAGACAATGCAATGAGTAAAAATACTGTCAACTGAGGCAATGTTGGGGACATATGTTGACTGTTGCTGGAAACTGAAGAGGGAAAGAGCAGATGGGCAGAGCCGGAGCGTGGATAGCCTTCTGTGGACAGAATGGACATATGTGACTGCTCTGCAAACAGAGGCATGTGGTTCTGATTTAAGTATCTGGGGTAAATAGTAGTAGAACCATTAAATATAATATAGAATATACAAGGAAAGAGAACCACAATGAATCACAATGTCTGTTCTCATTGTAAGGAATAAATGGATCTAAACTAAATTTAATTAAACAATGGGGAGTTACTCTGTTACTTTATCACTTCAACTAAAGTTGAAGACAGTGAGAACAAACTTCCACAAAATCTAAACTAAGAAGTTAAAATCCATTCAATATCATGACTTATTAAAGCTTATTCTGAAACCTCAATCATAAAACATATGCTTCTACTACTTGATTTATTAACAAGCCAGTTTATTAATAAACTGAGCTGAACTCAATAACCAGGACACACCTTGACTCTCCGTCCAATATTTATCTTACTCACTTGTTTACTATTTGGGTATTTCTCATAGCTTTTTCAGTCAATTTCAAGTGGTAAAGCAGTCACATTTCCAGAAATTAAAAAGCCCCATCCAGACAGGTACAGTGGTACATGCCTGTAATCCTAGCATCTCGGGAAGCTGAGGCATGAGGATCACAAGTTCAAAGTCAGCCTCAGCAACTTAGCAAGATGCTGTCTCAAAATAAAAAATAAAAAAGGCTAGGGATATGGCTCAATATTTAAGCACCCTGGGTTCAATCTGTGGTACCAAAAAAATTTTTTTTTGAAGTTTCTATAGCCAGACTTTATCTGTCAGGCAAGATAAACCTCTAAACATTTTAGTGAACTGTAAAAGCAAGTCCGATGCCACAGGATTGGGTGTGAACATAATCCTGAACTATTATTGATTTTCAACTCTGAGAATTAATTCACCCAGAAGATATGATCTAATTCTCAAAAGAGCAACACCCAGTACTTCCATCTTGATTCAGAAGGTCTTTAATTCTTATCTCACACAGTCACTTTATTATACATAATCAGTTAATATTCTTACATAATATGGAAAATTTTGACAAGTATGTATACCAAAAAGTAAACTATGGCTATCTAAGAGTATTGAGATTTGAGGGCATTTTAATTTCTTTATTTTATTCACTACTATCTTCTAAATTTTCTAAAATAACTATCACAGTAGTTTGTTACACTGATGATGACCCTCAGTAAACCATGCTTCCTGATATTGACAACCTGTAGAGTCCCCTCCCCATGGCTCTGGATGTAGGGATTCTGACCATGGAAATGTACAGGGAAGCATTCTCCTGGTGAGAAAACTCCCGGGGGGTAACAGGTACCCTGTTTTTCTCTTAGGATCTAATAATATAGCTAATATATGTGCAATATCTAGCTGGTACACAATGCACTGAGATGCCTCTGTGTTAGAGCCTCATCAAGCCTTGACCTTGATTGCAGGCACATAGCTCCTGGGAACAGAAGAACTTGTTTGCTAGATAACTATGTTTCACCAAGCTCCAGTGCTCCTGGAGCTGCCCGCCTACCAGTAACTTCAGACAATGGACTTTCTTGAAAACTGCACAAAGCTCCTAACATTGCATTTTGTTACTGTGAAATGTAACTGCAGAATAAGCAACCTTACTGACACTCTAAACAATGATGTGGTTTTGGTACTAATGATCTAATGTAACCTATTAGTATAAGTAAATGTGATCGCTTGGCAAAGGAGCCACTCTGCCACCTTCCCTGCCTCTGCACCCTGTCTGTATCTCTCTTTATTATTATTCCTTAGAGCTCTGAGTTGGTGTATGGTTTGCATAAGAAGTAGAATGAAGGAAAAAGGACATCATGACAATCCTGAGCTTCACCTGAAGGAAGCTGTCCTGCTTTTTGTGCTCTTGGGAATGTATATAAGAACTCCCACTACCATATCAGAGAGACCATGTGGAAACATCAGTCATATATTCTGTATTTTTAAAAAACATACACACACACACACACACACACACACACACGTCTGGAAGAGACAGATTATGAGCCTATAATATACTCAGTCCACTGGCAAAAACTAAGCCACAACCCTACTCTAAAGAATGCTTAATAGGGCTGGAGTTGTGGCTCAGTGGTAGAGCGTTTGCCTAGCATATGCGAGGCCCTGGGTTCGATCCCCAGCACCACATAAAAATAAATAAAATAAAGGCATTGTGTCCAACTACAACTAAAAAATAAATTTAAAAAAAGAATGCTTAATAAATATTTCTGCTTCTGACAATTGATGGAAGTCCTATCACTAAAGAAGAATAAAGCCATGCACCTTAATACACTATCAACTGCAAGTCACACAGACCAAAACTCATCCAAGTCTCCTTAATTATACAAAGCTCTGAATGCTTTGTAATCATTTATTTATCCAAACTGTCTTCAGCCTGGAGGCAGAGTTACCATGCATAACTTGGAATCCAGAATCAAAAGTTATTCTGTGAACCATCTGTTAGTCAGCTTTCAAAGCTGTGACCAAAATACCCAACAAGAACAACTCAGAGAAAGAGAAGGAAGAGTTTATTTTGGCTCATGTTTCCTGAGGTTTAGTTGATAGTCAGCCAAGTCCATTGCTCTGGGTCCAAGAGGAGACACACATCGTGGAAGAAAGGCCTTGTGAAAGACCTCTGCTCCATTCATGGCTTCAGGAAGCAGGGAAGGGGCCACAGGGAAGATGAACCCTTCCAGGGCATGCTCCCCATGGCCCTGCCTCTCCAGCCATATTCTACCTGCCTACAGTTGCCATTCAGTCCATTCAAAGGAGGAGGGGCCGATTAGCTTGCAGCTCTCACAGTCTAATCATTTCACCCCTGAACACGCCTGCGTTCACACAGGAGCTTTGGGGGGAACCTCCACAACACCATCATTTATCCATTGAACCTTGAAGACCTTACCCTGGGGATCATTTGGCCAAAAAATGAAAGAAAATATTATGTGATCTTTCTACAGAGAAATGGTTGATTAATTTATTGGTTTTAATCATAGATAACAAGACCAACAGTTGTATCTCCCAAAACAGTTCTTATATTTGCATAGGTTTATTCAGTTTAAGAGAGGTCTGAATGTACAACACTTTATGTCATCCTCCAAACAGTGATAGAAGGTTAGCAGATTAGGTTAATGACTTCATTATGTAGATATTATAATGTAGGCTATATATCACCTTCATCTGATGAATACTAATTAAGTGCAGAACCTTTGGTGTGATATTATTTTAACTTTTATTAGTGCTGGAAGACAGTTTTACGATCCCCATTTTATAGAGGAAGAAAATCTAAGATTCAAAGTCACAAATGCCTGCTCCAAAGCTGGCTATATTTCTTGTCTGTTCTGCTGCCCTGAGCACGGAGCAAGAATGAAGTACAAGAAGAATTTGAGCCTTCTACTATGAAAGGGCATCTCTTTGCCCTTTCCACAATACTTATTGCCACTAATTTCTTTCTTCCAAAGTGATTAACATACACTCGTATTTATAAATACAAATCTAAAAACAAAATCTGTGCTGTTTCCTCACAGTGAGTGACTCCTTGAAAGGAACTGGGCCTTAACCCCCACTCCCCAGCTCCCTGACAGAGTTCTTTCACCTCTAAACTACAACCACAGCATCATCCACCCAAGACCAGTTGTCCACAGAATAACTTAAATAATTCTTTTTTAAATAATCCCACGGCTCCCAGATATAGATGTTTATTTCATAATTAGATGAAAACATCACAGAGAACCCCCTCAACCCCACCCTCTCAATTCTCATGACAGCAGTTCCACTGGTTTGGGAATAGGTTGTCCAGGGACATGGGATCACTCTGAGCTTGCCATAAAAATGCAGGTGTCTGACATCTAAGCTTTCTAGATGCCTGAGGTGACAGTGAATCATAAAAAGTAGTGCTAGTGAATTAGCCAACTTGTAAATGTCTTTTTGTTATAATTGATAGAAAAGATGCATCTTGGACATGGAATTGCTTTATCACTCTGGGCATTGTGTATCAGGACTTGTTCATTAGGCTAGGAGCATAGGGGCACAGGGAAGCACAGGGAAAGATGGGAGCAAGTGCTCAAAGATTTACATTTTGATGTGAGCCACTGGTGTGTGTGCATCTTCTAGCTGTACTAGAGGAATATTTTAATTCACTGGAACATTCATTCTTGCTAATATTTTAGTAGTAGAAATCTGGTAATGAAACAAGCTTGGTGTATTCTGTTGCTGTTTCATTTTAAATTGAGCATTAAGGGAATGAATTGTTTTACTTGTAAATCTGCCAATATGTCTATTGAGAGGCCTGTTGCCATTTCTGACTTCAGTGAAATGTTATCCCCAAGAAAGGATAACAGATTGAGTTGGTGTAGTGTAATCTTAATTATCAAAAAATACTCATGTAGCTTCAGGATTTTGAATTGGTGAATATTCATGATGTGTGGAAAAGCATCAAACACACCACAATCTCAATCACACAAAATGGGATATTGTGTGTATATGCACACAACCTAGAGGGACACGTCCAACTAAGCTTCTTGTGACTGGATGACTTTGTTCTTTGCTTGTGTTTTTATTTTTCCTGTAATGTACAATTTATTTTTTTAAATAAAAATTATTTTAAAAAATGCAGGTGTCTGAATCTTCAGCCTTTGAATCTGTGGTGTGCAGAGGGGTATTTTTCTAAAGAGCTTTGACTCTTCCTTCATTTTTCCCACTGAGAGAATGGGAAGCAGAGAAGCAGAGACACTAGGCTTTTTCCAAAATATCTTGTGAGGGCTGGGGATATAACTCAGTTGGTAGAGTGCTTGCCTTGCATGCACAAAGTCCTGGGTTCAATTCCCAATTTTTTATATATATATATATATATATATATATATATATATATATATATATATATAAATTGTATATATATATGTATATATATATAATTGTATATATATGTATGTATATATATATATATATACACACACATATACATACACACACACACACACACACGTATGTCTGAATCCAAGAAGTACTGGATATACTGGATACTGGTCTTCTTAAGAGCACTGGGGAGAAGAGCTAGCTTCTTTGGCAACTAGGATATTGTTGCACTTAGTATAAGCCCCTAACCCCTGTCTAGAAAGATGTCAACCAAAGGAGATGGGTTTGTAGGAGCTGACACTCTAAAGTTGCCCCCCACACCCACACGGGGCCACTCCCTCACCAAACTTTGAGAGTTGAGCCAGAAAACAAATACTCTCCTATTCAGTGGTCTAACCCTATGTGGGGGGTGGGGGGGTAGAGTGATACCAGACATTGAATCCAGGGGTCCTTAACCACTGAGCCACATCCCCAGTCCTTTTTATTTTTTATTTTGAGACAGGGTCTCTGTAAGTTGCTCAGGGCCTTGCTAAGCTATTGATGTTGACTTTGAACTTGCAATCCTCCTGCCTCAACCTTCTGAATTATTGGGGTTACAGGCTGCACCACTGCACCCAACTAGTCCCTGTCATAAAAATCATAGACAACATCCCATTTAAAAAATTTTAAGAAAAAGAAAAAGAAACTCATGGTTCTGACAAAGCCACTCCAGAAGCACTAGCAAGAGACTAGCAACAGAGTCGACTCTGAGAAGTAATAATGTCACCAACTCTGTTTCTGATTCAGGTGTTGCAAAAATAGTCTATAATGCCAATCAGAAACAAATGCTCTCCCCATTCCCTCCTCTACCATCATCTCTGTTCTCCCTTACACACCCACAAAACAGCAGTGGGAACAAAGAGAAGAGAAAGACAGAAGAGAGAGAGAGCGAGTGAGAGAGAGAGAGATTTAAACTCAAAGGACACATGGAAGCCAGTTTGTAGATACTTGAACATGAATAGAAATGTTCAAAATTTGTGGAAAAATAAATAATAAACTGACAGGCTGAATTTCTCAAAAGTTGGGAAACATATTGTCCACACTGCATATAGCATGGATATAAAGTATGTGTAGTGTACATAAAGTTGTGTATGTGTGTGCAAAGCCACACATATATGTGTAGGCGTCTATACACAAAAACTGAGGAATACCAGTGAGCTGAGCAGCAATACTGTAAGCTACATCATTTCAGATAACTGAATGGTCAGGGACAATGGTGGAATAAAGACAACGCATTATATGCCCTTTTATACTTTTTTTATTTTAGGCCACATAAAGGAAATGCCTATATTTTTAATGAGAAAAATTTTTAAATATAATAAGAATACATAAATTTGCTAACACCTTCTGAAAATGAAAAAAATAAAATAAAGTTAAGTTTTAGAAAACCCTGCTTCTGGGCTTCTCCCTAGGCTGCAACTCTCTCCCACAGAGATGCTGCACAGGTGCACACCCAGCTGTCTCACTGTGCCACCCACAGTGCAGTAGTACACAGCACTGTCTTTCAGGGTAACGCGGTGAAGGCTCAGGGTGCTCGACTTTCTGTCAACCGGGATAAACAGAGATGCCACTTCATTTGCCACATTCGTCTTATATCCTTGAATGACAAAGTGTGGTCCCTGGTGGGGGACCTGTCGGTACCAGAAGATGTACTCATTTGTGGCAATGTTGGTGTGGTTACAGGATATGTTCACTTCCTGTCCTTCATAGGCGTCCATGGAGATGCGCTGGGTGGTCTTCGCAAGGCTTAAAGTGCCTGTGGGAGTGAACACAGTCCTGACTTCCATCCTGGGACAAGGTAAATGAGAAGGCCCCACTCAGCTCCCCCACAGTTCTCTCTCATAGCCGAATCCACCCCACCCCACACCCTGCTTCCCTATGCACATACACATACACTTTACATCTCATTTATGTTTCAGGACAAAAATGTTCTTTGCATTTATTCCTGGTAGGTCTGCTTTCTCCCTTTCAATGATAGACCCTAAGGATCTGTAACCCAGAACATCTTTACTGCCCTAATATACACCTCACACAAAGGTTTAGGAGAAAAATAGAATCCCAAAACTCTCCCCTGGATGAAGAGCAATTGGTAGCAGACTAAGTTGTGAATCCCTCCCTATCTAGAATCCTCAGGCCCAGATTCCAATTCCTCTTCATCCAAAAATAACTCACCCAGGATCAGGAACAGTGTCACTCTTATCACCTGCCTCATATTCTAGGTGTAAACTAGGGTTCAGGACGAGGCTGCTTTGCTGACTCTGAGCCTGTACTACAATAGGAACCAGGGGAGAAGCAAAGCAGCAGCTGCCAGGGCCCACTCCTAACACTTCCTCATGGGGAGAGCAGCCAGTCGCAGGGCAGCCTCTGCTCAGGGTAGGGCTTCCGCTCAAAGTTCAACTGACTCCCCAAGAATAGAGAGTAAAAACTGCCAAATTATTTTTGGTTCTTTTCTGAGGTCTAACCCCTTAGAGAGTTGGTCTAAATGAATCCAACATAAAGAGGGTAGATTCCACAAATTTCCTTATTCTCAATCCCAGAGAGAGGTCATCTACTGTAGTTGTCTGGCTCTAGGACACACAGATACTCATGGCTCTGAGCATAACCCTCATAGAGCTGGTACTGTATACCCTGAAATGCTCCCTTGATCTCTATGCAACCAAGATGAACCAGGGAATCACAATCTCATTCCAAAGAAGAGCAGATGAGGCAGTCTGAACCAGACTCTCCATCCTCTGACACCTGGTGTCCATGTGTGATCCCACCAAATCCATGTCTAACATCTCAGACACCATTTAACAAATCTTTAACAGAGAAGCAGACCCTTCACTAGTCTGTAACAGACCAGCGATGGTGGGACATCTAGTGTAGAGTCACTTCCCAACAAATCATCACCTCATTTAATGCAGGTGACAAAGAAGAACAAAACAGGTTTAGAGTCTGAAAGACCTAAATTCAAATCTCAGCTGTCCCAGCTTGTGATGTTGGGATACTCACTCCTTTGAGCCTCAGTTTCATCATCGAGAAAACAGGGACTAGAATATCTATTTCAGAGTCACACTCAGCAATAAATTATAGTTCCTTCACTTTCCCTTTCTTTCCATCTGAACCACATGCAAAGTACCATGGCCAGTAGAAATCACTTGCATAAAATTACATATATGACTTGAAAAGATATATTGTTACAGTAAAGCCACGCCTTGTGACTCATGCCTGCAATCCCAGCTACTTGGGAGGCTGAGGCAGGAGGATCCCAAGTTCAAGACCAGGTTGGGCAACATAGTGACACCCCATCTTAAAAAAGATAAAGAAATAAAATAAAAAGAAATAAACATAGTATAAACTCAATAACAGTAACATACACATTTACTTTTAAAAAAAAGCATTTTGGGGGTGGGGATGTGGCTCAAGTGGTAGCGTGCTCGCCTAGCATGCGTGAGGCACTGGGTTCAATTCTCAGCACCGCATAAAAATAAAATAAAAGATATTGTGTCCACCTAAAACTAAAAAATAAATATTTTTTTAAAAAGCCTTTATGAAAAGATCCATAGGCAAAAGATACCATAATGTTAACTGAATCAACTAAATGCTGTCGTAAACATGTTAGATTTCACATTAATGTGAAAAATTTTAAATAGTGGCATGTTATTTGAGTTATTTGCTCATATAATATAGGAATGAAAAAGTTATAAGGAAATATTTGGAAGGTGTCTCTTTCAGGACTAAAATTGTCCAAAGCATTCTGAATGACAAAAGTTTCCATTTTCTCATGCAAAAAAAAAAAAATCAGTGAGTGCTGATAATCTCTACTAACATTTGACAGAGAAGATATCACAAGGCATAACATAAATAACCAGCTCCTCCTTGGGATCAGATGAAGGAGAAAAGAAGTATGTAGGAGGAACCTGATGATTGGAGAACACTTGTACAGACCTGAAATAAGAAAGGGTTTAGACACATTAGATCCAAGTCATTGGGACAGCGCCCCCCTGTGGTAACTTGTACTTGGACTAGAGTCAGTAAGGCTCAGACACATGCAACCTATAAAACATCATGTATCTTTTTTTCAGGGCAGTAGCAGCATCATGGTTTAGTCATATGGACCTTGAGTATACTTTCTGAAGTGGAAGAAGCACTGGATGAGGAGTCAAAGTGTATTGTGAACAATTCTGTGGACTTGATAGCTGTGTGATTTTGTGCAAATCACCTGCCCTCTGAAAGGCAGTTTCTTCAGCTCTGTATGAGAGATTATAGGTTCCATTTAATGAGCACAATATTTTCTAAAACTACATCATTCTATAAACATATGAACTATGTTAACATAAGAAATTATTACAAGACCAAGATGATCTTACCTTCTCAGGCCAAAAAAAATGGAATTCGGCCTTTCTGTGTTTCCACCTCCTACTATCTCACTGGGAATATTACTGGATAAGTAACTGGAGGAAGAAGCACTAGAAGTTTGTCTATGCCTCAGCCTAGAGAATGAAAGTACCATTGGCAGCAGTGATGTGTCATGGGTTGAATTGTGTCTCAAGGTGTACATGTATCAAAACATCATATGATACTCCTAAATATATACATACTATTTTTATCTGTCAATTAAATTTTTTAAAAAATTTAATGAAACTACCATATGATCCAGCAATCCTACTACTGGGTATATCTCCAAAGAAAATGACTTATCAGTATGTCATGTACATACCCATGTTTATTTTTTTGAATTTTTTATTTGTTCTAATTATTTATACATGAGAGCAGAATGCATTTCAACTCATTGTACACAAATGGAGCACAACTTCTCGTTTCTCTGGCTGTATACCATGCAAAGTCACACCATTCATGCAATCATACATGTACATAGGGTAATAATGTCCATCTCATTTTACTATCTTTCCCACCCTCATATCCCCTCCTTCCCCCTCACTATCTTCTGCCAAATCCAAAGTTCCTCCATTCTTCCCTAGTCACTCCCCATGTTTATTGATACACTACTCACAATAGCCAAGATACGGAATCAGCATAGGTGTCCATCAACAGATGAATGGATACAGAAAATGTGGTACCTATATGCAATAGAATATTATTCACCTATAAAAACAAATGAAATCCTATAATTCATGACAATATGGATAAACCTGAAAACATTATGTTAAGTGAAATAAGCCAGACATAGAGAAACAAATAACTCCTGATCTTACTCATATATGGAAACTTAAAAAGTGCATATCAAAGAAGTTGAGAGTACAACTGTGGTTACCAGAGACCAGAAAGGGAGGGGGAAGAATAGCAGAAGAGAGGTTGTTCAACTGGTATAAAGTCACTGTTACATGGGAAAAATAAGTTCTGGTGTTCTATCATACCACAGAGTGACTGTAGTTAACAATAATGTATTACATATTCCAAAATAGAGTGGATTTTTCTATGTTCTTATCTCAAAAAAAGGATAAATTTGGGGTGATAAATATGCTAATTATCCTGATTTCATCATTACACCTCGTGTATATGTTTTGAAACACCATATTATACAATATTGATATATATACTATTATTAAAATTTTTTAATATCTTTTTTTAGTTTTAGGTGGACACAATAATTATTTTTATGTGGTGCTGAGAAATGAACCCAGTGCCTCACGCATGCTAGGCAAGCGTGCTACCACTTGAGCCACATCCCCAGCCCTATTATTAAAATTTTAAATTTTTATTTTAAAAATTTAAATAAAGTTGTTTCTGTACCAGGGCAGGTCAAAGGCTACCCTGAACCATCAAACAGAGATTATTTCCAGAATTCATTTCTTCAAGACTGAAGGAAACAGCAGGTAATTATTATACCAAGTTCATTCCTTCCATTCTGCACTTCATCACCTACGTTTATAAAATGATATTTGGCACATATATTTTTAGATGAGCTCATTAATCTCTTGTTGGTACTAAACTAGGCCTCACTGTAGCATCACTCAAAGGCTTAGATGATGGGATCCATTTCTTTTTGATCTCCAACTCTGGCTAATACAATTTAGGGATCTTTCCTCAAATTCACATAACACAAACTGGCATCATAGGACAGCTTTCAAATTCAAGGGAGGGCGGGGATGTCACTCGGGGGGAAAGCTGTGTCTTCTTAGTATATGCAAGGCCCTGGATTTAATTCTCAACACTGCCAAAAAAGCAATGAATACAAACACTGGGTAGTATCTTACATGACCACGTTCTCTGCTGGGGACAGCTGACCAAAGCACATGTCTCCTGCACAGTCTTAGAGCCACTTACTGTGTATTAGAGCATATTTACTTCAGATTTACTGTATCTTTTTCCCTGCAAATAGCATACAAAGCTTGAAGGGACCCCAGAACACCCCCCGACCCCCCGCCTTAGTCCCTGTTGTGCCATTCTGCACTCAGAAATTGAGAAACATAAGTTTCCTTGGCTCTCCATTCTACAGTCTGGAAACTCCTAGGACAAGGGGCTGCATCTGCTGAGTGCCTTTCTACTGTGTCATCACATGGCAAAAGCCAGTGTGCAAGAGAGACAAGAGAGGACAGAACCCACTTTTACAACAATCCACATTCACAATAACTAGCCCACTCCTGCAATGATGGCATTAATCCATGCAGAAGAGTGGCACCCTCGTGTCCCAATCACCCTGTATTGATCCACCTCCTGACACTATTACACTGGGAATTAACTTTCTAACACACAACATTTTTCTTTTTCATGGGCACATAATAATTGTACATATTTGTGGGGTACTGTATGATAATTCAATACTATACTATGGTGGTGGTCAAATCAGAGTAATTAGCACTTCCATCACTTTATATACTTATCATTTGGGTTTGAAAACTTCAAACTCCCCTCTTATAGTTCTTAATAAGATATAAAATTGGTTTCATGAACCTGTATTCCCAGCTACTCAGGGGGCTGAGGCAGGAAGATTGCTTGAGCCCAGGAGTTCAAGACCAGTCTGGGTCTTGAACACACCTCCAAACAAACAAAATGAAGAAAAATGATTATTAAAGAATACAATGAACATTTATTTGTCAACATATTAGGTAACGTAGATGAAATGGATCTAGAAAAAACACAAACTACCAAAACTGACTCAAGAAGAAATAAAAAATTAATGTAACAAGAAATCAAATTATGTGAGCAAAAAATCTACAAAGAAAAGTCCAGGCCTAGAGAGCTTCACTGGTCAATTTTATCAAATGTTTAAAGAATTAACTCTAATCTTTAACAAACTCTTCCAAAAAATCAAATGGAAGGAAATGCTTCCAATTTTGCAATTATGAGCAATATTCCTGAGAACTTTCATGATATTGTCTAATTCTTTTAATACTTCTCAGACTGCATCTTCTCATTCTTCTTCCCTGACATTTCTCCCTTTCCTTAGGCATCTCATAAGAAAAGTCTTTGACCTTCTGCTCTGCTTCAGTCAACACTACCTGCATTTTTTGGTAATCATTTCTCTTGTCCTCCTCCAAGACAGATGTTGAGGAAGCATGTGATTTTTTTTTTCTCTTTTTTGTGCTGGAGATTGAACCCAGGGCCTCACCATGCTAAGCACACATTCTACCACTGAGCTGCACTCACAGCCCTGATTTATTTAAATAAATATCTGACATGACACAGCTCTGCTTATAGTCCTGCAGGTGTGCACTGCCCCAGTCCTAAGAGAACTATTCACATCACAGATCCACAGATTTGCCTCTTCATTACAATTTTCTAGCAAATGGTAGTAAAGCAACTTCATCTCACCAAAATCAGTAAATTGCAACACATCCTAATTAATTATATTGACATAAAAATGCCATATTAGGCCTAACTCTGATGCAACTAGTGAGTCAGGAGCATAAAGGAAACCAAAAACTTCCTAAGAGACAGATTAAATTTTCTTTACTCAAAACACTTTATCATTAAACAAACCAAAAATCAAACTTACCTTCTTCCCACAAACCCTGCCTCTCTTCTTGACTTTGTAAGATTAATGGTTTTATTCTGTCCAAGTTAAATCTGTACTGAGAGTTTCCTAATATGTAGCAAAAATGTATTTGCTGTAGTGTGTAGTTAGATGGAGCTGTTTTTAAGTCACAAAATCATGTGGTTGAAATGTAGCCTTTTTTTTTTTTTTTAGTTGTAGATGGACACAATACATTTATCTTTTTCATTCATTTTTATGTGGTGCTGAGGATCAAACCCAGTGCCTCACACATGCTAGGCAAGCACTATACCGCTGAGCCATAACCCCAGCCCAGAAATGGACCCATTTTGAGCCACCCCTACATATCTCCCTTTGTCCTTAGTCTTCCAATAATAATGCCTGTAGCATACTAGGTAATCCAGTTATAACTGTAGGCCTTCCCTTTGCACACCCAAGTTTTAAATTAGGCAATCTTGTAGATTGTAACCCCAACTCCTCCTGTCAGAGTAAAGGGAAGTTCTGCCTTAGGGATAATACCTGAGCAGACTTCCTGCCCAGTGTGCTTGCTTGCCAGCTATTTTTTTTGATAGCACATCAAAAATAAAAGTTCCATAGATGTAAAGTTTGCCTTGCCCAGTAGCTTTTGAGCATATGTCTGATGCCTTGTGACACCCTGATATTTTTAGCTACTTTGAATACCTATGTTTGTTTCCATCATTCACCTCTATATAAAATCTTAGTCTCGCTCATTCCCCCCTCCAATCTATTCTCCACAAAGTAATCTGCTCTGGAATTAACAAATGGCACATATAAGGGAGCTGGCCATGTTTGTTGACTGCAAATAAGATGTAGTACCACCAAGCAGACAATGGTAGCTTAGTGCAGCTACTAATGGTAGCTGGTCAGCCTCCCCTAATGGCCAGGCACTTTTACTTCTGTTCCTGGAATCTATTTGTCCCTTTGTCCTTAGTTTTCCAACATATGCAAATTCTACAAGATCTTCTAATAGTCTGTTGTTTTTGTGTTTAGTGCTTCTGAAATCAAGACAATTCTCAGGGTTCCTTTTTCATCTTTCTCCCAGAATTCACCTTTGAATGCTAAACAGTTTTCTCCTCACTGTGACGAGACTTTATGATTCTCTGCTTCCTGGATATGCTCTGTGTACAAAGCCTGGTTCATTGGCACATTCGTTCATTTACATAAATTAATCACCTCGTAACCACAACAGTTTTAATGAGGTCTGCTGGGAAAGCCAGTTCCCTTTGTTAATTACTCTTCTTGCCACAGAGCAGCATTTAGAGACCAGGGAGTGATCAGGGAGAGTGAAGAGCTATAATGAATCATTAGAGGCATCCTCTGTCTTAACTGCAATATTGTCATGGGCCTGAGAAAAACAGGAGATTAATTAAAAAGTTTCATTTTCCTCTGGGCCATTTTAAGAGGCTGTCCCTATTGATCTGTAACTTGTCAAAAGTAACCAAACTCCAAGCCTCTTCTTTCCCAGAACTTTGTGTGTGCTTTGTTTACAGATACTTAACCTCTGGAGTATCATTTGACCCTACAGAGCAGGAACAAAGAAGCACCCTGTTACCTTATTCCTCTGTGCCCAGCTTCCTTCATCATTAAGAGAAAACACAGTGTACAGAGACGATGACCTTTTAGTCTGGAGGATAGTAAACCATTTGCCAGGGCCCTGTGTGGGTAGTTAGTCCACACAATTCACTCATTCTTCTTATTTCCAGCTGAATTAGCCTGATGTATCAGGCTCAATTAGGGATGCACTTTGAGATAATCATTCTTATCATCTAAGAAATTTGGAGCTGGAAGAAGCCTTAAGGTTGACCTCTGCAGACCACTCATTCCCCCAGGGCAGTGTGCAGATGCCCAAGGTCACATAACTTGTGTAAAGTCATGAAGAAAGAGGATGAACCAGATCTTCAGCAGGGATTCTAGTGTCTTAGCCTAGTGACCTTACAAGGGAAGCAATAGGAGTCCCTTCCACCTGAGGGCAAGAGTGGAAAAAATTTAAAAGACTGCTTGTCGCTTTCAATGAATGGTATTTAGGAAAAGATGATATCCTGTTACTGCTTTGAAATTTTGAAGCCTCTCTCATGGTTTCCCTTTGTCTCTGTTCTTGCTGCCTTGTTCTCATGTATTCATGTCCTAATGCTACCCTAGCCTTCTTGCTTTGACATCCCTGCCCCAGTCATTCCTCTGTTTAATCTATCCTGTCCACCCCTGATAAATAATCTTCCTAGGACACCATGTCAATATCGGCTTACCAAACACAAACTGTGTGATTTTTTGTTCTTGTGGGAATTGAATCCAGAGCCTCAGACATGTACCACTGAGGCACACTGCCAGTTTCTTAACCAGGTAATCTTTTTTCATTTGTTGTTTTTGGATACACATGACAGTGGGGTGTATTTTGACATATTATGCATACATGGAGTGTGACCCATTACAATTTTGATCCCATTCTTGTAGATGAGCATGATGTGGAATTTCACTGTCGTGTATTCATTCATATATGGAATAGGAAAAGTTATGTCTGATTCATTCCATCTTTCCTATTCCCTTCCCCCCCTCACTTCCCTTCATTCCTCTTTGTCTAAACCAAAGTACTTCTATACTTCCCCTCTCTACCCTCCTTATTATGGGGTAGTATCCAAATATCAGAGAGAATATTTGGCCTTTGGTTTTTTGGAACTGGATTATTACACTTAGCATGATATTCTCCAGTTCCATTCATTTACCAGCAAATGCCATACTTTCATTCTTCTTTATGGCTGAGTAATATTCCGTTGTGTATATGTACCACATTTTCTTTATCCATTCATCTGTTGAAGAGCATCTAGGTTGGTTCCAAAGCTTGGCTATTGTGAATTAAGCTGCTGAACATTGATGTGGCTGCATCATTATAGTATGCTTATTTAAATCCTTTAGGTATAAGCTAGGGAGCAGTATTAACTAGGTCAAATGGTGGTTCCATTTTAAGTTTTATGAGGAATCTCCATACTGCTTTCCAGGATGGTTGCACCTATTTGCAGTCCCACCAGCAATGTATGAGTGAACCTTTTCCCCCACATTCTCACCAACATTTATTGTTTGTTGTATTCTTGATAATTGCCATTGTGACTAGAGTGAGATGGAATCTCAGTGTAGTTTTAATTTGCATTTCTCTAATTGCTAGAGATGTTGAACACTTTTTCATATATTTTTTGACCATTTGTATTTCTTCTTCTGTGAGGTACTATTCAGTTCCTTTTTCCATTAATTGATTAGGTTATTTGGGGGTTTTTTTGGTGTTAAATTGTTAGAGTTCTTATATATCCTGGAGATAAATGGTCTATCCGAGGTGCAAGTGGTACAGATTTTCTCCCATTCAGTAGGCCCTCTGTTCATGTTCTTGATTATTTCTTTTGCTGTGAAGAAGCTTTTTAATTTGATGCCCTCCCATTTACTGAGTATTTTTATATCTTTTTTCTTTTTTTTTAATTTGTTCTAATTAGTTATACATAACAGTAGACTGCATTTTGATACATCGTATATAAATGGAGTTTAACCTAGTCTTCTGGTTGTACATGATGTAGAATCACACCAGTTGTATAGTAATATGTGCACATAGGGTGATAATATAAAATTCATTCTACTATCCTTTCTACTCCCATACCTCCTTCCCTCCCTTCACTCCTCTCTGACTAATCCACAGTAACTCTATTCTTCCCTAGCCCACCCTTCACCATTGTGAATTAGCATTCACATATCAGATAAAACATTCAGTCTTTGGTTTTGGGGGACTGGCTTATTTTGCTTAGCATGACATTCTCCAGCTCCAACCATTTACCAGCAAATGCCATCACTGTATTCTTATTTAAGGCTGAGTAATATTCCATTTTGTATATATACCACATTTTTTAATCCATTCATCTATTGAAGGACACCTAGATTAGTTCCATGGTTTAGCTATTGTGAATTGAGCTGCTAGAAACATTGATATGGCTATGTCACCATAGTATGCTGATTTTAAGTCCTTTGGGTATAAACCAAGGAATAGGAAAGCTGGGTCAAATGGTGGTTCCATTCCAAGTTTTATGATGAATCTCCAACCATTATGGAAACAATGATTACACCAATTTGCAGTCCCACCAGCAATGTATGAGTGTACCTTTTTCCCCACATTCTTGCCAACATTTATTGTTGCTTGGAAACAATTGTTATTCTGACTGGAGCAAGATGAAATTTACTGATTCTTTTTTTTTTTAATCTTTTTTTTCATGCCTCTGCTTTTATTTATTTATTTTTATGTGGTGCTGAGGATCAAACCCAGGGCCTTCCACACACTAGGCGAGTGCTCTACCGCTGAACCCAGCCCCAGCCTGAAATTTACTGATTCTTGATTTTACTTCTTGTACTTTAGAAGTCGTATTGAGGAAGTCTGTTCCTAAACCGACATAATAGAGATTTGGGCCTACTTTTTCTTCTAGTAGGAGCAAGTTCTCTAGTCTAATGTGTAGGTCCTTGATCCACTTTGAGTTGAGTTTTCTGCAGGATGAGAAGAGTTCAATTTCATTTTATTACATATGGATTTCATATTTATTTCCAGATTTGCCAGCACCATTTGTTGAAGAAGCTGATTTTCTCCAATGTGTGTTCATGGTGCCTTTGTCTAGTATGAGATAACTATATCTATGTGAGTTTGTCTCTGTGTCTTCTATTCTGCACCATTGGTCTTCATGTCTGTTTATCTGCCAATACCATGCCATTTTTGTTAAGGTAGTTCTGTAATATAATTTAAGGTCTGGTACTATGATACCTCCTGCTTCACTTTCTTGCTGAGGCTTGTTTTAGCTATTCTGGGCCTCTGGTTTTTCCAAATGAATTTTATGACTGCTTTTTCTATTTCTCTGAAGAACATCATCAGAATTTTTTTTTAAGTTTTATGACTTTATTTAACTATCAGCAATTAGCTCTCATCCATATTGACTGTCTGTAGATTTTTAAATGTGGTAACGGGGACATAGGTTACCAAAGTATAGAGCTTGTTTGGTGAATCTTCATCCACGTTACATTTTCTGGATAATCACACACGAATACAATATGGGACATTCCTTATTCCTTTGGCCCAGACAGCTTTGTTGAGCCTGGTATCAGTGCGCACATCTGGAGTTCCCATCTCCTTCATGGCAAATTTCTGGATCTCTTAGAGTGCCCAAGGAGCACACTTCTTGAAGTCCATTCCTTGGATGCGCTTGTGAATGTTAATGGTGTATTCCCGGGTCACGACCTCCTTGATGGCAGAACATCCCCTCTTCTTCTCGCCACCCTTCTTTGCGGGAGCCATTCTGCCAGGCCCAAGTTCATCATCAGAATTTTAATAGGAATTGCATTAAATCTGTATAGCACTTTGGTAGTATGGCCATTTTGATAATATTAATTCAGCCTATCCAAGAGCATGGGAGATCTTCCCATCTTCTAAGGTCTTCTTCAATTTCTTTCTTTAGAGCTCTGTAGTTTTCATTGCAGAGGTCTTTCACCTCTTTTGTTAGATTGATTCCCAAATAGTTTTTTGGGAGACTATTGTGAATGGGATAGTTTTCCTGGTTTCTCTTTCAAATGATTTGTCATTGATATCTAGGAATGCAATTGATTTATGCGTGTGAATTTTATATCCTGCTACTTTGCTGAATTCCTTTATGAGTTCTAGAAGTTTTTGGTGGAATTTTTTGGATCTTCTAAGTATAGAATCTGTCACTAGCAAATATTGATAATCTGAGTTCTTTTCCTGGTTGTATCACTTTAATTTCTTCTGTGTAAATGCGCTAACTAGGGTTTCAAGGACAATGTTGAATAAAAGTGGTGAAAGAGGGCATCCCTGTCTTGTTCTAGTTTTTAGAGGGAATGCTTTCAACTATTCTCCATTTAGAATGATGTTGGCCTTTGGCTTAGGACAGATAGCTTTTACAATATTGAGGTATGTTCCTACTACCCTAGTTTTTCTAGTGTTTTGAACATGGAGGGGTACTGTATTTTGTGGAATGCCTTTTCTGCATCTATTGAGATGATCATGTGATTCTTGTCTTCAAGTCTAATTATGTAATGAATTACATTTATTGATTTCCGTATGTTAAAACTTGCATCCCTGGATGAACCACCCTTGATCCTTGATCATGGTGCACTATCTTTTTAATATGTTTTTGTATGAGACTTGCCAGGATTTATTAAGAATTTTTGCATCTATGTTCATGAGGGACATTGGTTTGAAGTTTTCTTTCCTTGATGTGTCTTTGTCTGGTTTTGGTATCAGATTTTGATTTTACTTCTGGTACTTTAGGAGTCTTATTGAGGAAGTCTGTTCCTAAGTATCAGGGTGATACTAGCTTCATAGAATGAGTTTGGAAGGGTTCGCTTTTTTTCTATTTCATGGAATAATTTGAGGAGTATTGGTGTGAGTTATTCTTTGAAGGTCTTGTAGAGCTTGGCTGAGAATTCATCTGGTCCTGGGTTTTTCTTTGTCTGCAGGCTTTTGGTGGTATCTTCAATTTAATTGCCTAAAATTGATCTGTTAAATTTTCTGTCTGTCTGGTTCAATTTGAGTAGGTCACGTGTCTCTAGAAATTTGTCGACGTCATCATGATTCTCTATATTATTGGAGCACAGATTTTCAAAGAAGTTTCTGATTACCATCTGTATTTCAATAGTGTCCATGATGATATTCCTTTTTTTCATCATGATTTCTAGTGAATTTTCTCTCTCTTTTTCTTCAATCACTTGGCTTTTATTTATTTTTTTCAAAGAAACAACTTTTTGTTTTGTCTATTTTTTGAATTTTTGTTTGTTTCAATGTCATTGATTTGGGCTCTGATTTTCATTATTTCCTGTCTTCTACTGCTATTAGTGTTGATTGGTTCTTCTTTTTCTAGCTTACCCATATAATCTTAACATGTCATTGCCCTGCTTAATTACTCACACTGTATTAAGTGAGGTGAGGGATCTAATTTGATATTTGCTTCATTTTCCATTCAATGACTCCAAAATAATTCGTCTAAATTTGTGTAATTCCTTGACTTGTGCTCTCATTTTCACGCATAGTAAGCTCCTAGATACAGCAGCACTTACTTCTGTTGTTGTTCCTTGCATCTCTCACAGGTTTTGTTTCTTTGGTTTCATTTCTTTGGATCTTGCTATATTGCCTAGGACTGCAGACTTATGCCACCATGCCTGGCTGTTCCACATTGTTTTGACAACCACATCCTTGTAAAGTGAAACCAAACTAGGATGTCTACATAATGAAATGCTACTCAACAATAAAATGGAATGAACTACTGGTACAGGAAATGACATATATGAATCTCAAAATAATTATGCTGAGTGAAAGAAACGAACACCCTTACACCAAAAAAAAAAAAAAAAAAGACATATTGTCCATTTACATCAAATTCTAGAAATTCTAGAAAATGAAAACTAATCAGTTTATAGAAGCAACAATGTGTTGGTGAAATAAAGAGGAAGTAGGATAGTAGACAACCAGGCAACAGAATCAAGAATATTCTTTTAATTATAGGAAAGTTCTAAGCATGTTCAGGCCAACAGGAATAATTTGGTGGGAACAGAATTAAAGATACCAATGGGTGATATGGTAATGATGGAGTAAGGTCCCCAGAAATCCAAAGTATACAAGACTTAGTTATAGAGCTAGGGATATAGCTCCAGTTGGTAGAGTGCTTGCCTTGCATGCACAAGGCCTGGGTTCGATCCCACAAAAAAAAAAAAAAAAAGACTTAGTTATATTTCTGAAACTCCCCTTAGCAATCTTGAAATCCACATGTGTTTTTACAGTTGCCTTTGATACCAATTCTACCTTCTGGGTTGTTTTCCAAAAGGATCTCTGCCTTTCACAAAGTTCACTATTAAGCACTAATTTACTGAAGTCTTTGGATCATAAACAACTCACAACCTTGTAAAATTTTTCTGAGGAATCAGTCCTGCCTGGCTGCCTTCACTCCACTTCCCTGTGGACTCTGAAGCAAAGGGTTGGGGTTCATTAGTCTCTGAGTTCTTCCCATTGCATCTGTCACAGCACAGAAATGTGTGCCACTCTGAATACATTCTGCCCCCTCCTAGGAGAGGTTAGATGTCTCCAGGGACATTTCAGTTTTAGTAAGAAAAAGTCCAGCTACTATAGATCTATCAAGTGAATTACCCAGGAGATGAGACCTCCTTCCCCAATTCGAGGACAACTATGAAACTCTGTGATTATGTAAGTGAAGATATTGAGAGTAGCCAGGCATGGTGGTGCTTGCCCATAATTCCAGCAGCTCGGGAGTCTGAGGCAGGAGGATTACAAGTTCAAAGCCAGTCTCTGCAACTTAGCAAGGCCTTAAGCAACATAGTGAGAACCTGTCTGAAAATTAAAAAGGAAAAAAAAAATTAAAGGGCTGGGGATGTGGCTCAGTGGTAAAGCACCCATGGGTTCAATCCCTAGTACAAAAATAAATAAATAAAAGATACTGAGAGTAAAAAGTTGGAGGGGATTGTTCAAAATCAAACCCTCAATGGAAGCAGGCTACAGCATAGATCTTATGACCATCACCAGACTGCACAGTCCAGCCACAGTCAGGAGATCTGCTCACGCCATACTTTGTTATTTCCAGCCTGGTTGTCAAGAGCTCTTACAAAAATAAGTGGGATATGAGATGAAGAAATTAATATAACCCCTTCACCACAGTCTTCATGGTAATTCATAAACAGTAAAAATCCTCCCGGAAATTTCATTTATCAGATAATTAATTAAAAAGCAAAATATAGGGGCTGGGGTTGTGGCTCAGTGGTAGAGCGCTCACCTAGCATGCACAAGGCATGGGTTCTATCCTCAGTACCACATAAATGTAAAATAAAGATATTGTGTCCACCTAAAGCTAAAAAAATAAATATTTTTTTTAAAAAGCAAAATATATATTTAGGGGCTCAGAGTATAGCTCAGTGAACAGATTCCTGCAGATTCCTGCTAAGCATGCATAAGGACATAGGTTCAATCTCCAGCACCAAAAAAAAAATTTGTATGTGTATTTAATTAATAATTCTTTATTTAACTAAATTAGTTTGATTTTAAAACATTAGTCATATGTACAAACTATTTTTTTGTTTGTTTGTGTGGTTTTTGCTTCCAAGCTATCTAGGTCATTTCATTTTTTTAACTTTATAAATTTTTTATTTGTTCTAATTAGTTATACATGAGAGTATAATGCATTGATGCACTTTGATATATCATACATAAATGGGATATAATTTCTCATTTTTCTAATTGACATGTTGTAGAATCACATCAATCATGCAGTCATATGTGTACATGAGATAATAATGTCTGTTTTATTTGTAGATGGACCCAATACCTTTATTTCACTTATTTATATGTGGTGCTGAGGATCAAACCCAGTGCCTCACACATGAGAGGCAAGCACTCTACCACTAACCTACAACCCAATACTAGATTTTAATGTACTGATACTCTTATCAGTCCTGTAAAATATATATTACTAGTCTCAATTTTCACTGAGCAAAATGAAATTTGGGAGGTTAAGCCAATTTCTTAGGACCAATCCATCAATAAGAGGAAGAATCAAAATTTGCAGTATCAGTTCCTTGCAGTATCAATTTCTATAAATTTCCCACCTCTCCCCTGCCATTTTCTCCTATTAAGCATTAGTGTTCTTACCTATAAATACATTATTTATGTTGTAATGTATATTTGTGTCTGAATATCTTTTATATATTTATCAGTATCCATGTGGAAAAGCTCAAATTTTTAAATGCATAAAACCAATAAAAGTGATTAAGATTTTTTTCTAATGGTTTTGTTTCCAAATCCCTTGACAACCTACCTGAGGCTAGAAAATGGTGCATGATTGTCTCATAAATTTGAAGAATAAAATTCACAAACACAGGGTGAGAACAAAGTAACAGGATTTATTAGAGTGATAGAAAGCAGAGCTTCCAAGGAGGGAGGGGTCCTAAGGGAGTGATACCCAAGAGTGCCTACTGTCTAGGGCTTTATATAGATCTATAGGTTTAAGGAAGTTAGCCCCCTGACTAATCCTGGGTAAGGTGTTCAGTGTCCACGAGGTATTCATGCAGCCTGTAGACAATCAAAATATCAGTCAGGCATTTTTCCTTCTTTGGAGAGGCATGAATCCCAGTCATGTAGGTCCTGATTTTAAAATAGCCTTTTTGTAAGTTTCTTGGCAAATAGCTGCAGGTGCTGATTGGGCTCTACTGCCCAGGAAGTGACCCACAGGCCATCCCCCTATCCTTCCAGCCTCATCTCTTCCTCAATGGTGGGCAGGGTGGGAGTAGGTGAGGACCGGGATCATATCCTAATTTGCTTCTCTTCCCATGGTTGTCACAGATAAGCCTTTCACAAATGTAGATGTTGCCAAAAATATACAATGTATCATACATATATTATTACCTTCAGTTGTGGACATGACTTTCAGGATGGATATTTGTGGCAAAATGTGTGTCTCTTTTAATGGAAAATTAGTGAGTTTAGGATCAAAATCATTTAGCACAATTGTTGTCACTCATTTGTTAAAATTCCATTTTATTTACATTTTTTATCCAATTAGATCTCTCTAAATAGAGTAATCACAACATAAGCAAAAAAAAAAAAAAATGAACAGTTCACAACTGAACTAATTTTCTCTATTAGTACTAACAGCCCCAGAGAACAGCTCAACACAGTGCCTCCCCAAATCAGGCTCCCACTGTCTCCACTCTGGAGCTGGGCAGACTCCTTCATCACAGGGAACAGCTGGAGACAGTATCTCCACACAGCCACAGGGCTCTTCATTTACTCTAGCAAAGGATAGAAATGATCCCTCCGTAGCGGCTCATTAGCTCACTCTATCCTCAGTATCAACTGGGTGAGAAAAATTCTAAATTGAACAGATTCCTGCAGAGATAGGACAAAGATCTGTTTGAGCAATGAGTTTGTAGTTTTGCAATTGGGAATGGTTTTGTGCCCTGCAGGCTGCTCCCATTGCTGTGGGGAGCAGAGGAAAAAGAAAGCAGGGATCCATCTAAGCACACTTTTGTTGCTTTTGATGCCCATTTTTTGAGACTTGAAACAAAATACAATCTCTAGAACCAGTCACAACTTAAAATCATAGGACATTGTTAAAAGTTGAAAGACTATAATCCATTCCTTTTTCTTCCTCATCCTTTTCATAAAATTGTAGAGAAAATAAATTCCAGATCTTTTTTAAGATTTGCCAACATAAAAAAAGAAAAAAAAATGATCTGCCAACATGTACAGATACCCAGAATTAATGACATAAATTTTCACAGTAAGATTGTATGTTGTATGTGTGTGTGTGTGTGTGTGTGTATACATAAAAGAATGAGAGATGGAAAGATAATACAAGAGAGCTAGAAGAGCTATTCTTATGGATGAGAGAAATGATAGAAGGAAAGATTATGCATAATATATGCACAATGAGCCTAAAACTTGTGAAGCCTCTAAAAATTTTTTTTCATTTCCATCACAATGTACAATATGAGTGATATAGCCCCTTAATTGTAGCTAAAACAATAACATCCTGTGTCCTATACAATAAAGTTCTGCATTTTCAAAATGCCCAGCAAGTTTTTATCTTATTTTTCTCATTATTCTACACATTATTCAACAAGTTCCAATTACATATCAAACTTTCAATAATAATATATATTTGAACACACATGAAATAAATCAGGAAGAAAAGTAATACAAAATACAACTTCTTCTATTGTTCATAACATTAAACATCAATTGTTGGGTTATATTGTAATCCTATGTTTAACTTTTTGAACAACTGCCAAACTGTTTTGCACAGAGCTACACCAACAATGGAAATGGTTCTAATTTCTCCATATTCTCAGCAACACTTATTTTCTTTATTTTTTAATCATAGCTATCCTAGTAAGGTATAAAATATTATGTCATCATGGTTTTGATTTACAGTTCTCTAATGACTAAAGATGCTGATTATCTCTTCATATGTTTGCACACCTTTGTAGAGATGTCTATTCTGGTCTTTTGCTAATTATTAAGATTATTATTATTAATTATTAAGATTATTGATCTTTTTGTTGTTGAGCTATGAGGGTGTTTTATATGTTCTGATAGTAAGCCCTTATCAGATATATGATTTATCACATATATATAAATATTCTCTCACATTCTTCAGATTGTCTTTTTACTTTCCTGATATTGCCTTTTTATGTAAAAATGTCATTAATTTTGAGAAAATCCAATGTCTCTACTTTATCTTTCATTGCTTGTGCTTTTAGTGTCATTTCTGAGAATGCACTGCCAAATCTAAAGTTATAAAGATTTACTCCTATGTTTTCTCCTAAGAGTTTTATAGGTTAGTTCTTTAATTTAGGTGTTTTGTCCATTTTGAATTTATTTTTGTATATGGCATAAAGTAGGGTTCCAACTTCATTCTTTTGACAATAAGACTCAGTGGAGAGAAAGATGTGTGTTTTGGGTCTTCATTCTTTTTATCCAGTTGTCCCAAAACCATTCATCAAAAAACACCATTCTTTCGCCCATTAAAAATTTTTGGTCAACAAATATATGAAAAAATATTCAACATCTCTAGCAATTAGAGAAATGCATATCAAAACTACTCTAAGATTTCATCTCACTCCAGTTAGAATGGCAATTATCAAGCAACAATAAATGTTGGCGAGGATGTAGGGGAAAAGGCACACTCATACATTGCTGGTGGGACAGCAAATTGGTGCAGCCAATATGGAAAGCAGTATAGAGATGCCTCAGAAAACTTGGAATGGAACCACCTTTTGACTCAACTATCCCATTCCTTGGTTTATACCCAAAGTACTTAAAATCAGCATATAACAGTAACACAGCCATATCAATGTTTATAGCAGCTCAACTCACAATAGCTAAATTATGGAACCAGCTGGAGCTGGATTCAAATCCTGTACTTTGTCAATCAAAACTTCTTTAATTTTTTTTATTTTTTATAGTACTGGGGATCATATTTTTTATAGTACTAGGTGTCTTTCAACAGATGAATGGAGAAAGAAAATGTGGTATATGTATACAATGGACTATAACTCAGCCTTAAAAAAGAATAAAATGATGGGATTTCCAGTAAATGGATGGAGCTGGAGAATATCATGCTAAGCGAAATAAGCCAACCCCAAACAACCAAAGGCCAAATGTTTTCTCTGATATGCGGATGCTAATGCATAATAAGGGGTGAGGGCTAGGGAAGAATAGAGTTAGTTGAGATTAGACAGAGGGAAGTGAAGGGAGGGGGGGCATAGAGATAGAAAGCATAGTAGAATGAATCAGACATTGTTACCCTATGTATATATGTGGCTACATAACCAGAATGATTCTACATCATGTACAACCAGAAGAATGAGAAATTATACTCCATTTATATATGATGTGTCAAAGTGCATTCTACTGTCATGCATAACTAATTAGAACAAATTTTTAAAAAGTTAAAAAAAAAGTTTTGGTACTTTTTTGAAAATCAGTTGACCATAGGTCTACTTCCGATCTCTCAATTCTAGTCTATGAACTATATATCTATCCTTAAGCCATTCCTACAAACAACATTGTTATAGATCAGTGGTTCTTCAAATGTGCTCCCCTGAACAGCAAGAACTGGGAACTTGTTAAAATACAGATTCTTAAGTCCCACCTTAGTCCAACCAAGTCAGAACTTTGTTTTAACAAGTCCTCCAGGTTATTTCAATACATGCTAAAGGTTAAGAACAACTTTCTATTCTGCTGGGGGATTTTTTGAAAAAGCTATGACTGGACTGGAGGTAAAGTCCAGGGGTAGAGCATTTGCCTGTTGTGCATGAGACCCTGGATTTGATCCCCAGTACTATAAAAAAATTTAAAAATTAAAGAAGTTTTGATTGACAAACTATAGGATTTGAACCCACCTCAAGCATGAACCCTGACTTGAAACACACATCTTCCTCTCCACCAAGTTTTATTGTCAATGCTTTCTTGATTAGTCCCAAATCTTCATCCAAGTATCCATTCTACAAACACAGAAAAAAAATGGTGTCAGGCTAATTATTTGTGAATTCCTAGTGAAAATATTAACTTTTTGAATTTTCAGCTATTTACCCAAATTAAATCTTCTAACATTTCTTTTGTTCTCCAGAATTTTTCAAAGGTAACAACAAAACAAAACTGTTCCTCTACAGGTAAGCCCAGTGCTCTGCAACCTATTATGTCTTGGCCCTGGTACATAGAGTCATTTTAAATGAACAAGCACTCTTAGAGTATCTTTTTAACTTTTGGGGGATTCACAACTTTATTAATCATGTTTATTTTACCAGTTACAGAATGATTATCCCTGATTCAAAACAATGCTTCCCAAACTTTATACATCATGTCACATACTGAGAATTATAATATTTGAGCAGCACACTGGAATAGCACATGCAACCAGGAGCAACTTCACCCAAGGACCCTTACCCCTCTGCCCCCGGGGCCTTACCTGGATGATTCTAAAGTGAGAATACCAATATCTCTGGACCTTTACAATACATCAAGGTGTACTATCTTGCAGGACAGAGCAAGAGTCAAGCTCTGTTTTAGAAGGTGGAAGTTAAGCCAAGATTAAATCACATTGAAGACCATCTCTTCTTATCTGTAACTCGTTTTACTTTGGTTCATTCTGTGCTTACAGATTCAAGAAATTACTATGCACATACCAATGACAGCCTTTAAAAACACACACATACCTGTACTTTGAATTTTTTTAAATGTCATCTTTTTTTTGTTTTTTTTATACATGACATATACATGACAGTAGAATGTATTTTGGCATATTGTATATATATGGATCACAACTTCCCATTCTTCTGCTTGTACATGATATGGAATTACATAGTCATGTATTCATATATGAATAAAAACCAAAGGCTGAATGTTCCCTCTGATATGCTGATGGTAACTCACATTAAGGGGGGAGATAGGGGAAAACAGAAGTATTTTGGATTAAACAAAGGGTAATGAAGGGAAGGGAAGGATTGGTAGTACGAAAGTTAGTAGAGTGAATCAGACATTACTTTCCTATAATTATATATGAAAACATGACCAATGTAAAATATGACCTTAACTGACATCACTTATAAAATTATAGAGTGTCTTTTGTCTTTTCCTTCTTTACAAGATTGTCAAATTGGGGGCTGGGTCTGTAGCTCATGATAGAGCACCTGCCTTATATGTGTGAGGCATTGGGTTCAATCCTCAGCACCACATAAAAATAGATAGATAAAGATATCGTGTCCATCAGCAATTAATATATATATATATATATATATATATATATATATATATATATATATTAAAAACTGTCTTTAAAAAAATTAAGATTGTCAAATTGCCATAATTTTATTTTAGAAAGTCTATAATTTATATTCTTTTATAGTATTTCTGGCCACGATGGAATCATACTTATCTTTTCCCTAACTTTTTTAGATTAACTTTCCTAATATCTAGGAAACAACTAGCTGTGCCCAATGGTTCCTCCCTATTTTGCAAACTCCAAAATTATGTTGAGCCATAATTTCTTCCAAGATTCTGAAATTTTCATAATATATTAGTTTCTTATTGTCACTATGACAAATTACCACAAACTTAGTGGCTTAAAGCAATATATATTTATTATCTTACAGTTATATTGATCAAATGTACAAAATGGGTCCCGTGAAGCTTAAATCAAAGTGTTGATATGGCCACATTCTCCTGGAGCTCTAGAAAAAATATGACTTCTTCAATTTTCTAGCTTCTATATGCTACCTACCTCCTATACATGTGGGTCCCCAGCCAACAATATCATTACTCATACCTCTGCCCCTGTTATCCCATTTTCCTCTCCAACTCTACAATGGGCCTACCCAGCTATATTCCAGGAAAATATCTCCAACCCACATTCTGAAATCACATCTGCAAAGACCCTTTTGCTGTGTAAAATAACTACTCAAAAGTCCTCCAGCCTTAGGATACAGACATCTTTGGGAGGAAAATTATTCTACCTTCCATATATGAAGGTATTTTTAAATTATTCTACCTTCCATACATGAAAATTATTCTACCTTCATACATGTCATTAACAAATCATTAACAAGTTCTTTCCTAATAATCAGAATTAAATTCACTGTTATAGTGTTCTTCATCATCTCCATTGTATTCTTGGCAATAAAATTGTCAGTGAGTCAAAATTTATTGAATTTTATATTGGGCAGGATAGTTTCAGCTACAAGAAACAGAAATCTCAATTCAAATTGAAGGGGATTCATTGACTCAAAAAACTGGAGTACTCAGAGAAGAAGTAGGACTTTTGGTAAGGCTTAAAGTAATATATCTCAATGATTCCACTTATTGGCTTAGATCAATTACACCTATTACTGGAATGTGAAATTGGACCAATCAATTAATTCATCTTTCCCAAACTTCACGATGCAACACAATAGAGAGGAGTGGTTAGAAATTGGGAAAGCAACCAATGTTGCCCATGAATATTCATACTTAGCATTATAAGACTTCTAATGGTTAATTTTGTCAATAGCAAACACCTTATAGTGTTTTATATCTTACAAAGACTTCCACATACACATAGTGCTATTACTTTCATTTTTCTTTTGTGAAACAGAGTCTTGGCTGTTTCCTAGGCTGACCCTGAAATTATGATCCTCCCACCTCATCCTTCAGAATAGGTAGGTTTATGCACCAGAGTGCCCTGGATTTTATTGTTTTGAACAGCTAAAAAAAAAGTATAGTTAAATCCCATTTTATCTGGAAAGCCACTTGTAGCAGAATAAAATTTAACCCCTACCTCTCACTCTGCATGAAACTCAACTCAAAGTGGATCAAGGACCCAGGCATTAAACCAGAGACCCTGAACATACTAGAAGAAAATGTAGGCCCAATACTCCATCAGGTTCAGTTAGGAATTCACTCTCTCAATAAGACTCCTAAAGTGCAAGAAATAAAATCAAGAATTAATAAATAGAGCCAGGCGTGGTGGCGCATGCCTGAAATCCCAACGGCTCAGGAGGCTGAGGCAGGAGAATTGTTGAGTTCAAAGCCAGCCTCAGCAATTTAGCAAGATCCTCAGGAACTTAATGAGACCCTGCCTAAGGTGAGGCAGAACATCAAGGTGGAAAGTGTGTGGCAGAGGAAAGCAGTTGGGAACATAGCACCAGGAAGCAGAGAGAGAGCAATGCTTGGGGACAAAATATGTACCCCAAAGGCATTCCCCCCAACAACCCACCTCCTTTAGCCATACCCTATCTGCCTACAATTACCACCCAGTTAATCCCTATCAGTGATTTAACTCAATGATTAGGTTAAGACCCTCCTAACCCAATCATTTCACCTCTAAGCTTTCTTCCATTATTTCACACATGAGCTTTCAGGGGACACCTCACATCTAAACCATAGCAGCTATAACAAAACCATAAATATACCTGACTGCATTCTGAATGGCCTTTCTGTTCAGGATATGGACTTGTAACCTATAACTAGAGTCTTTTGCACATTCATACAATGTTTTTATTTAAATAGGCTTAATAATCCATTTTAGCCACCCAAATAATGTTTAAATTCTCATTTAAGTATTTAAAACAAATGATAGTCCCATTTTTATTGGAAATTTCTCTATTCTTCCTCCTTCTCAAACAAGAAATGGTTCCAGGAGCCTCAAGTTTTATTTTCTTCGGTCATTACATTTCCACAACAGTATAATTCCTATTCCACATGAGAGTGCTCTCATAGGAGATGGCTATTTGGTTTGTCTCCATCTGAAACCCTTCTTTCCCAATTAGAAGCAACATTTTGTGAGATACAGGGTCTTACCATGTTTCCCAAGCTGGCCTCAAACTCCTAGGTTCAACCAATCCTCCTGTCTCAGCCTCCTTAGTGGCTGGGACTACAAGTGTGCACCATGCACCCAGCTACAGCTGCATATTCTTGTTTAAGCACTACGGCTAGTTCAAAAAACATCTACAAAAAGATTTGTTTCCAATTGTATGGATTTATCAACACTTATTTTCTTTTTTGTCCATGAGTAATTTGTATCAGCACTAGAATGCTGGCAAATACAGGAGAAACATGCAAGGTCAGCTACTAATTTTAGTCTTTCCCTTGATCTAATAGTCAATGCACATCACCTTGTCTATAAACTGGATCGGCAGTGAACAAGATTTAGTTAATTTATTTCTAAAGTTTACATGAAACTTTATAAGTCCCCACACTGTCCACACTCTTCAAATAACAAAAGTTCCTCAAACTCAAATTCCTCAATATTTTAAGAATATTTCCTAAAGTGCTTCTTAGGCATGCTCTACCACTGAGTGACATCATCCTGGGATGACTGGGAAGGTGGAATACAGACAGAGGAAAAGCCTGAAGGGCCCCTTGAGCATCTCCAAAAGGACTTTATGCAAATGTCCTACTAATGGGCTATAAATATGTCCTGGTTATGTTATTAATTCTCTGAATGAATAGATATGTATCATTCCCAAAGAGCTATGGATGATCCAAAGTATGACCAAAATGTTGAATCTCTTTTTGTTCAATTTTGGAAATTCTAACTTACTGTTCTAATAATGAGGTCTGTGTTCCATTAAACTGTTATCAAAGGACTCTGTAAATCCTTGCCTTTTTCTCAAAACTCTGCTATCCTTACCTTCTATAAACACCAGGAATAGTAAAGAGAGGCAGCACACCTGAAATCCCAGCAGCTCGGGAGGCTGAGGCAGGAGCCTTGCAAATTCAAAACCAGCCTCAGCAATTTAGCTAAACCCTAAGCAACTTAGCAAGAACTCTCTCAAAAATTAAAAATAAATAAATTAATTTAATTTAAAATTTTAAAAAAAGAAAGGGCTGGGGATGTGACTCAGTGGTTAAGTGCCCTGGGTTCAATCCCTGGTATAAAAAAAAAAAAAAAAAGGAGAAAAGAAAAGAAAGCAAATGAATTTCTAAAACTAAAATTAGAATAGTTTTCAGCTGGGCATTATGGCATCCCAGCAACTTGGGAGCCTGAAGCAAGAGGATAACAAGTTCAAGATTGGCCTTCACAACTTAGCAAGACCCTGTCTCAAAATAAAAAAAATATAAAGGATTTGGAGATCAGCAAGCAGTTGAGCATCCCTGGATGCAATCCCCAGTACCTGAGAAGGAAATCAGACTTCTATCAGCCTTAATGGCAATGAAATCTGCCTTCTTGAGGACCCACATGTCATCTCACAAGCCAATAACAGGCTACCCTACTTCTACACCTAGATTTTACTCTATATTTTACCAACTAATGTGAGTAAATATCATAAGACTTGCGTGAGATCTCCAGCTCTATCACCAACAAGTTCAAGTTGCATTTCCAAACACCAACTGTGTGATCTGAAATCTGGAGCTTATGGTTTCCTTAAAAAAACATACATCAGAAAAAAAAACTGCCCTTGAGTTCCAACAAAATGAAACTTTAGCAGGGACTGATAACAACTGACACAGCATTAAAACTTCAAAGTATTAATCCCCAGAGTCATGCTTCCTAAATTAATTAATTAATTAATTAATTTTAAATATCACCAGTTTCTTAAGCCCTGGAAATTTATCCAGTTGGGAGACTTTAAGTTGAGAATTCCTAAAAATTCTCCAGAATCTGATAGAAGTGGGTGGCTGTCACCCAAGACAACAAAACAAGATTAATTTTCTCATTCTTTGTCCTTTTTTCTTTTCTTTTTAATCTGCCACTAAACTTGTCTATTATTATATTCTAATCTTCTTTATTAGCCAACTAAAAAGTTTATATGTATGTTGTTCCTGGCTTCATCCTGACAATTTTGACTTCCTTTGGTCTTCTACAACTTGGAATAAAAGCACATTTTTCTCATGTGTTTTGTTTGTTTGTTCTTTGAGACTCTGCTACTATTCTGGTTCATCTGATTGCCAATTGTGTAATCTTCCTCCAAATACTGCTGACAAAAAGTAGCTGTTTCTTTAGATAGTTCAGACAGTGATTTTTTTTCTACATGTCTGACCCAGAACTTAAGTTTTTTCTCACATAATTAATCCCAAATTTCAGTTTAAAATTGGATTTAAAGCTGGGGATGTGACTCAGTAATAGAGCACTTACCTAACATGCATGAGGCCCTGGGTTCCATCCCCAGCACCACAAAAAACAAAAAGTGAGAGAGAAAAAGATATTTTTAACATTATATCAATAAAATGCTTCTTCTGAGGTCATTATAATCCTAACAACAAAACCCAGCCCATCAGAAATGGAAACTAATATTAGTGCTATCTTTGCTACAGTACTCTTGTGTTCTTTACACACTGCTTTGCAGGAAGTATTTAACTCATTTTAAAAAAATCTTGCCAGGCACAGTGGCAGACACCTGTAATCCCCTCAGCTCAGGAGGCTGAGGCAGGAGGATCATGAGTTCAAAGCCAGCCTCAGAAAAAGCAAGGCACTAAGCAACTCAGTCAGACCCTGTCTCTAAATGAAATACAAAATAGGCCTGAGGATGTGGCTTAGTGGTTGAGTGCCCCTGAGTTCAATCCCTGGTACCACCCCACCCCCCAAAAAAAAAAAAAAACTTTCTACATTAAAATGGAACCAAGGGTTGTCTCATGTTGAGTTAGGTGACACACTCCTTGTTCAGTCAGTGCTCTCACTGTTGGTGGAAACACAGCCAGTGCTCTGGAATCCCCTACAGCAGTTTCAATTTATGTTCTTCATCACAGATAAGCACATAACTCTGAGTTTCCTCTGAGCTATGAAATGGAAAATATATGCTTTATTAAACACTTCTTGATGCCCCTATAAAAATGCTGCAGATTCAGTAAGACAGTTAGTTAGTAAGCTAAAAGAAAAGGCTTCCTGGCTCTCTACAAAGATCAGCTGGTCTTTGGTTTATGTTTTTGTTTCCTGAGTTTGAACAATTAAGCCCCTGTCCATAGGATTTGCTATAAGAACTTATTACCATTTTGTTCCTGTTTATTTCTTGTGTTGCAGTTAACCAATATATACCATTCATTTTCTGTGTGTGTGTGTATGTGTGTGTGTGTGTGTGTGTGTGTGTTACTAGGGATTGAAATCTACTGTCATGGCAAAGGGTTAAACAATGCATCATGCAACAAAAAGGAAGAGACTAAACCTGGTCCCATGACAAACAACGTTCTCTGAACAACCTTCTGATTAAAAAATTTTGACACCAATGACTATATAGATAACACAGACTAACGTTCGGCTGCCTTACCTTGGTTTCAGCTAAAAGGGAAGAAAAAAACTGTGAAAGAAAATCAGCCCTTGACAACTAGAAAACAAGTTTGTCAAAACTAGAAAATAAACCTGGCTCTATCACAGAGGCCTTGGGATGTCTAGAAGTTGGTTCAGAATTCATTGTTAGGCTATGATGAGTTCCCACAAAACAACAACCTCTCAGACCCCCAAAATCTGGCAGGTCCACCCTATGCCATATGCAGCAGAAGAAAACAAGACTGTCTCATAGCCACATCTGAACACAGATTAAAACTATATCCAAACCGTAACAGTCAGACACTCCCCTATCTTGGCTTTTTGAGTGATGGTTTCTTTTTTACCAATTAAAATTTTCATCTTCTCTGCTCTTCCTGCCTTCTAAATGAAAGTTATCAAGATAAGCAGTTATTTAGAATTATCCCCACTTCCTAACAGCATTTATTCCAGAGGAAAAAAAACTACTGCTTTGAATCCTTCTCATTACCACCCAACACAAGCCCCAATCCTACAATTCCTTTCTAAAATCCTCTGCTTACTGAGCCTTCCATGTTAGCCATGAAGTGATGTAATTGGAAGGAGTACATGGACCCAGCTCAGTTTGACTGCAGGTTTGTTTCTGGTGGTCATTGGCTGGAGGCCATTGACCACAGAATTAGATTGAGAAATTGTCAAAATTACTTTCTTAAGATGTGTTACCAGAGGTCTGAAAGTAAAGCAGAGATAAGGTGGGAAAGTATTCTAGACAAATGGAATATTCAATACAGGCCCATGAGACAAGAGATGCATGTCAGACATGCTAGGGAAGGCACATGGCCCATTCAGTGAGCAAGAAAAGACAGCTTGGCATGGTGGTGCATGCCTGTAATAGCAGGGACTTAGGAGGCTGTGGCAGAAGGATAAATTCCAAGGCAGCCTCAGCAACTTAGTGAGACCCTCAGCAACTTAGCAAGACTCTGTCTCAAAAATAAAACATAAAAAGGAATAGGGATGTTGCTCAATAGTTGGGTGCCCTGGATTCAATCCCTGGTACCAAAAGTGGGAGGGGTCAGAGGAAAGTGATGACTTATAAGAGAAAATATATATAATATTATGTAGATAATAATAAATAGAATCTTGTAGAGCTTGGTAAAGACTTTCTATTTTGATTGTGATAAAAAGAGGTATTTGAGCAAAAGAGAGAAGAACTTCTAAATAATGAATCTAGTAGAAAAGATGGTGGAATGAGATGGACATCATTACCCCAAGTACATGTATGAAGACATGAATGGTGACTCTACTTTGTGAACAACCAGAGACATGAAAAATTGTGCTCTATATGTGTACTATGAATTGAAATGCACTCTGCTGTCATATATGATAAATTAGAATAAATAAATAAAATTTTTTTAAAAAAATAATCTGGTTGTTGAAAGGAAAATGGGCTGAGGGGGCAAGAATTGAAACCCATATAGGTTAAGAGGCTATTGCAGAAGTCAGAGAGAGACAATGCTGAGAAGTTGTGAGGTTCAGAATATGTTGTGAAGGCAGAGTCATTTTCTTTTACAGATAAATGGTTGCATGTGGGATATGAAAGGAAGAGAAGAAATGGGATGGACTTGAAGTTTCTTGCTTAGCATTTGGGGGAATGGTAATTCTGAATTACTAAAATGGGTAAGATAATAAAAGCACTTTTAGGGATAGAATAAATGCTGGATTCGTCATCAGAAAACTCAGTTTAAACCCTGGTTCAGGTACTTACCTGATATGTAAACTCTGTGAAAATGACTTAACAGCAAGTCCAACTTTTTCATAATGCTCCCTACCTCACAGAAATATTGTGAAAATAAAATAAAATAGTGTGAAAGAGCTTTGCAAACTCTAAAGTGCAATGCATGTGTAAACCATGGTACTCACTTATTCCATGCAGGAACTGAGAACACACAATTTGAAACATCAGGGTCTTCCAGGAAGGAGAAGCCTGAGTGAAATCTAAGCAGCAGTATAAGGTACAGTTAGGGGAAGTAACAGACCAGGGAGAGAGGCCACCAATAGGCAAGGAAAAGCATAGAAACTATAACTTAAAAAGATCAAAGACTAATTTCTCAACCTTGTTTTTACCAATGACAGTGATAATAGTAATCACCCTGTAATCAATTGAACACTGTTTTCTGTGTTGCTCTCTGGATATCAGGACTATGATAAAGTATCTCTTTACTAATTCTCTGTACTTATTTCTATGATGAGTGCAGAGAATTAGTAAAGACATCCTATCCCCTCTTCCTAAAATTTACCCTGATTTCCAAAGCTGTTATAATAACAATGCAAGTCCCACATTGGCCACATAGCAGTACATGTAAGTTCTGGAAGTTCGGCGTTTTTCAATGCAACCAAATCTGCCCTTTGATCAATGATAATGAATTCAACAAGAAAACTAGGCAAAAAGAGCCCAAGCCATGATGGCTTGGGAATCAGCATTTTCTGGAATTTCTAAGAATGTTCCCT
This sequence comes from Marmota flaviventris, assembly GCF_047511675.1. Classification (NCBI taxonomy): domain Eukaryota; kingdom Metazoa; phylum Chordata; class Mammalia; order Rodentia; family Sciuridae; genus Marmota; species Marmota flaviventris. Next base: position 33,889,235 of record NC_092499.1, on the reverse strand, counting down.
CTATTACCACCTTCTACACCATGTGGCATGGAGAGGTGGCTATAGGGCTATTTTTTGCTCCATTTCCTTTAAATAAGCTATCTTAACCATCCCACTAAACTATTCCATCTTGAAATTCAAACCCAAAGTATAATCAGATATCATCTCACTCTAATAAGAGGGATTATTAACAAAAAGATCATAAGACTCCTGTCTCAAAACAAAGATGAATTCTGAAGCTGGGGGAATAGCTTAGTCATACAATGATTGTTTGGCATGCAAGAGGCCAGGGGTTTGATTTTCCAGCACCACAGAAATAATGAATAAATAAGATTAAAGATGAAAAGCACTAGCAAGGATGTGAAGAAAAGGAAATGCTGGTGCACCATTGGTGGGAATATAATTAGTACAGTCATTATGGAAAACACTCTGAATGTTCCTCAAAGTTAAAAATAGATAACATATGATCCAGCAATGCCACTACTGATACATTCCCAAAGAAAATTTTAATAATATGTCAAACAGACGTCTACATTCCCATTATTTCACCACTATTCACCATAGTCAAGAGATGGAAACAACCTAAGCTCTTTGAACTGATGAGTGAACTAAAAAAAAAAAAAAAAAAAAAAAAAAATCATGGTGCATGTGTACAATGGAATAGTGCTTAGCCATTTAAAAAAAAAAAATAAATCTGTTGCATGAGACAACATGGATGGAACTAGAGATCATTCTGTTAAGTAAAATAAGCCAGGCACAGAAAGACAAGTACTACATGATCTCACCCATATAGAAAGAATTTTTTAAAAGGTCACGTCACAGAAGTTGAGAGCAGAATGGTGGTAACCAGAATACAGGGAGAGTGGGGGTGGAGAAGTGGGTGAGGTTGATCAGTGGGTATTAAGATATGGTTAGACAGAAACAAGAAGTTCTGGTGGGCTCTTGCATAACAGGGTGACTACGGGTAATAATAATGTATTACATATTTTTAAATGCTAGAAGAAAGAATTTTGAATATTTTCACCATAAAGAAATGACAAGTGTTTGAGGTAGATATTTTAATCTAATTTAAACATTACACAATGTACACACATATCAAAATATCACATGAACTGGGAACAATGATGCCACCTGTAATCACAGCTACTCAGGAGGCTTAGGCAGAAGACAGCAAGTTCGAGGCCAGCCTGGGAAATTTTGTAAGACTTTGTCTCAAAAAAAATAAATAAGTAACAAGGGCTGGGGATGTGGAGTGCCACTGGGTTCAATACCCCATACTAAAAAAAAAAAAAAAATTACATGGTACCCCTTAATCTATACGGTTTTATGTTTTTATGTATCTGTTAAAAATAAATTTAAATTTAAAAATCAAAGAATAATCTTCAACTCTCCCCTTTGGACTCTTCATTCTGCAATTTAAATCACCAAGCTCATATAAAGCGAAAAAGCAAAAGGAGACCTGGATCAGAAAACTAAATTTTCACTATTATCTAAAACAACAAATAATTGAAGTCAGAAATTCTGACTGGTATTTGGCAGTGGTTATTGTTGTTGCTGTTGTTGTTGATGTTTTGCTTTGCTTTTTGCTTACATTGTGCTTAAATTGTGTATTATATAGTTATGCTAACATATGTAAGATACTAAGTGCCAAATGCTTTGCAAAGATTTCAAGAGTTCTAAAAAATTTGAGCATTATTATTCATGCTTTATGGATGAGAAAACTGAGGACCAGAGACATTTAGTAACTTCCCCAAGTTCACACACATCTAGGATATTGGAATTTACACCCAGACAATCTAGTTCAAGAATCAAATCACATAACCTCTCAGTCAGAAAGCTGACTAAAATTTCGTCGGGGGCAGGGTGGGTGTGAGGAGGCTGGGGTTGTGACTCAGCAGTAGAACACTAGCCTAGCATGTGTGAGGCCCTGGGTTCTATCCTCAGCACCACATAAAAATAAATTTTAAAAAAGGTGCAATACCTTTGTGTCCAACTACAACTAAAAATTAAATATTTTTTTCCAAATATTTTTTAATTCACCTCCATGTAACAGAATAATTTTCTTAAACATGTTGTGGGCATATATATGCATAATTACAAAAGAGAAAACAGAAGACAAACTAATGTATTTAAGCCTCTTTTCTTGGAAAAAGTAAGTCAAAAGAATACCATAAAAAGTCTGAATTTATTCTTCAAAAACCATCCATAATTTAGAAAATATAACTTATGAGCCTAAACATGGACGTGCGTCTGAGGCACTTCCGGATCCTAGAGCCAAAACATGGATGCCTGAGGAACTTCTGGATCCGGGGGCTTAAACATGAACATGCACCCAACGAACTTCCCAATCCTGGGGCTTAAACATGGGCATGTGCCTCAGGAACTTCCGGATCTGGGGACCTAAACATGAATGCCTGAAGACTTCCAGATCTGGGGGCTTAAACATGGACGTGCGCCTGAGGAACTTCCGGATCCTAGAGCCTAAACATGGATGCCTGAGGAACTTCCAGATCCGGGGCCTAAGCACCTCCAGATCCAGGGGCTTAAACATGGGCATGCACCTGAGGAACTTCCGGATTCTGCGGCCTAAACATGGATGCCTAAGGCACTTCCGGATCCGGGGGTCCAAATATGGACATGCACCTGAGGAACTTCCGGATCTGGGGGCCTAAACATGGATGCCTGAGGCATTCTAGATCCTGGGTCCTAAACATGGATACCTGAAGCACTTCCGGATCCTAAAGCCTAAACATGGTTGCCTGGGGAACTTCCGGATCCAGGGGCCTAAACATGGACACCTGAGGAACTTCCAGATCCTAGAGCCTAAACATGGACGTGCACCTGAGGCACTTCCAGATGCTACGGCTTAAACATGGATGTGTGCCCGAGGAACTTCCGGATCCGGGCACCTAAACATGGACGTGCACTTCTGGATCTGGATCCGCTGGTCTAAACATGGATGTCCGAGGAACTTCCGGATCCAAGGGCCTAAACATGGACGTGTCCCTGGAACTTCTGGGTCCTTGTGCCTATAAAGGGTAGTGCGTGACTCTCAGAAGGGATGTGGCCCATGAAGGGGAGCTGAGTATAGGGCTTGTTGGGGGGCAGACTGAGCTGTCGCACCCTGAACTTGAATGTGATGGTAGCCTCACTTCCCGGCCTTCCTCTGGGTGTCACTTCCTCCCCTTCCAGGCAGTGCCAGGGAGGAAGTGAGACCAGGTGCAGGGGCCAGGCCCTGAGGAGGGACACTGTCTTTCTCCTCGCTTAGCCAGGCGCCCGGCCTGGCTGGGGACGGGGATGTCTTATGACACTGGCTGCCTCCTGCATCCCTGCCCCAGGACCTCAGGGTCCACAGGTGGGGACAGTCGTTGACATGATTCTCCCCTGGCCACTGACCCTCAGTCCCGGGGTCTGCCCAGGGAGAGCTCTGTCTCCCAGAGGGTCAGGGGTCCCCTGTGACCTGCTGCTCCTTACCCATGGTCATCCTGGGTGAGCACAGGTCAGGACACCAAATGCTACTGAGAGTGACATCTCCTGGATGGACAACTGAGGACTTTGCCTCTGTCCCCAGGCCTCAGACACTGGATGATCCCTCTCAGAGACAGAAAATAACCCCACATTGCCCAAGACTTATTTTTAAGCTTTGGATTCTGAAATTTTCCTGCTGCCACCTTCTTTGTGAAGCCAGTTTTTCAACAGAGACAATATTCCAGGGGGAAAAAAAAAAGAAAAAAAACACAACATAGAGTCAATCAAACCAAGCTGACACATCTGGTCCTCCAAGAGAAATCTGGATTGGAGGGAGAACAGCCATTCTCAACTGGCGAAATAGTAAAGTTCCCTTGTTCTTATTTTGTGTAAGCAAAATAAATAATCTGATATTAACTCATCAAATTATTTTTGATGAGTGCTTGGCTCATAGGAAAACTGATTCAGTTTTATGGAATGAAGTGTTACCTGATTTTAAAATTAAAAATGAAGCCAGTTAGGATTGTTAAATTACACTGTCATAATTCTGTTCTTTGATAGCAGAAATAAATAAACCTTTTTTTAAAAAATTAATAAATAACTTATATCCACCTCACCAGTGACAACTTTTCAATGGATTTTAAGAAAAACTACCTATCAAATATTTTAAAAATCCATTTATTGAACTATTTTGTGAAAAAATGTGATTTTCATTTTGTAATGAAGAAATCACCACAGTACATTTGTTATTATCCCTCTTATTTAGAATTATGATGAAGATTGAAGTCTTGAGCATTGAACTTCTTTCTGAAATAAACCAAATGTAAGCTTTTGAAAGTAAACACTGGGAAAATATATTTTTGAAAAATATGAAGGGTCGTATATACATATGTAAGAAAAAATACAATCCCAATCTGAAGACATTTTGCAATTAAAATTGTATTTCTTCATCCTTTTTTAATACTTACAAACTAAGTTATAATTTAGAAAGAAAATTTTTTTTCACAATATACACACCAAGTATCATTATGTATTATTTGAACATCCATTTTATTATGTTGTTACATAACTTACTACACACAACTTAAATTTGTTCATACTAATAAAGTTACACCATCATATTCTTTGTGTGCTTGATGCACATTTGTCTCATTTCTAATTTTCTTAGGTCACAAAAATACTCTGAGATGAACTCTGAAAATTCATTAATGACAAGTCCCAGCATTGAAATTCCTTGGTCAAACAGGATGAGGAATATTAGTTATCAATGCTCAACTATATTCCTGAAAGTTTCAACATTTTCCAACCAGAACCAGCAGGGTAGAAACTACCTCTTTGCAAAGCATACTCAAAGCAGATTTGTCACCTGCCAGCTCTTCCCTATGAGAAATTTCAGATTCATTAGGTTGAGTAGGAGGAATGGACGGATCATAACAGATACTTTGATTTCTAACGGTGAATGAATTTCAAGAGTTAAGTTAGGCTGGTTCCAGGAATGGAAAAAGCACAACTTCTTTCCACTCTGGGAAAAGTAAAGTAGGGATTGGAGCTTTCCAGGCATGTATTTAGTCATTATTATATAGAAATGCAAAAAAGTCATTTGGATTTTGTTTGTTCAAAGTATGCTTTGTTAAAACTGCAGATTGCCTTCCCAATAAGTTGGTGTTACAATAATATGTGTGAATGATTACTGAACAATTCAATACCTGATTACAAAGAAAGAAAAATACAGCTGTAAAAAAAGTATAAATATTAAAGAAACTACACAACTAAATAATACAATCAACAATCTACACTGAATAGAAATATATGGAACATTTCATCCATCAACAAGTAATATACTTTCTTAACAACAATAAAATTCAAAGAGATAAAACCACATTATAGTGTCAATCAGAAGTATTCACTTCAAAGGAATTAAAGAACATTCATATTCTCTGTAATATAATCAAATTGATATACTTCTAAGAAGTTTAGTGTGTGTGATAGTCTTGAACACTTTCTCTTCTGCAAATGGAACTTTCAGTAGCAAATCAGCTGTCAAAGATGCTGATTATAATTATGTCTTTATGATAACTTTCCATTGCTTAATATGACCTAGTCAGAAAATTGTTTTGAGTTATATAAAGAAGTCAAACCAACAACTAAAAAATAAATGTTTTTTAAAAACTAAAATATCATCTCCATTACCCTTCTCTCATTTCTGTTTTTATATGAATTAAATAAGAAAACATGAAAGCACATCACCTAATAATTAGCACTTAATAGATAATCACTAAATAGCAGTTCATTTAATCATGTGTGTGTGTGTGTGTGTGTGTGTGTACCTTCTAAAGATTTAGGTGATTAAGTCCTGCATTTTCATTAAATTCTCTTAGTGACTGCAAAGACTGTTACGTCAGTCCCTATAGAATTAACTTTTCTACCTACTAAACAGGGCAAGCTGATATCATTGCTGAAAAGCTTCCATGTGCATAAAGCCTATATAATTCAGGTAGAAAACACCAGCACTACAGCTGCCAATCCCTGCTGCCTTCTTTCTCTATGATTCACTTTCAGTAATTTAAGGTAGAATATTCCATCTAAAAACAACAATACAAAACTTGGCAGCTAACAAGTGTGCTAAAGTGGAAGGAAGATGCTCCAGCAACACTGGTTTTCTGAATAACTAGTTAAGGTTCTGTTTTAGAAGCTCCCTGATAAACTAGCATGGCCTCCAGAAATGGGTGATTATGTCTTTTAATCCTATACCACATCCTCAACTGGAAACCAATCCTATAACATCTTCCTGCAGAGCAACATGCCTCTATGTATTGAAAGCAAAATATGAGACCATAGGAACAAACGTGTGATTCTTTTCATCTCTGAAAAATCCTGAAATCGTACCTCTCACCAGGAAATATCACCCAGTATATCTGCTGTGACTTGTCACCAACTGTGAACAAGACCCAAAGGAACTTCAAGAGAGCTCAGCTTCCTTATGGAAAAATCAAGGTAAATGAGGTTATTTGACTTGTCCAACTCCATATAGATTCTTATTTCCACTGGAAGATGATACTCCTGGTATTGACACTACAGGACTAACAATTCAGTCATTTTCAGTACTGAAAGCATCAGAAACCACTCAGGGTGAGTTTTATAAGCATTTTAGTTCTATTCTAGTTTTGCTCTTAATAATTTCCCCCCTTCTCCTGAAATGTATGTAGTTTGTGCACCATATTCTTGACATAAACTAACACCAAATTTCTACTGCAGTCAAACATAGCTCCATTTTTCAAAGTGTTTTTTTCCCTGTGGTTCCACAAAAAATAGGAAAAAAATGCTGATAGTAGAAAAAGTTTTAAATGCTTACCCATCTCCTATGAGGAGGAGATAGAAGTCTTTATTGCACACTTGGTTTTCAGTCCACACACACACATTTCTACCTGTACAGCAGAAATTTCTCATGTTGAACTTAAAATACACCTCTGGCTCCATTCCTGGTCAGGATTCTCCTTTTCGATTTTGCAACCAGGAAAATACGTAAATCTTTTAACACTTAAAATAGTTTTGGGGTTTTTTGTTTGTTTGTTTGTTGTTGTTGTTGTTGTTTGGAGAAAAAGCTTTAAATTCATGCTCTAAGAAAAGTTTCTAAAGAGTAAAATTAATCCATAACTGTATTAAGATGTTACAATGAGTATTAATCAAAGCATCAGACCCATTTAATGTTTAAGTGTTAATTGAAAGACTTCTCCTGCCCCCAAACAAAAACATATCACAGATCTACCTTGCTAGCTCCTTGCTTTGACACTATCATTTTGTCCTCTGATATAAACAGCGAAAGGAGCCATTAACTGCAGGAGATCTGCCTGGTGAGATACAGGAAATATGTGAGAAAAAGAGAAAGCTAGAGCAGAAAAGAAGCTTTCTCTAGCCTTTTTTCCATGAGCGATGTGAGTTTATTGATTTGTCTGGCAGAGAGCCTGATCTCAAGGGCTGATACAAAGCACTTTATTGATCTGTGATAGGCAGGAGGTAGCATAAGAGGGAGGGGCCCAAGGAAACACAAGAAACAGTCTCCAAGGGTGGGACACTCCTGGAAGGCTGTGTACCAAGGCAGGATGATGGGGCAAAACTCCCATAAATCACACCCTCAAGTGGATTTGGGACACGTTGGAGAGGAAGAAGGTCACTAAGACATTCTACTTAACTCCCCAGTTATTCCAACCACCATAGAATTTCAGATCCAAGTAGAGATAGAGTGGATAAAGCCTGGACCAGGAGTCAGGAGACCTAAGTTTAAGACCCACATCCAATTGCCTTGCCTATCTGTGCCTCGTTTTCCCTATTTGTAAAAGGAAAAAAATATTTAAAATTATAGAAACTCTCAAGTCCCTTTAAGAACTAAAAATTCTGTGGCTCTGTATAACACATATATGTTATTTTAAAAAATAGTGACACTGGATGGTACATAGGCTAATCTAAAAGAAAATAACAAGTTTTGATTTACTTGTGAACCAGAAATTACTTACTTATGGTAGGGATACCTTAATATCTCCTCCAGTCAAAATCGATCACTTAAATCTAAGCCCTGATATCTAAGCACAGACAATAGAATCAGAATTTGAAAAAAGCTAGAGGTAATCTAGTCAAGATCATGAGGCTAGTGGGCCTAGACCTTGAGCTCCAGTTTAAGAAGGAGGTGCCTACTTCAGCGGAGGGCTGGAGGACTAGCAAGCCTCCTTACGCTCTCTCCAGATTTTCCAAGATTTCCAGAGTTTTATTCGCCCTCTTCTAAATAATTGTTCAAAAGCATCACAATCACATTGTCAGTTATCCAGTCGCTTCATGAAATGATGCTGCCCTCTGAAAGCGTCATCTCAGAAAGTACAGTCTCTGACATCAGGGGAGCAGGTATGTTGGGTTAGTGAAAAGTGTAGTCCAGAAATTATGTCTGAGGTCAGATTTATGGGACCTTGAACAAACTACTTATTTATGGTAAGGAGAACCCTACTACCTCCTCTTGCAAAAATCCATAACCTAAATCTAAGCACTGAGATCTTGCTATAATAAGGGAAGAATAGCATGATTGGTCTTTCCATCTCCCTCTTCAAGGTGGATTTATGAGTCTTAGTGAATAGAGATTCTCCACTGTATTATTATTCCATAAGTGAGTGTTCAGCACCTACTATGCATTCAGCATGATTTAAGGAACACAGGGTTAGTTAGAGGTGTAACTCAGTGGTAGAGCTAGTGCTTAGCATGTGCAAGCTAGCATCAAATCTCCAGCACCAAAAAAAAAAAAAATATTTAATTAAATTAAATTAAGACAGAAAGAAGGTAGGAAAGGAGGGAAGGAAAGAGAAACACAAAACAATTAACTATAAATTCTAGGTAGAGATAGAAACCATAAGCACACAAGAAATTCAGTAACTAAATGATTAATGCAGATATGAAGTGTTAATACTGACTTTTTTTTTTTTTTACTTCTCTGCAGGAGTATTCAACAAAGAGAATGGAAGAGGCTTTCCTACTCAATCAAACTTCTTTAGTGACATATTTTTGGCTTAGAGGTTTATCTGTAAATCAGAAGGTGCAGATGGCTATGTTTTCCATATTTCTCGTTTTCTATGTCCTGACTCTACTCGGGAACATCCTCATTGTCATCACTATCATCTATGACCGCCAGCTCCATACCCCCATGTATTTCTTCCTCAGCAATCTGTCCTTTATCGATGTCTGCCACTCCACTGTCACTGTGCCCAAGATGCTGAGAGACACCTGGTCAGAGGAGAAGCTCATCTCCTTTGATGCCTGTGTGACCCAGATGTTCTTCCTGCACCTCTTTGCCTGCACAGAGATCTTCCTCCTCACCGTCATGGCCTATGATCGTTATGTGGCCATCTGTAAACCCCTGCAGTACATGACAGTGATGAATTGGAAGGTATGTGTGCTGCTGGCTGTGGCCCTGTGGGCAGGAGGAACCATCCACTCCATATCCCTGACCTCCCTCACCATCAAGCTGCCCTACTGTGGTCCTGATGAGATTGACAACTTCTTCTGTGACGTGCCGCAGGTGATCAAATTGGCCTGCACTGACACCCGCATCATTGAGATCCTCATCGTCTCCAACAGTGGGCTGATCTCCGTGGTCTGTTTTGTGGTCCTTGTGGTGTCCTATGCAGTCATCCTGGTGAGTCTGCGGCAGCAGATCTCTGAGGGCAGGCGGAAGGCCCTGTCCACCTGTGCAGCCCACCTCACCGTGGTCACACTGTTCCTGGGACACTGCATCTTCATCTATTCCCGCCCATCCACCAGCCTCCCAGAGGACAAAGTGGTGTCTGTGTTTTTCACTGCTGTCACCCCTCTGCTAAACCCCATCATCTACACCCTAAGGAATGAAGACATGAAGAATGCCTTGAACAAGATAATGGGGAGGAAGGATAGGAAAGAAAAATAATGAAAATGTCTAAGCCCTCAGAATGCCTGGTGCTCCAAGTCAAAGAAATGTCTGACAAAGAATGCATTATATACCATATTTATCAGACTATAGGACTTGTAAAATTATCCTCTGGCCCCATATCTAACAATCAGCAATAGCAGTGATTAGTAATACCTTCCATTTCCTGTAACTTGTTCTAGGCACTGTGCATTTAATTCTCACAACAACCCTGTGAGGTAGGTATTGTGTTTATTTGCACATGACAAAACTAAAGCTCAAAGAGAGCAAATAGACTGCCCAAAGTCACCCATCTAGGAAATACTGACTAATTTTTACTGAGCACCTAATTCGTGCTAGGTACTAGGTTTATACTCACAAATAAAACATACATATAGTCCCTGCTTCTTGGAGTTTAGGGTGTGATGAAAATAGAAAGTGAGAATGTTTCCTAGTTGAGTGGCTTTGAATTTGGGTTCAAAGACAGGATTTAAACCCAAGCGTATCAACACCAACTCAAGCTGTCTTCAATACATCATGCTGACTGTCCCTGCTTTTCTGTTACAGTGATAACCAAGATCTAAGCAAACCTTCAGATTTCTGGAAAGCTCTTACCTACATCTTCACTTAAATGCTTGCCTAAAAGCTTAGCAAAAACTGGTGAATCAGACAAAGTAAGCCCACATATGACTTTGGTGACAAAGAAGACTTTTAACCATTGAAATTTCTAACACTCTCAAGAAGTTTTCAGTGAAACCTGCCATCAGAGCAATGAAATGTTTTATTATTTATTCATTTGGCAAATATTTACTGAGCACCTAATTTGTGCTAGGTACTAGGTTTATAGTAACAAACAAAACATACATATAGGTCTCTCCATCCTATATCTAGTGAAAAGAAAAATGAAAATATCAATAAACATATGGTAATTACAGACATGACAAATTCTGTATAAGAATAGAGCAGGAGATATGGAAGAGACTAGAATGTTTTTAGACTGATTGGACAAGGAAGGCCTCTCTGGGTTAATTTAAGCTGAAATTAAAAAAAATGAAAAAGAACCAACCATGAGGAAAGAGAGGTGATGGACAATCCAACCAGAGGAAATGGCAGGTACAAAGACCAATGCTGGGAAAGCCCATGGCTTGTTCAGATGATGTAAGCAGAGAAATGGCAGGATGTGATTTACATCTTTTTTTAATTTTTTAATTGTAGATGGGCATAATACCTTTATTTTTTATGTTTACGTGGTTCCGGGGATAGAACCCATTGCCTCATGCATGCTAGGCAAGTGCTATACCACTGAGCCACAACCCCGGCTGTGATTTACATCTTAATAAAATCATTTTATTCATTATGGAGAGAAGTCATTCAACTGAGCATTCTTTACTGCAACCTTAATAATCACCCAAAATTGCTCTAAGAGTTAGAAAAAAATACCAACTTGAATGAGACATGTTCTATAAGCCAACACTTTAAATTTAGCTGTGGAGACCCACACTCAGAGTGACATGTGCTGAGTAGGCAGGGGACACAAGGAATATGAAGAAAGAATTGCAGGCAATAGTGTCTCATATACATCCAATTTACAAAAGACCGTAGCATGTTGGACACCAACCTTTCCTTCTGACTCTTTAAGAAAGTCACTCTGAAATTCAGCTGGGATTTCCTAGCCCACCAGTGAGGATATAATCCATAAACCTCTGGCCCAAAAAAAAAAAAAAAAGCCTCCACTTTTTTATTATTTGTTTTAATTAGTTATACATGACAGTAGAATGCGCTTTGGAACATCATACATAAATGGAGTATAATTTCTTGTTCTTCTGATTGTACATGATGTAGAATCCCACAAACACTTAACAGAAGAAAAAATACAATTGATCAACAAAATATGAAAAAATGTACAACATCTCTAGCAATTAGAGAAATGCAAATCAAAACTGATATAAGATTTCATCTTACTCCAGTCAGAATAGCAATCATCAAGAATACAGGCAACAGGACTGGGGTTGTGGCTCAGCGGTAGAGTGCTTGCCTAGCACATATGAGGCTCTGGGTTTGATCCTCAGCACCACATAAAAATAAATAAAATAAAGGTATTGTGTCCAACTACAACTAAAAAATAAATATTAAAAAAATAATACAAGCAACAATAAATTCTGGAGAGAATGGAAGGAAAGGTACACTCATACATTGCTGGTGGGCCTGCAAATTGGTGTAACCATTATGGAAAGCAGTATGGAGATTCCTCAGAAAACTTAGAATGGAACCACCATTTGACCCAGCTATCCCACTCCTCTGTTTATACCCAAAGGACTTAAAACCAGCATACTACAGTGACCAAGACTCCACTTTTAATGATACTTTTGCCAGAAAATGTGTTAAGGAAGAAATTCAAGCTACACAAACCATTTCAGTTATCCAGAGGCCAGGAGGGGTTTTCAGATAACACAGGTTAACATATCTAATGGGTAATAGAGCAGTCTCTTTCCCAAAGGTAACTCTCTGGATAGTAGAAAACTGTTTATTGGTACTGGTTGGTGGAATAACTAAACCAAATTAGAGAATTATGGAATTTGTATGAAATAAATGCTTTCTTATAGGAAGGTCAGGCAATAAGGAGAAAGAGCTTTCTGAAGAACCCGTGTGGAATGGCTCTCTGCAGGAATCAGCCACACAGAGGAACGTATTCAATATGATAGACAAGACAGTGCTTCCTGACACTCGTTAAGGCTGTATCTGGTAACACTATGACAGAATGATCCTGTTGGCTTATTTTTTCATAGCAAGCAAAATTTATAATACTGTCCATTTTCAATCACAATAATTTTCACAACTCTCTGAGGAGGTAAAACTAAACATTCTCCATTTTTCAGAAAATAGTTTAAACTCAGGGATAATATTAAAATGTATTGAGTCACTCATTACATAATCAGAAAATAAAGAATAAAATGAAAATGTCTTGGCTTTGTAGTTGACTTACTTAAAGAAGAAAGGGAGGCCTTTATTTATCAATATAAAAATTTGTTCAGCAACTTTTTATTCAACAGTTAAATTTCTCAGACTGCAACAATCTTCTGGTTATAGACTATAGTAACCAGTATTTCCATAATACAAATAAACAAAGCACTGGGAATTCATTTATGCATGAAAGATATTAATGTATATGAATACTTTTGCATATAGAAGTCCAGATGGCAAAGTATAATTAGATCATTTTTCTCAGTTTTCAACTTGTGTAAGGTAATAATATCTGAGCTTTATTGCATAATAGATAAATAAAACTAATGTGGGTTTTTGTGAGAATCGTAGGGGATTGACAATATTCTACACTTGTTTGTCAATTTGCAAGTAGTGATATTTAAATATTTCATGATCTTCTCCTGATTTGCTTTGAAAATTGCTACTGGCTCTTTTTCCACTTGAGTACTTTTGTCGTTTCAATCTTTCATTGACTTTTAGTTAAGGTTAATGAGTCAGTCACTCTGTATTGTGTGTGCCTATGATGTACGGATGTTCACATTATCTGGAGTCCTGATCTCCATAATAAGCACCATTTATACAAGTGAACAGAATAATTATAAAATAATGACCTGTTATAGTTTGGATATTAAGTGTCCCCCAAATAATTCATGCGTGCTGAAGGCTTGGTTTCCCCAGTGTGACGATGTTCAGGGGTAAGGATTTGGAAAAGTGATTAGATTTTGAGGTCTCTGACCACATCAATGGATTAAGCCATTGAGAGATTTATAGTTGAATGGACTATTGGGAGGTGGTAGAAATCGTAGGAAGTAAAACCTAGATATAGAGTATGTCCTTGGGAGCATCTCCTTAGTGATCATAGCTTGTCCCTAGTCCCTTCCTCTCTCTCTCTCCCTCTGCTTCCTGGACGCCACAGGATGAACAGTTTTCCTCTGCCATCCCCTTCTGCCATCATATTCTTCCCCACCTCAGGCCCAAAACAATGGAGCCAGCTGACCATGGACTGAAACCATGAGACAAAATAAATCTTTCTTCCTTTAAGTTGTTTGTGTCAGACATTTTGTCACAGCAATGAAAGCTGACTGACACAACCAAAGGCCTCCATTCATTCCAAATGCCTTTCAGAATAAGCTAAGGAATATCAGTTATAGTTTTAATATCAGTATACTCTACTTCATTGCATCAGTTTCAATAAAGTTGATATTATAACTACTTTGTATAGTAGCCCTCTGACCATTTATAGAGGACTCATTTATATTTCCTCCTACTTCCCTCAGTCACAGTATGTTGTCCTCCTACCTAAGAAATTTTTCATGGAACCCTCTTCTGATGAATGCCCATTCTACAATAAACTGAGATCCTTCATCCCAATGAGTGAAACTAGTAAATTTAGGAAATCAATAGTTCTGAAATCATATAAGTCCATGCCCTACTTTTAACTATTTCCACCTGTATTTCTTTTCTAAGTAAATTTTAGAATATTCCTGGAAATTTTACACAAAATATCTTGTAGGCTTTTTATGATAAGTACTATATACCAAATTTAATATTTATTGAAGAAGGTCCATTACATTAACAATGTTTTTATGCCTATGCAAAAAACATAAACATTTTTCCATCTCTTCAAGTTTCTTTAGCATAGCTTTGTAATTTTTTCATAGAGGCACATATGCTTCCTGTATTGGGGGAAAAAAAAGACCTCTATTGAGTTTCTATTGCTGCTATAACAAATAACCACAAACTTAGTAACTTAAAGCAAAAAAAAAAAAATTTATCATCTTACAGTTCTATAGCACATGTGTTCAATACAAAACTTCACTGGGCTAAAATCAAGTTGTCAACAGAGCTGCATTACTTTTGGAAAGCGCAAGGAGAAAATCCATTTTCTTTTCTTTGCTGCTTTTAGTGGCCACTTGCATTCCTGGGCTAGTGGCCCACTTCCTTCATCTTCAAAGTCTACAATGTGGAAATCTTTGCATCCTGTCCATGGCCAAGTCCCCTTATGATTCTCTTATTCTGCTCCTTCCCCCATCTTTAAGAGTCTTTTGTGATGAAAGTGGGTCCATGGAAAATGCAGGCTATTAGCCCTGTCTCAGGGCCATCTGATTAGCAAATTTAATTCAATCTACAACCTTAATTCTCCTTTGCCATGCAACCTAACACGTTGACAGGTACCAAGGATTAGGTTGTACCCATCTTTGGGGAACCCTCGCTCTATGCCTAGCACACCATCTGTATTCCTTTATTTCTTTTTAAATCTAGAATTCCAATATGTTCAAGCTAAATTTAGTTTTTAATTATAATAACTAGCTCATCACTATTTTCTGAAACATGCATTGCTCAATCCTTACAAATTTTTATTTCTGTTTTATTTAACAGTACAGTTTCCTATATTTTGATATTAACATTTTTATAAAATAAAAGAAGTACAAATTGTGTATTCTGACTCCTATTTTTTTCATTCATATTACTAAGAAAAAACAACCTAGAAATTCAAAAGCATTATATACAAGCCTTGGGTATGGAAAGATTGAGAAAAGTTCCAGGATTGTTTTATGGAGACTTGCACTTATGGTCTTCAGAGCAGCATCACCTAGAAGCTTGTTAGAAATGCAGAATCTCAGGCTCCAATCCATATGTTCTCAATCAAAACCTGCATTTTAAAAGGCCCCCAGGTAACTTGTATGTACACTATGTTTAAGAAAAACCATCTAGACCACTATGTGTTATGGGAT